>NC_053492.1:27471680-27775960 GCF_905171775.1 Rana temporaria
ATCGGTACAACCCTAGTTTAACCACTTCCCGACCGCCGCATGTATATGTAAGTCCACAGAATGGCACGTACAGGCAAATGGGCGTACCTGTACGTCCCTGCCTTTCCGCGGGTCGGAGGTCCGATCGGGACCCCCCCGCTACATGCGGCGGTCGGGTTCCCTCGGGGAGCGATCCGGGACAACGGCGCGGCTATTTGTTTATAATCGCTCCCCGGAGCTGAAGAACGGGGAGAGCTGTATGTAAACACGGCTTCCCCGTGCTTCACTGTGGTGGCTGCATCGATCGAGTGATCCCTTTTATAGGGAGACTCGATCGATGTCAGTCCTACAGCCACACCCCCCTACAGTTGTAAACACACACTAGGTGGACCCTAACTCCTACAGCGCCCCCTGTGGTTAACTCCCAAACTGCAACTGTCATTTTCACAACAATGCAATTTAAATGCATTTTTTTCTGTAAAAATTACAATGGTCCCAAAAATGTCCGAAGTGTCCGCCATAATGTCGCAGTCACGAAAAAAAAAAAAAATCGTTGATCGCCGCCATTAGTAGTAGTAAAAAAAAAAAAAAAAAAAAAAAAATGTATAAAAATGCAATAACACTATCCCCTATTTTGTAAACGCTATAAATTTTGCGCAAACCAATCGATAAACTCTTATTGCGATTTTTTTTACTAAAAAGTAGATAGAATACGTATCGGCCTAAACTGAGGGAAATTTTTTTTTTTTATATATATATATATATATATATGTTTTTGGGGGATATTAATTATAACAAAAAGTAAAAAATATTGCATTTTTTTAAAAAAAAATTCACTTTATGTTTATAGCGCAAAAAATAAAAACCGCAGAGGTGATCAAATACCATCAAAAGAAAGCTCTATTTGTGGGGAAAAAAGGACGCCAAATTTTGTTTGGGAGCCACGTCGCACAATTGTCTGTTAAAGCGACGCAGTGCCGAATCACAAAACCTGGCCTGGGCATTTAGCTGCCTAAAGGTCTGGGGCTTAAGTGGTTAAAGAGGGGGGGGGGGGGAAGCAATATTTTTTACTTTTTGCTATAATAAATATCCCCAAAAAAGATACATAAAACATTTTTTCCCTCAGTTTAGGCCGATACGTATTCTACATATTTTTGCTAAAAATCGCAATAAGCGATTGATTTGCACAAAAAGTTAGAGCGTCTACAAAATAGGGGATAGTTTTATGGCAGTTTATTAATAATTTTTTTTTTTAGTACTAATGGCGGTGATCAGCTATTTTTATTGTGACTGCGACATTATGGCGGACACTTGATGCCATTTTGGGACCATTGTCCTTGATACAGCAATCAGAAAATATATAACAATCCACGGATTACTGTAAAAATGTCACTGGCAGTGAAGGAGTTAACCAGGAGGGGGCAATGTAGGGGGTTACGTGTGTCCTAGGCATGTGTTCTAACTGAGGGGGGGGGGGGGTTGGCTACGTGCGACATGACACTGATCACCACTGCCGATTACAGGGAGCTGTAATCACTGTCCTGTCACGAGGAAGAATGGGAAAATGCTTGTTTACACCAGTATTTCCTCATTCGTCCTCTCCGTGAGACGATCGCGGGTAACAAAAAAAAACGGCCAGGTCTTGTGGGGGTGGGGGGGTGTAAATCTTCCAGAGGACAAACTGGTTAACCTTCAGTTGTATAGGAGAAGGGGTGGACCTAAGAAAAAAAAGAAAAAGTATACCAGCCAAGATAATAGGGGGGGGGGGAGAAGGAAGAGGGGATATACATAGAAGGAAGAGAGGGGGGGGGGGATATACATAGAAGGAAGAGAGAGAGAGGGGGGGGGGAGGAGATATACATAGAAGGAAGAGAGAGAGAGGGGGGGGGGGAGATATACATAGAAGGAAGAGAGAGGGGGGGAGGAGGAGATATACATAGAAGGAAGAGAGAGGGGGGGGGGGGGAGATATACATAGAAGGAAGAGAGAGGGGGGGGGGGAGGAGATATACATAGAAGGAAGAGAGAGGGGGGGGGAGATATACATAGAAGGAAGAGAGGGGGGGGGAGGAGATATACATAGAAGGAAGAGAGAGGGGGGGGGGGAGGAGATATACATAGAAGGAAGAGAGAGAGAGGGGGGGGGAGGAGATATACATAGAAGGAAGAGAGAGAGAGGGGGGGGGGAGATATACATAGAAGGAAGAGAGGGGGGGAGATATACATAGAAGGAAGAGGGGGGGGGGGGGGAGATATACATAGAAGGAAGAGAGAGGGGGGGATATACATAGAAGGAAGAGAGAGGGGGGGATATACATAGAAGGAAGAGAGGGGGGGGGGGGGAGATATACATAGAAAGAGAGGGGGGGGGGATACATAGAAGGAAGAGAGGGGGGGGATATACATAGAAGGAAGAGAGGGGGGGGGATATACATAGAAGGAAGAGAGGGGGGGGGGAGGAGATATACATAGAAGGAAGAGAGGGGGGGGGGGAGGAGATATACATAGAAGGAAGAGAGGGGGGGGGGAGCTATACATAGAAGGAAGAGGGGGGGGGGGGAGGAGGGTGAGAGGAGAAAGAGGGAGGAGAAAAGTGCCCAGTATTGAAGCGATTAAAGCGGAGGTCCAGCTTAAAAAAAAAAAAAAAAAAAAAAGTAAAAGTCAGCAGCTACAAACACTGTGGCTGCTGACTTTTACCTGTCCGTGATGTCGGCCGCCCGAGGCCGATCCGTCGATAGCGGCAGGTCCCGGCGCCACCGTCCTCACCAAGGGAAACAGGCAGTGGAGCCTTGCGGCTTCTCTGCCCGTTTCCTACTGCGCATGCGCGGCACTTTGTGAATGGGCGGTGTGTCCCAGAAGGCTGCACGCCTCCCTTTCTCCAGAGGCAACGCGAGGAGGACATCACCGCAGACGAGGAAGTGGCAGATTAGTACAATCTGCCTAGTAACATCCATTTCTGGCAAGTATAAAAAAAAATAAAAAAAAATTGCCTTTTTAGGTATTTTTTTTAGGTTGGACCTCGGCTAAGTTCAGCAAAACATGCAGTTTAACAGGAATTATATTCACCAATCTAAACCATAAAAAATAAATAAACCACCACACCCACACACAAAATTGCAAACCTTCATCATCATTTTCCTCTGGCAGGTTGAGATGCGGTATGGACAGAACCATCATCTCCCACAAGGTGAGGCCAAATGCGTATATATCAGCCTTATCAGTGATGACGCCTTCCTCCAAAGTTTCCTTTGCTTTCCAGGACTCTGTGCCAATGTATTGGGCCTTTGGATCATTCACTGGCCAAAAGCCAAAAAAAAAAAAAAAAAAAAAAAAAGCACATATTAGGATTTTCTGTCAATTTAAAGGGTAAATAAATGGTATTTGTTTTAAATAACAAACATGTTATACTTACCTCCACTGTGCAGCTCATTTTGCACAGAGTGTCCCCAAACCTGGCCTTCTGGGGTCCCTCGGCGGCTGTCTCAGCTCCTCCCCGCAAGAACTCATCACCTTAATGCGAGCTCGCATGGGGAACGAGTTCTTGCGGGCGCCCTCCTGTGATACAGCCGGACATATCCGCCCGCGTCATTGGACGTGATTGAAAGCAGCGCAGCCATTGGCTTGCGCGGCTGTCAACCAATGAATGAGCCGAGAAGCAAGGGCGTTCACAGCGCAGGACTTTCGAGGGGTCAGGTAAGTAAAGTGGGGGCGTTAATCCACAGATGTTTTTTTTCACCTTAATGCATAAAAGGTGAAAAAAAAAAAAAAAAAAATTACCTTTACATCCTCTTCAAAAAAAAAAAAAAAAAAAAAAGTGCAGAAAGAATTTAAAAGGGTTGTAAAGGTAAACATTTTTTTCCCTAAATAGCTTCCATTACCTTAGAGCAGTCCTCCTTCACTTACCTTATCCTTCCATTTTGCTTTTAAAGCGGGAGTTCACCCGATTAGATTGATGCTCATTTTGTCTAGGGGAATCTGGTAATTTTTTTAAAAACGAAGCTGTACTTACCGTTTTAGAGAGCGATCTTCTCCGCCGCTTCCGGGTATGGGTCTTCGGGACTGGGCGTTCCTATTTGATTGACAGTCTTCCGACAGTCGCATACATCGCGTCATGAGTAGCCGAAAGTCGGTGCGGCTCTATACGGCGCCTGCGCACCGACGTTCGGCTACTTTCGGAAAAATTGTGACGCGATGTATGCGACCGTCGGAAGACTGTCAATCAAGTAGGAACGCCCAGTCCCGCAGCCCATACCCGGAAGCGGCGGAGAAGATGTATCTCTAAAACGGTAAGTACGGCTTCAATTTTAAAAAAACTACCCAATTCCCCTAGACAAAATAAGCATCAATCTAATGTTAAAAATTAACATTTCCGGGTGAACCTCCACTTTAAATGTCCTTATTTCTTCTGAGAAATCCTCACTTCCTGTTCTTCTGTCTAACTCCACACAGTAATGTGAGGCTTTCTCCCTGGTGTGGAGCGTCATGCTCGCCCCCTTCCTTGGACTACAGGAGAGTCAGGACGCTCTCTACGTTGCAGATAGAGAAAGGAGCTGTGTGTTAGTGGGCGTCCTGACTCTCCTGTGGTCCAAGGGAGGGGGCGAGCGCGACACTCCACACCAGGGAGAAAGCCTTGCATTATTGTGTGTAGTTACAGACAGAACAGGAAGTGAGGATTTCTCAGAAGAAATAAGGACATTTAAAAGCAAAATGGAAGGATGAGGTAAGTGAAGGAGGACTGCACTAAGGTAAAGGAAGCTATTTAGGAAAACAAATTGTACCTTTACAACCCCTATAAGACAGGATTTTAAATGCAAAACCAAACTGCAGTACTGTAGACACCTACATATCAGGGGGTCTCCAAACTTTCTAAACAAAGGGCCAGTTTATTGCCCATCAGACTTGGGGGGGGGGGGGGGGGGTTAGTGGTAGTAAACCATGCCCCATCTTTTTTAGGAGAAATGGTGAGGGGGGGGGGGGGGTAGATTTCACCCTATTGGTATCAGTGGATGAAATACTACCCCAAGTGGCGCATCTGAGCCCCGGATGTGTGACCTGTACATACACAACCACCTTATGCAATTCCCTAATGCTTTCTACTCACCAGTCATGTTTTCATCCAGATGCAGAGACACCCCAACGTCACACAGCTTAATCGTCACAAAGTCATCTTTGATGACAACGTTAGAGGATTTCATATCACCATGGAGGATCTTCTTCTCATTGTGTAGATACTAAGAAGAAAGAGACCCACAGAAATCAATCAACCATAAAAAACCCTTAGAATGCTGATAATTACCATTGTCCTGGCTAACCAGCACCAAAACTACACTGTTATTATGAAATTGTATTACTTTTATGTTACAGTATGTAATGACTTTAGAAGTCCTCAGTGTAACGGTGTTAAATGCAGATACCGAGTATTTTCACAAGCTCACAATGAATAGGCCCAAAAATCACACAAGTTTGAACATGAACGCAGTGCAATTCCTGTCCGAATGGCAGGTGGTTTCCGGTGTGAACCCAGGCTTGTCAGTGATTTCAGCCCGAGTCCACACAGGAGCGGTGGGGGAAATGGCATGCGCTTCAGACAGGAATCGCGCACGATTTGAGCCCATTCATTTTGTATGGGCTCAAATCACAACACAAAATTTATTGGTTCAAGCCACTCGTGAAATTACTCGGTTATCGGTACAACCCCAATTGTGGTGCCTTCCTTAAAGGGGTTGTAAAAGTACAATTGTTTTTTCCTAAATGGCTTCCTTTACCTTAGTGCGGTCCTCCTTCACTTACCTCATCCTTCCATTTTGCTTTTAAATGTCCTTATTTCTTCTGAGAAATCCTCACTTCCTGTTCTTCTGTCTGTAACGCCACACAGTAATGCGAGGCTTTCTCCCTGGTGTGGAGAAAGCCTCTTGGGGGGGGGGCGAGCAGGTGTGTCAGGACACTCTACTTTGCAGATAGAGAAAGGAGCTGTGTTGGTGGGCGTCCTGACACTCCTGCTCGCCCCCTTTAAGAGGCTTTCTCCACACCAGGGAGAAAGCCTTGCATTACTGTGTGGAGTTACAGACAGAAGAACAGGAAGTGAGAACAATTTTAACGCGTGCCATGCTAGACATCTATTTACGCAGAGAAAAAAAAAAAAAAAAAGAAGAACAGACTGTCAGGAGGTTCAAAAGCAGCCCAAATGAGGGGTGTGCAACATAACCATCAAAAACTAGGGACTACATGCAGCCCTAGAGGCACCCAAATTGGCACCACCCTTCTATTAAGGGGAAGATTAAACCACTGGGATGAGAAAGATGGGAAAGAGCTACTCCCTAGGACACATTTTACCCCTTGATTGCCCCCTAGTGTTAACCCCTTCCCTGTCAGTGTCATTCATACAGAAATCAGTGGCTATTTGTAGCTCTGATCGCTGTATAAAGGACAATGGCCCCAAAATAGTGTCAAGAGTGTCTACCATAATGTTGCAGTCCTGAAAAAAAAAAAAAAAAAACACACAAAAAAAAAAAACAACCCACACAAACAGATCGCCACCATTGCTAGTAAAAACAAAATAAAAATGCCATAAAAACTATCCCCAATATTGTACACGCTATAACTTCTGTGCAAGCCAATCAATATACACTTAGTGTGATGTGTTTTATATATTTTTGGGGGATATTATATAAAAAATAAAAAGATACAGATATATCAGATTGATTTGAGATATTGTTGGCCTCTTGGTTCAGGAATTGTAAAACATACAATACTGTACAAGGTGTGTCCAGACGTACCTTCAGGCCTCTGGCCATATGTAAAGCTACTTTCAGAATAACGTCAGCAGGGAACGGGCCCAGTCCATCCTCATTCCTGGATTCTATGAGGTCATTCAAAGATTTATCCCCACCGAATTCCATTGCAAGACACATACTGCCATCTTTAGATTTGGTGAAGGCTCGATAACCTTAGGAGGAGAAAAAAAAAAAATAGACAAAAAACAAAACAAAACCAGTGTATGTCGTCATTTTGCAGAGCAGGGATGTAGGAAATGGTGACCTTGATCTCTTCCATCTAACAAACATAAGCGGACCTTCAGCCTTGTACATATGTACCGGCTCCTCTCCTGTACTGGAAATGCTCACTCAGATATCGGCTCAAAATCACAATACTTGCACTACGCGTGTTAAAGTGGAATTCCACCCGTTTTTTGCCCAGCCCCCCTAGAAAAAAAAAAAATCTTAAAAAAATAAATAAAAAAATAAAAATTATACTTGCCTGAAAAGACGGTTGCTATGCGAAAGTAGCTCTTCTGGCTCGTCTTAAGACGGCCGTGTCTTGTGAATGAGCCGCGCTGCCTTCTGGGAACTGTGTGTATCCCAGGAGACAGCCACCCATTCACAAAGCGCTGCGCGAGTCGCGCATGTGATCGCTGTCGGGGGACCGACATCGCAGGCGACTAGGACAGGTAAGTGTCCTTATTAAAAGTCAGCAGCTACGCTGTTGGTAGCTACTGACTTTTTATTTTAACCACTTCAATACCGGGCTTTAAAACCCACCTCCTTCCCGGGCCTATTCTGGCACTTCTTTCCTACATGTACAAATCATCATTCTTTTGCTAGAAAATTACTCAGAACCCCCAAACATTATATATGTGTTTTTAGCAGACACCCTAGGGAATAAAATGGCGGTCATTGCAACTTTTTATCTTGCACCGTATTTGCGCAATAATTTTTCAAACGTTTTTTTTTTTGTAAAAAAAATGGTTTCATAAATTAAAAAACAACAAAACAGTAACGTTAGCCCAATTTTTTGGTAAAATATGAAAGATGATGTTACGCCGAGTAACTAGATACCCAACATGTCAGGCTTTAAAATTGCGTACACTCATGGAATGGCGCCAAACTTCGTTACTTAAAAATCTCCATAGGCGACACTTTAAAATTTTTACAGGTTGCCAGTTTAGAGTTACAGAGGAGGTCTAGTGCTAGAATTGTTGCACACGCTCTAACGCACGCAACGACACCTCACATGTGTGGTTTTAACGACGTTTACATACGTGGGCGGGACTTACGTGTGCGTACGCTTCTGAGCGCGAGCTACCGGGGACAGGGGCATTTTAATTTTTTTATTATTATTTTTTATTTTACTTATTTCTTTATTTTTTACACTTTTTTTTTTCCCAATAGCTTTTATTCCTATTACAAGGAATGTAAACATCCCTTGTAATAGGAATGTGTGTGACAGGTCCTCTTTAAGGAGAGATGCGGGGTCAATAAGACCCCGCATCTCTCCTGCAGGCTGGAAAGAATGAGATTGTGAAAAAAAATTCACAGATCTCATTCAAACTAGCCGCAATTGCGGTTTGTTTACTTACAGGGACCCGGGCGTGACGTCATCACATCGCGCCCGGGCCTCCGACGGTCATAGAGATGACTGGTGACCATCTGGTCACCAGTCTTCTCTATGGCAAACATCCGGCGGACGGCGATCATCTCTCCGGGCCCACGGTGGGACGGGAGAGCCCGGAGAAGCACCGGATGGCGGCGGGAGGGGGGGATGTCCCCTCCCGCCGCCTGTAAGAACGATCTAGCGGCGGAACCGCCGCTATGATCGTTCTTACGGTGCGCAGGATCGCCGTCGCTAAAAAATGATATCTCAATGATGCCTCCGGGTGCAGGCATCATTGAGATATCCCCCCGCAAAGCCCATCACGTCATATGACGTCCACCCAGGATAACAGGTCCCCGTTTTGGACGTCATGACTGCGTGCGGGTGTCAAGTGGTTAAATTGTGGGTGGAATCCCGCTTTAAATGGGGATACTCTGCCTGGAGTTTAGCTTTAAAATCCATTCAGGAACAAGAGATGTGTGGGACTGGAGAAAGCTACTGCAGTAAACCTGCCCTAAGGTAAAATATGGGGCAGTTTTTCATAACACAGTTCAAGAATATATATATATATATATAGTGCTGTCAAGCGATTAAAATTTCTAATCGCGATTAATGTCATTAATGTCATAGTTAACTCACGATTAATCACGCGATTAAGGAGGTTCACCCTTTAAAACATTTTTTTTTTTTTTTATAATATTAAATTGTGTTTTTTTTTTTTTTACATTTTGATCACTTTTATTGCTGTCACAAGGAATGTAAACATCCCTTGTGACAGCAATAGGTGGTGACAGGTACTCTTGATGGAGGGATCGGGGTCTAAAAGACCTCCGAGCCCTCCTTTGCACTTCAAAGTATTCAGATCGCCGAAAACGGCGATTCTGAATACTGTGTACTTTTTAAAATCTGGCGCTATTGGCAGCCGAGAAACCCGGAAGGGACGTCATGACGCCGCTTCCGTGGTTTCAATGCGGAGACTGAATCAAAGCCGTTTACGGCTTAGTGTCAGTCTCCGCCTGAACACAGAACGCGGCGGATGGAGGATCGGGTCTCCCGGTGGGACGGGAGGCCCAGTAAGAGCGGCGAAAGGGGGGGGGGGGGGATGTCCCCTCCCGCTCATCCGGCATAACAACCGAGCGGCTTTTAGCCGCATCGGTTGTTATGTTTGGATAGCCGATCGCCCGCTCTAAACAACGGTACCGGGATGATGCCTGCGGCTGCAGGCATCATCCCGGTATGACCCCCGAACGCCGAGGACGCATATATGCGTCCCGTCGGCGTGAAAGGGTTAAGAGGTACGTGCTGACAAAAAAAATGTTTTAAAGGGTGAACCTTGTTAATCGCGCGATAAAAAAATTGACGGCGTTAAAATGGGTTTGTGTTAACGCCGTTAATAACGCGTTTAACTGACAGCACTAATATGTATGTATGCATGTATACACACACACACACACATATATATATATATATATATATATATATATATATATATATATATATATATATATATATATACACACACACACACACACACACACACACAACACACATATACACACATATACACACATACACACACACACACACACACACACGGGGGAACAGAAGAAAAAAAAAAATGTATTTACCAACAATATTAGGGTGCTGCAAATCCTTTAGGATCTTGGCCTCCACATTCAACCTCTCCTCATAAAGGTTCTTGCTGGATTTGTCACACTGCTTACTGATCTTCTTCACAGCCCACGGGGACTGAGACAAGCCCTTCGGAGACCTAAAACAACAAAACAGGATTAGATGCAGACAGTGCAAGCAAAAGTGAGCTTTCCTGATGACGCAATAACTGCCAAACGCGTAGAAGCTGTGAGGATACACGCGGTGTGGATGTGTGTCGCGCGTTAAGATTGGCTGTCGAAGCGCAGGGCAATAGAAGCGTGGAACGCAAGCCGCTCGAGGAGCAAAAAACGAACGCTGGTGAGCGGCTATAACGCTCGACACTGCCAAGGGAACTCAGTGCCGGTCAAAGGCACTTTTCTTGCACGTGTACCACTGTTTAATATTTTTATTAAAAATCCTTTTGACATACTACACCACGATGAGCCCCTTGTTTTTGAGACATTAAGGAATCCGTTGTGAGAGAGAAGCAGAGGACAAATCCAGTTGCTATCAAAAAAAACAATCATTTGGTGCCTTTTACTGTGCGGGGTCTGGTGAGTGTTCAATCTAGCAGTAGGTGATGGTGGCACGTGTTTATCGGGTGGAAGAAACAGTTGCACCTTAAATAACGAGTGTAAGGAGCACTACCAGCAGTGGACAGTTGTTCATATTGAAATGCATTGCGAATTAAATGTTTTTCTTTGCTTTTCCATATTGATAATGGTTTGCTGTTTCATATTGAAATTTTTAAGGTTTTTTTTTTTTTTTTTTTTTTTTTCACATTGCACATCCTTTTGGAGCACCGCTAGCAGTGGACTTTTCACTATTGGAACACTTTGTGAATTGATTTTTTCTTTGTTGTTCCATATAGACAAATTGTTTGCTGTTTCATATTGAAATTCGTAGTATTTTGCATATTGCACATCTAAGGTGTTTTGATAGCATTTATATTCTAATGGTCTTTTGTATTTACACATATTTTTTTTCTTGATTGTTTATCCATTTAGCATATTTATTAGCAACTTTGCACTTAATCTAGCACGTTATTTGCACATAATTTAGCAAATAGTCTAATAGTATCTCATGAATTGCATTTTTCTTAACGACCGCCGCATGTATATGTACGTCCACAGAATGGCACGTACAGGCATATGGGCGTACATGTACGTCCCTGCCGTTCCGCGGGTCGGGGGTCCAATTGGGACCCCCCCCCCGGTACATGCGGCGGTTGGTAGCTCTGGGAGCGATCCGGGATGAGGGGGCGGCTATTAGTTTCTAGCCGCCCCCTCGCGATCGCTCCCCAGAGCTGAGGAACGGGGAGAGCCGTATGTAAACACGGCTTCCCCATGCTTCACTGTGGCGGCTGCATCGATCGAGTCATCACTTTTATAGGGAGACGCGATCGATGACGTCAGTCCTACAGCCACACCCCCCTACAGTTGTAAACACACACTAGGTGAACCCTAACTCCTACAGCGCCCCCTGTGGTTAACTCCCAAACTGCAACTGTCATTTTCACAATAAACAATGCAATTTAAATGCATTTTTTGCTGTGAAAATGACAATGGTCCCAAAAATGTGTCAAAATTGTCTGAAGTGTCCGCCATAATGTCGCAGTCATGAAAGAAAAAAAAATAAATAAATAAAAACGCTGATCGCCGCCATTAGTAGTAAAAATAAAAATTAATAAAAAAAATAAAAAATGCAATAAAAAACTATCCCCTATTTTGTAAACGCTATACATTTTGCACAAACCAACCGATAAACGCTTATTGCGATTTTTTTTTACCAAAAATATGAAGAAGAATACGTATCGGCCTAAACTGAGGAAAAAATATGTTTTATTATATATTTTTGGGGGACATCTACGCAGAAACCCTGCACAGGTGTCTCTGAAATTGCCCCCCGGTGTGCAGGAATGAAATCGTGCGAGATCAGCGACTGAGACGGCGTACTTTCTACTGACCAGTGTGATGGATGCCCCACAGATGCCCCCCTTCCTCGCTTACCCACAGACCAGGGGTGTACCTAGTGCATTTGGCACCCGGGGCAGATCCTATATCTGGCACACCCCCCCACCTTAAAATGTAAAAACACCCCACTGTGCCCCCTTGCATACCTCTGCATCCTTAAATATCTTTGTCACTATCATGTACATTACACAGCACCTCTGGACCCCTTTACATTACACAGCTCTGGACACCTGTATGTTACACAGACACCCCCCCACCCGTTCTGGACCCCCTGCATGTTAAACAGACCCCCGTACAGTGCAAATACACCCCCCCCTACAGTGCAGTCCCATACCTCCCCTACAATACACTACAGACTCCCCCTTCAGACCCATAATGTAACTCGCCTGTCACCTCAGCTCGGATGATCAGCGCGGCCGGGACATGATGCATGGCACGTGTAGTCTACACGGAGGAGGCGACGGCTTCACTCTGCTCGGCTGTGCGAGACAGCGGAGACAGATTAGACAGAGCGGCCGAGACAGATTAGACAGAGCGGCCAAGAGAGACGGGTGTCACTCGAGCGTGGCGAACACCCCCTCCAGGCTCTCTGTGTGTGGTACTGGCTGCGTTGTTCTTACCTGCTGCTGCTTAAACCTGCGACCGTCCGATGTCTCCGCTTCAGTCATGGGGGGGGGGGGGGGGGGCCGGCCTGACACCCCTCCAGTGTGTGGCACCCAGGGCGCCCCGCCCCCCACTTAGTACGCCACTGCCACAGACGTGCCCTTCCTTGCTAACCCACAGATTTAAGTACCCTGCTGCCAAGCCATTCACCGGGAAGCTCAGTGTGCCGTTACTTCTGACAAAAAACGACATGATGAATGTTGAGCTCACCTTTTCATCAGGTAAACGCTGACCCCGGTTCCATAACCAAACTTCTGCATGAACGGTGAAGCTGGGATGGCGAACGTTGGTGATGGAGTAGACACATCTGTGAAGAAAAGAGGATTCCGATCGTTAGCTTGGAGAATGAACGTTGCGTTTCACGGTTTCTCCCATCAACACTGGGAGGCATGGGGCCGGACCACCTCAGAAATCAATCAATAGAGAGGCAAGCCAGTGGTGTGTGAGCAAAGACCTCTCCAATACTGGGGGGGAGGAGTTCACACTGAAATAAATAATAATAAAAAAAAACATCCAGCTGCACAATTCTTACAATACACATCTATACTGGTGAGTCCGGAGCACCCAGACTGCAAAACTGGACCAGATGTCTGTTTTTACCGCCCCCCCAACAAGTAGTCCTTCCTATTATAACTAGTTGGTATTTGCAGATCTTCCCAGCTGCTTGATCTGGGGGTCCCAAGTTATTTCTCGGTGTGTCCAGTCACAGAGCGGAGCTCCCCCCCCCTCATTAGCGATGATGGACAGTAGCTGAAGCCAATGAACGAGAAGCAAATGACCCGGGAGAGCCACTGCTCTTGTCCACATCACTGGATTGAGATGGGGTTTTTTACCTTCATGCAGAAAATACATGGACAAAAAAAAAAAAAAGAACACTACTTCAGCCTTTATAACCACTTTGCACCCGCACTATAGAAAGACGGCTACAGCGTGGCCTTCCAGTGCCAAGGGGGCATCCTTGGACGTCCTCCCGTGAACATGCTGCTCATGTGCCCCCTGTGGCACGCTCCGTGATCGTCCAGTCCTTCAGACTCGGCCCAATCACTGCGGCTCTTTACCACGTGATCAGCTGATCACAAAAGTAAACAGAAGCCGATTATCTTTTTTTTTTCTCCTCAGAAATCAGATTGGAGGAGAAAAGAAGAAAGCCGCCAGCCAGCTTCTGTTACAACTTACAGGGACATCAGTTCCAATCAGTGGCGCTAATCCACGCCACCTACCAGTGCCACCAATGCGTTCCCAACACTGTCGTTGAGAAATATATATATACACATACATACACACACACACACACACACACACATACATACACACACATACATACATACACACACACACACACACACACACATACAACACCTACCAGTGCCACCTATCCACTAATGCATGTGTGCGTTCCCTGCTTTCCATTTTGGCTACGAGACAGGAAGTGAAGGAAAAAACAGGAAGTGGTGACAACACGTGTGTGTTCCTTGCTTCCCATTTTGACTACGAGACAGGAAGTGAAGGAAAAGCTTCCCAGAGGAGACACCAATTCTGGTGACAACACGTGTGTGTGTGTGTGTGTGTGTGGTGTCCCTGCTTCCCATTTTGGCTACGAGACAGATCGTGAGAGAAAATCTTCCCAGAGGGGACACCAATTCTGGGGAGAGAGAGAGTGTGTGTGTGTGTGTGTGTGGGGGTGTCCTTGCTTCCCATTTTGACTACGAGACAGGAAGTGAAGGAAAAGCTTCCCAGAGGGGACACCAATTCTGGTGACAACACGTGTGGGGGGGGAGGGACGGGGGGCCCTGCTTCCCATCTTGGCTATGAGACAGGAAGTGAAGGAAAAAAATCAGGAAGTGGCAACATGTGTGTGTTCCTTGCTTCCCAAAGGAGACACCACGTGTGCGGGGGGGGGGGGGGGGGGGGGGGGACTTGCTTCCCATTTTGGCTACGAGACAGGAAGTGAGAGAAAGTGTTCCCGGAGGGGACACTTATTCTGGTGACAACACGTACGTGTGTGTGGGGAAGGATGGGGACCTTGCTTCCCATTTTGGCTACGAGACAGGAAGTTAAGGAAAAATCTTCCCAAAGGTGACACTAATTTTGGTGACAACACACGTGGGGGTGTGTGTGGGGGGACAGGAAGAGAAAGAAAATCTTTCCAAAGGGGACACTAATTCTGGCGACAATACTTATGTGTGTGGGGGTGTCCTCTCCCTTCCCATTTTGGCTACAAGACAGGAAGTGAGAGAAAATCTTCCCAGGAGACACCAATTCCATCGACAACACAAATTCTGGTGACAACACTTGGGGGGGGGGGGGGGGCGACGGATTTCCTCTCCCTTCCTGTTTTAGCTGTGACACAAGAAAACAATCCGGGGGAGGGGGGATTTATTGGGGCAACACCACTTTAGGAGGGGGGGTATGCTGTTCCAGTGACACTAAATGGATTTTCTCACATCATGTTTTGTCTATGAGACAGGAAGTGAAGAAAAATCTAAAAAATATTTCCAATGGGGACACCAATTCTGGTGACAATACGTGTGTGTGGGGGGGTGTCCTCTCCCTTCCCATTTTGGCTTAGAGACAGGAAGTGAGGGGGAAAATCATCCAATGGGGGGGGGGGGGGGCTCTAGTGACACGAGCTCTAGTGACACTTTAGGGATTTCCCGTCACTTCCTATGAGACAGGAAGTGAGAGGAAATCATCCAATGGGGGGACACTAGCTCTAGAGACACTTTAGGGATTTCCCGTCACTTCCTATGAGACAGGAAGTGAAGGGACATCTTCCCAATGGGGGACACAGGCACTCACCCCACACAATGACAACCCAAGCTGTGTGAATGTGGCCCTGTACCCCACCCTGAATCTCCATGGTGACAGCTGCTCTCTTCTCCCCTCCCCCTATCCTGCTATACATGCACACCAGCCACGCACTCCCAGAATTCCCCCTCTCACCCGAAGACTTCCTCCGGCCCCCCTTCAGAGGGGTCTTGAATGCCTCGGCCGACATAGCCCCGTCACCGCTGCGCCCTGACATCCCGGTTTCCACCGCCTAAGCCCGTCCCTTCTTTTTTTTCTCCTTCTCCCGCGCCTTTCCTTCAAATCCACCGCAGCGTGCGCGCTCCGTAGTCAGGACCTGGCGCGTACGCTCGCTCTAGTCTCCGTGCACGCCGCCCCCTCCTCCCTTTTGCTGATTGGTTTGGCAGGCGCGCGCGTGACGCCGAGGGGGAGGAGCCAAACCCTCCACATTCCCAGGCCAACCAGTGCACTTCCACTGCGTGATCACGTGATCGCTGCGTGCTTGCACAAGCACAGGTGTGACGTCAGAGTGGGATCGAAGGTATATAAGGCAGCTGACCAGAGTCCTGAGCAGAACCGTTGTGTTTTTACGAGTTTAGTGTGTGCCTGTTGTGTATACAATTGTACTACGAGCATTAGAACTTGTTTTTAAAATAAATAATCACTGTAAACAGTGTAATTTCAGATAACTTTTTTCCCAACCAGATCTTAGTTTTATTGCTATCACATAATAAAGCTAAAAATGCAGAATATTAGCATGTTGCAAATGCAAACCAATCCAGGCATGTCCGACATCCCAAACGGGAAGTTGGACGAACTTCAGGAGCAACTCCAAAAAATGGACAGGACGAGGACGCAGGCCGCTCACCTGAATTTAACCCTCATAAATCAGGGTAAGCTGATCGATGCGTTAAAAAAAGAAAACTACGCGCTCACTCAAAAACTTGACACCCTAAAACCAAAAATCAGGGCGGAGAAAGCCGCTCCTGTCCGCGACATCAAAAATCTAAAAGAATCCATCGAACATTACGACTCCGCCATCCAGCAGCAATCAGAATGCATTGCCAGGCTGGACCATCAAATCAACGAACTGGAGGGGAAGATTGTCGACCAGAAGAAGGCAAATGCCCTCCAAGCCTTAGAACGGCGAAGCGCCGCCGAAAAAAAGGTCAGGTGCGCGCAGGACGAGCTGCAGCGCCTTGAAACTGAAATTGCAAGGACGATCACCCAAAAGAACAAGAACAGGGAGATCGTCCAAGAGCTGTGCCTCAAAAAAGGCCCGGCTAATCTGCTACACCGCGCCTTGTTCCGGGAGCGCCGGGAACTGAGGGAAGCCATTAAAAAGATGAAAAGAGAAACGAATACGGCGCAGAGAGAAAGGAAGGCGCTGATTTCCAGAGGCGTGGCTCTGAAACAGAAGGCAGATAGAGAACTTTCTGAGATCGATAGGACCATCAGGAGGTTTGAGGAGATCGATAGGACCATGAGAAAGTATGAGAAGGAAACTCAGGTCCAAAAAGCCTCACAGAAAAAAATATTAGTGGGTCCTGCGGTGTTAAAGGGTAAGGCTGCGAACCCCGAGACAAAGGCAAGGGGAAGCACCAAGGCCGAGGAAAAGAAGAGAAAAGACCATGGAGAAACCCTCAAATATTATGAAGCCACCTATAAAACACTGATGGCGATAACTGGGCAGGTGCGGGTGAACGACATCATAGATCACTTTAGGAGAATGGAGAAGAAGTACGATGACAGTATTGACTTTGCCATTCATCAGGTCGATGAAATGGTAAAACTTAAACAGGATATCCAGGTTCTTCAGGACGACATTCTTCACCTGAAAATCCAGGAGACGTCGCGGGAGGCCCAAATGTATGAAGACCAATTTAACCAAAACTGCGCTACTGTAGACAAGTGGATAGCGGCTGTAGACGGGGTGTTTGGAAACACTGATTGTGAGCTTTCACCCTTTGTAGGGAAGCTGAAAGCAAAAGATTTAACGTACCGGGATAGTTTAGAGTACTTTCAAACCGCTGAGAGGGAGGTTAGTAAACTCCTCCAGGTACGTCATTATCTGGCAATCAAAGATGAGAATAACAATGAAATCGGCTTCCATCCAATGGTGTGAGTCTCTGATCCTGGTGCATATGCCATCCACTCATGACCACCCAATACAATATGAGGGACTGAAGTACATTGCACCGGCTATCCCTTTCAATTCATTTTGATTTATTTATGTATTATTATTTATATTCTTAGAGTTAGGCATTGGGGTAAAGACTAGGGGTCAGGGGTTAGGATTGGGGGTTAAGGCTAGGGGTTCAGGTTTGTCCTAGGGGTTAGAATTAAAGCTAGGGGTGAGCATTAGAGTTTAGGGGTTGGGGTTAAGACTAGGGGTGAGGATTAGAGTTAGGGGTTGGGGTTAAGGCTAGGGGTTCAGGTTTGGCCTAGGATTTAGGATTAGAGTTAGGGGTCGGGGTTATAGTCAGGGATGGGGATTAGAGTTAGGAGTCAGGGTTAAGGTTTGGGATTGGGGGTTCAGATTTGGCCTAGGGGTCGGGGTTAAGGCTAGGGGTTGGGGTTAAGACTAGGGATTGGGGGTTAAGGCTAGGGGTCAGGGTTAAGGTTAGGGGTTGGGGTTAAGACTAGAGGTTAGGGGTGAGGATTAGAGTTATGGTTTGGTGTTAAGACTAGGGGTGAGGATTAGAGTTAGGGGTTGGGGTTAAGACTAGGGGTTCAGGTTTGGCCTAGGATTTAGGATTAGAGTAAGGGGTCGGGGTTATAGTCAGGGATAAGGATTAGAGTTAGGAGTCAGGGTTAAGGTTAGGGGTGAGGATTAGGGATCGGGGGTTCAGATTTGGCCTAGGGGTCGGGGTTAAGGCTAGGGGTGAGGGGTTGGGGTTAAGACTAGAGATTGGGGGTTAAGGCTAGGGGTTCAGGTTTGGCCTAGGGGTCAGGGTTAAGGTTGGGGTTAAGACTAGAGGTTAGGGGTGAGGATTAGAGTTATGGTTTGGGGTTAAGGCTAGGGGTTCAGGTTTTGCCTAGGGTTTTTGATTATAGTTAGGGGTCGGGGTTAAGGCTAGGGGTTCAGGTTTTGCCTAGGGTTTAGGATTATAGTTAGGGGTCAGGGTTAAGACTAGGGGTCGGGGGTTAAGGCTAGGGGTTCAGGTTTTGCCTAGGGTTTAGGATTATAGTTAGGGGTCAGGGTTAAGACTAGGGTCGGGGTTAAGGCTAGGGGTTCAGGTTTTGCCTAGGGTTTAGGATTATAGTTAGGGGTCAGGGTTAAGACTAGGGATCGGGGGTTAAGGCTAGGGGTTCAGGTTTGGCCTATGGGGTTAGGATTAGAGTTAGGGGTGAGCATTAGAGTTTAGGGGTTGGGGTTAAGACTAGGGGTGAGGATTAGAGTTAGGGGTTGGGGTTAAGACTAGGGGTTCAGGTTTGGCCTAGGATTAGAGTTGGGGTTATAGTCAGGGATAGGGATTAGAGTTAGGAGTCAAGGTTAAGGTTAGGGGTGAGGATTAGGGTTTGGGATTAGGGATCGGGAGGTTCAGATTTGACCTAGGGGTCGGGGTTAAGGCTAGGGGTGAGGGGTTGGGGTTAAGACTAGGATTGGGGGTTAAGGCTAGGGGTTCAGGTTTGGCATAGGGGTCAGGGTTATAGTTAGGGGTCAGGGTTAAGACTAGGGATCGGGGGTTAAGGCTAGGGGTTCAGGTTTGGCCTATGGGGTTAGGATTAGAGTTAGGGGTGAGCATTAGAGTTTAGGGGTTGGGGTTAAGACTAGGGGTGAGGATTAGAGTTAGGGGTTGGGGTTAAGACTAGGGGTTCAGGTTTGGCCTAGGATTAGAGTTGGGGTTATAGTCAGGGATAGGGATTAGAGTTAGGAGTCAAGGTTAAGGTTAGGGGTGAGGATTAGGGTTTGGGATTAGGGATCGGGAGGTTCAGATTTGACCTAGGGGTCGGGGTTAAGGCTAGGGGTGAGGGGTTGGGGTTAAGACTAGGATTGGGGGTTAAGGCTAGGGGTTCAGGTTTGGCATAGGGGTCAGGGTTAAGGTTAGGGGTTGGGGTTAAGACTAGAGGTTAGGGGTGAGGATTAGAGTTATGGTTTGGGGTTAAGGCTAGGGGTTCAGGTTTTGCCTAGGGTTTTGGATTATAGTTAGGGGTCGGGGTTAAGGCTAGGGGTTCAGGTTTTGCCTAGGGTTTAGGATTATAGTTAGGGGTCGGGGTTAAGACTAGGGGTTGGGGTTAAGGCTAGGGGTTCAGGTTTTGCCTAGGGTTTAGGATTATAGTTAGGGGTCAGGGTTAAAACTAGGGATTAGGGATCGGGGGTTAAGGCTAGGGGTTCAGGTTTGGCCTATGGGGTTAGGATTAGAGTTAGGGGTCAAGGTTAGGGGTTCAGGTTTATATAGTATATACTGTATATCTCTTCTAATATTATATACAGTATATATCTCCTCTAATATTATATACAGTATATCTCTTCTAATAGTATATACAGTATATCTCTTCTAATAGTATATACAGTATATATCTCTTCTAATAGTATATACAGTATATCTCCTCTAATAGTATATACAGTATATATCTCCTCTAATAGTATATACAGTATATATCTCCTCTAATAGTATATACAGTATATATCTCCTCTAATAGTATATACAGTATATATCTCCTCTAATATTATATACAGTATATATCTCCTCTAATATTATATACAGTATATCTCCTCTAATAGTATATATAGTATATATCTCCTCTAATATTATATACAGTATATCTCCTCTAATAGTATATACAGTACAGTATATATCTCTTCTAATATTATATACAGTAGATCTCTTCTGTCTGTTCTTCTCAGAGTGGATTAGAGATTTTGCTCCCTAACCATATAGTTGGTCATTTATACTTACCACTGCGTAGAGATATTTAACCACTTAACGTCCGCCGCATTTAAATATACGTTGGCAGAATGGCACATACAGGCAGATGGACGTTCCCGTACGTCCCTGCCTAGACGTGGGTCGGGGGTCCGATCGGGACCCCCCCCCCCCCCCGGTACATGCGGCGGTCGGTTCTTCCGTGGCAGCGATCCAGGATGAGGGGGCGGCTATTCGTTTCTAGCCACCCCCTCGCGATCATTCCCAGCGAATCATCTTCCTCCTCTGCCTGCCCTGCCTGTGTAAGTGTAAACACAGGCAGAGAGGAAGTGATGTCATCTCTCCTCTGGCGGTCTTTTCGTTCGGACCCAGAGGAGAGAAGACATCATAACTGTGAGTTGCACTAACAGCACACTGACACAGTCACACATAGGCACACAAACCCCCCCAGTCACCCCCCCCCCCCCTCAGCCCCCTGTCACAGTGTCACTCATTGCAGTGATCATTTATTTTCTGATCACTGCATTTAGTGTCATTTGTGACAGAAAAAAGTGTTAGGGCAGTTAGCTTTAGGTCCAGGGTAGCCCCCTACCCCCTAATAAAGGTTTAACCCCTTGATCACCGCCCTGGTTAACCCTTTCACCCCCTATTGCCAGTGTCACTAAGCGATCGGTTTTCTGATCGCTATATTAGTGTCACTGTTGCCGCTAGGTAGCTTGTTTTTTTTTAGGTTCGCCGCCAGGTTTCTATAGCGTTAGGTACCCCCATAAATAAAGGTTTTAACCCCTGATTGCCCCTAGAGTTAACCCTTTCACCAGTGATCACCGTATAAGCGTCACTGGTGACGCAGGTTAGCCAGTTAGTTATTTTGTTATTTTAGGTTCGCCGCCAGGTTTTTAGAAAGCGTCAGGTACCCCCATATATTACCTAATAAAGGTTTTAACCCCTTGAGTGCCCCCTAGTTAACCCTGTCTCCAGTGATCACCGTATAAGTGTTATGGTTGACGCTGGTTGGTTAGTTTGCTGTTTATAGCATCAGGGCACCCGCCGTATATAACCCAATAAAGGTTTAACCCCCTGATCGCCCGGTGGGTGATATCAATTCAATTTTAGCGTCAGTCAGGGTCTGCGTCGCCCCAGGCAGCGTTAGGTTAGTGCCAGTAACGCATACACCCCCCTTAGTGGTATAGTATCTCAACGGATCGATACCTGATCTGATCAGATCTATACTAGCGTACCCAGCAGTTTAGGGTACCCAAAAACGCATTGTTAGCGGAATCAGCCCAGATACCCGCTAGCACCTGCGTTTTGCCCCTCCGCCCAGCCCAACCCACCCAAGTGCAGTATCGATCGATCACTGTCACTTCAAAAACAATCTGATGATCAAACAAGTGATTAAAAAGTGGCACCCCAAGTGATTAAATGACCAAAAAAGTAAAAAATTTACAAAACGTTGTCTTTTCGACCGGCACAGAGGAGAGAAGACATCCAACAGTGAGTTGCACCTAACAGTACACTGACACAGGTACACATAGGCACACAAACCCCCCCAGTCACCCCCAGATCACCCCCCCCCCAGTGTCACTGATTGCAGTGATGATTTATTTACTGATCATTGCATTTAGTGTAATTTATGACAGAAAAAAGTTGCAGGGCACTTAGTCTTAGGCCCCTTGAGGTTCAGGGTAGCCTCCTACCCCCCCTAATAAAGGTTTAACCCCTTGATCGCCCCCCTCAGTTAACCCTTTCACCCCCTATCACCAGTGTCACTAAGCAATCGTTTTTCTGATCGCTGTATTAGGCCCCTTTCACACTGGGGCATTTTTCGAGCGTTATTACAGCGTTATTCGAGCGTTTTTCTAGCGTTATTCGAGCGAAGCCTCATCTGCAATCCCAACGTGCAGGTAAAGCACCGCTAAGACCCTAACGTTTTAGGGCGTTTTTGCAGTGCCTCAGTGTGAAAGGGTAAGGCGTTTTTACAGCGCTTTCAATTAAATTCAATTGAAAGGGGTGTTTTTGGAGCGTTTTTTTTCAGCGTCCAAAAGCTGCTCCAAAGATGCTGCTTGCAGGACTCAGTGTGAAAGGGTCCATTGAGATGCATGGAGAGCGTTTTATGAGCGTTTTAATAGCGCCATTTTTAACGCTAAAACGCTGTAAAAACGCTTCAGTGTGAAAGGGGTCTAAAAGTGATGGCATACTGTATATGTATGTGAGCCGGTCCTTAACCACTTCCAGACCTTAGGTGTTTTTCAGATTTGGTGTTTGCAAGACTAAAACAGTTTTTTCTGCTAGAAAATTACTTAAAACCCCCAAACATTATATATATTTTTTTTCTAACACCCTAGAGAATAAAATAGTGGTCATTCCAATACTTTTTGTCACACCGTATTTGCGCAGTGGTCTTACAAGCGCACTTTTGTTGGAAAAAAAACACTTTTTTGAATTAAAAAATAAGACAACAATAAATTTGGCCCAATTGTTTTATATAATGTGAAAGATAATGTTACGCCGAGTAAAATGATACCCATGTCACGCTTAAAAATTGCGCCCGCTCGTGGCATGGCGTCAAACTTTTACCCTTAAAAATCTCGATAGGCGATGTTTAAAAAATTCTAGAGATTGCATTTTTTGAGCTACAGAGTAGGCCTAGAGCTAGAATTATTGCTCTCGCTCTAACGATCGCGGCGATACCTCACTTGTGTGATTAGAACACCGTTTTCATATGCGGCTGCTACTCGCGTATGCGTTCGCTTCTGCGCGCGAGCTCGTCGGGATGGGGGGCTTTAAAAACATTTTTTTTTGTTTTCTTATTTATTTTTATTTATTTTATTACTTTTTACACTGAAAAAAAAAAAATTGATCACTTTTATTCCTATTATAAGGAATGTAAACATCCCTTGTAATAGAAAAAAGCATGACAGGTCCTCTTAAATATGAGATCTGGGGTCAAAAAGACCTCAGATCTCATATTTAGACTAAAATCCAAAAAAAAAAAAAAAAAAAATTTGAAACTGTCATTTTTTCAAATGACAAAAAAAAAAATTGTCTCTTTAAGAGGCTGGGCGGGACTGACGTTTTGACGTCACTTCTGCCCAGCAGAGCTATGGGGACGGGCGAAGGAGATTTTTCCTTCAGTCTCGTCCCCGCTCAGCTGCCGAACAGTCGCGATCTCCTCCGCCGCTACCGATGGCTCCGGTAAGCGGCGGAGGGCGCGGGAGAGCGGCGGGAGGGGGGGGCCCTCTCCCGCCACCGATAACGGCGATCTTGCGGCGAATCCGCCGCGGAGACCGCCGTTATCGTGTACCAGACCGCGCACACTAAAGATCGATACCTCGGTTGTGGCAGCAGCTGCTGCCGTTACCGAGATATACATCTTTAAAAATAGGACGTACATCGTCATGCGCAGGTCTGGAAGTGGTTAAGTGGTTCATGGAGAATTAACCAAAAAAAGGTTAAATAAATCCACATGGGCTTTTTTTTACCACTACTATTCCTTTATATTGGCTTTCAACATTTAGAAATGCAGCAATTTAGAAATTGGATGGAAGGTTTAGCACTGGGAAACACTTTTTGAAAGATAATGGCCCGGATTCAGATACATTTTCGTATCTATCGGCAGGCGTAGCGTATCTCAGATACACTACGCCGCCGTAACTTAGGGCGCAAGTTCCGTATTCAGAAAGAACTTGCGCCCTAAGTTACGGCGGCGTAGTGTAAATGTGTCGGCTCAAGCCCGCCTAATTCAAATGTGGATGATGTGGGCGTGTTTTATTCAAATTATTTGTGACCCCACGTAATTGACGTTTCTTACGAACGGCGCATGCGCCGTCCGTGAACGTTTTTAAGTGTGCATTCTCCAAATTACGCTGCAAACTGTCAATGCTTTCGACGTGAACGTAACTTACGTACAGCCCTATTCGCGAACGACTTACGTAAACAACGTAAAATACGACGCTGTTCGGTCGTTTCCGACGTCCATACCTAACATGACTTACCCCTGCTTTATGAGGGGTAACTTTACGCCGGAAAAATCCTTACGTAAACGACGTAAAAAAATGCGCCTGGCGGACGTACGTTTCTGAATCGGCGTATCTACCTAATTTGCATATTCCTTGCGTAAATATACGGAAGCGCCACCTAGCGTCTAGCGTAAATATGCAACTAAGATACAACGGCGTAAGAGACTTACGCCGATCGGATCTTAGGGAAATCTATGCGTAACTGATTCTAAGAATCAGGCGCATAGATACGACCCCGCACACTCAGAGTTACGACGGCGTATCCGGAGATACGTCGTCGTAACTCCTATCTGAATCCGGGCCAAAAAGTGAATTTTATATTCATTTATATATATGGATCAGACCAAAATGAGGGGAAAATGAGGAGGAAAGAGGGACATTTCTCCAAATCAGGGACTGTTGGGAGCTATGGGTAAAGTAGTACCCGCTCCTGAGGAGTACATACCTCTGGCCTCTACTAGTCTCCCATTGGAAGATTGTGTTCTGAACTGAGCAGAAGAACCATTCCTACAATATAGAGAAGAGTGTCCTCTTGTTTCCATAGTGGTCTTGGGTCAGTGGCGTAACTAGAACCTTCAGGTTTGTGGTGCAAGAAACCCCTGCCAGGGCCCTTCCCTCTGAGCACAGAGGCAATGTTTTCATTTTCCTCCCACAGCCACTGAATGCCTGTGGGAGGAAGAGGAGGAGACGCGGGCATTCAGCCGCCCCTGCCGCTCCTATCGAGGTGGAGCATTGGAGCCAGGTCCCATTTGCGACCCCTGTAGGTACGCCCCTGTCTTAAAGGGGCTACCTACAGGGTACCCTACACCCCCTCTCGGGGGTATCACTACACTGGAATGACAAAAAGAACCCTTTCATTTATCTTGTTACTGTATTCATGCAGACTTGTAACGTTCCTGATAGGTCTCCTTTAACCACTTGCTTACTGGGCACTTAAACCCCCCTCCTGCCCAGACCAATTTCCAGTTTTTAGCGCTCTTACTCTTTGAATGACAATTGCGCGGTCATACAACAATTTTTTTCCCCACAAATAGAGCTTTCTTTTGGTGGTATTTCATCACCTCTGCGCTTTAAATTTTTGTGTTAAATGTAAAAAGATTGAATTAAAAAACAAAAAAAAAATAGAAAACCGTTTCATATTTTGTTATAAAATTTTGCAAATGGGTAATTTTTCTCCTTCATTGATGTACGCTGATGAGGCTGCACTTATGGGCACAATAGGCTGCACTTATGGTCACCGATAAGGCAACACTGGTGGGCACTGATAGGCGGCACTGGTGGGCACTGAGAGGCGGCATTGGTGGGCACTGAGAGGTGGCACCTATGGGAATTGATAGGTGGCACTGGTGGGCACTGAGAATTGTCACTAATAGGTGGCACTGATGGGTGGCACTGATAGGTGGCAGTGATGGGCACTATATGTGTAGTGTCCTTCGCACGACTGTGAGTAATAATCAATAAATAATCAAGTGAAATATGCAGCAAAAACTAAGGGCCGGATTCACAAAGCCCTTACGCCGACGTATCTAAAGTTGCGCGGCGTAATTGAAAAATGTGCCACGCGTATCTTTGCGCCTGATCCTCAAAACGAAATACGCCTGAAATCCAGATTTTAGTCAATAGGATTTCCCTGGCAAGCTCCATCCGATCATCCCCATCCTCCTCCCCCTCATCCCCCCCCCCCTCAAACTCCTCATGAGGGGAGGTGTGGCCACTCCCCTCCCCTGAGGACTCCTGCCCTTCTTGGGGCTCTTCAGAAGCCTGTTGTCCTGGGGGTGGTGCAGACTGGCCTGATGGCCCAGCAATCTCCTGGCCATCTGTGGAAGACACAAAACATTCACAGGTTGGAGGATCCACACACTTGGCACATATTCCCTTCCCCCACCCACACATGCTACTCACCAGATAGAAATAAAAAAAAACTTTCCTGTCCTCACGCCCTCCTCGGAGTCAAAGCCAGGCAGGCCCACCACTTGTTGTCTGTGGAAGCACCGGGCCACTGCCCACTCCTCCTCAGTCAGCCTGACGGAGCAGGGTGGTCCTCCGCCAGTGCCCGTGGCATGGGCATTTATCTTGGCCATCTTGTCATGGACCAGGCTCCTCAGGTCATTTATCTTCTTATGCTACGTTTCCACTGAGCGGATCGGTTCGGTACGGTTCGGTACGGTACGCTATTTTGGGTGTTTCCATTATGAAAGCGTGCCATAAAACCGAACCGTACCGCACCATTCAGGGTCCTGCTTCTCATGTGGGTCCATAGAAAATGGAACGGTACGGTTAGGGCGGAGCTACTGGCGTCACACAGTACTTTCCACTGATTGGTGGTCAGAAAACATCAATGCTGACGTCAAAGCAAAGCGCCAAACAATCACCACGTCGCCTTATTAGTCCATATAAAGGAGAAGGATGCCAGCAAACAACAGCAGGGTCTGGTTATCTGAGGAACTATCTACGTTCTTAGCAATCATCGGCGATGGCGTTATTCAGAGTGAGCTTGATGGATCAGTGAGAAATGAAAAGGTCTATAAAGATATTTCTCAGCGGATGGCAGCCGAGGGATTTGAACGGACGTCGGGCCAGTGTAGGGCAAAGCTTAAAAAGCTTAAAGCACAATATAAAAAAATTAAGGACGCCAACAGCCGTAGTGGAAACTGTCCAACTGCTTGGAGGTGGTACGACGCCATGGACGCCATTTACGGTCATCGGCCAGCAAACCAAGGCAGGGAGGGAGGTCTGGACTCTGCAACTGTAATTCTCGAATCTATGGTAGACCCCTTTGGTAAGTTTTTTTTTTTTAAAAACTTGGCATAGGATATCGCTCTGCTTACCATTTAAAATATAATATCTAACCATATGTTTATTTTCAGAAACAGTTGATGGACTCTCCACTGATGCATCAAACTTATCAGAAGATGGACCTTCAATGTCTTTCAGCAGCAACAGCAGCAGTATTTCCTCAAGCCAACCACAGAGTAGCCAACCACAGAGTAGCCAACCACAGAGTAGCCAACTACAGAGTACTCCCAATGCACCAAGGCACAATGGTAAGACATGATGATAATAAAGTAATTTTTAACTGCATTTTCTTAAACTAAAACAGCAGTGGGGCAGATGTGCAGGAGGTACAGTGTTGGAATAGATAAGAAGGGGGAGATCAGCTGTGGGGGAGATGTGCAGGAGGTACAGTGTTGGAATAGATAAGAAGGGGGAGATCAGCTGTGGGGGAGATGTGCATGAGGTACAGTGGTGGAAGGGGGGGACCAGCTGTGGGGGAGATGTGCAGGAGGTACAGTGGTTGAATAGATGAGGAGGGGAAGATCAGCTGTGGGGGAGATGTGCATGAGGTACAGTGGTGGAAGAGATGAGAAGGGGGGGATTAGCAGCAGGTACAGTGGTGGAAGAGATGAGAAGGGGGTTCAGCAGTGGGCAGATGAGCAGTGCTGTGTATTGGTGTAGCAGATGAGCGGGGGGAACAGAGGTGTGGCAGTGAATCAGTGTGGTACAGTCTAGTGGGGCAGATGAGAAAGGAGCTTACAGTATTGGTTTGGCAGATGTTACCAAAAGCAATATTTAGGTCTTTTGTATATTACAGGTGAAAGGAGAAGGTTCCAGTTGGATCTGCGCACAGTTATGGAGGATATGCGGGCAGCAGAAGAAAGGCAGCTGGAAAGAATGGATAACCTTTCTGAGAGGCGGTTTCAAGCACTACGTCAGGATGCACAGGAAGCTATGCGCCAGGAGGCAGAAATTGCCCGGCAGCAGATGGAGCAGTTGGCTACCTTCAACCAGGCCTTCCTCGGTGTCCTTGGTCAGCTTGTTCAAGTGATTGGAGCCAATCGTCAACCCAGGTCACCACCCAGACATTAGTGCCTTTCATGCAGCACAGGACCTGTACCCATGTTTACGTTTAAAAATAAAGTGGGTTTTAAAGGTTAGATTTTTTTTTTAATAGGCTCCTTTGAGCCATCAGCGATCACACAAGATTGGACACATTTGCTCCTTGCTGCACATGGCTTTCTTTGTGCTGCTGCTCTGATTCCCTTCTGCCTCCTTTGCGTTATCACCCCCCTTGGACGGTGGAGCCTGGATTTCAACAAAGGGCACCCCCCGATCGCTTAATTTCTTCTCATTTTTGCATTGTAGATGTAATTGCGAATATACTTGGCATTTTTGGTTTACCTTTTCCTTTAATTTCCTTTTTAGATGTTTTTTTTCTTGGTCTGAATTTCTCACTTCCTGTTCCTTCTCAGTAAACCTGACAACATCATCTGAGCTGTGTTTAGTCAGTCAGCACAGCTTATTGAACAGCTTACTAAGGAGGAACAGGAAGTGAGAAATTCATACAAAGAAAACAAAAAAAAAACATTTATTGGTAGTGAAATTGAAGAAAAAAACTACAATGCAATAGCTTAGGGATATGCAATTAGTGGATATCCAACTGTTTCAGAACTACGATTCCCATGTGGCATAGCAAGACTCTGACAGTCACAAGCATGACACCCAGAGGCAAAAGCATGATGGGACTTGTAGTTCTGCAAAACAGCTGGATTTCCGCTAATTGCGTATCCCTGCACTAGCTTAATAAAAAACAAACCTTTACAAGCTCTTTATTGTAAACAATGTTTCTACATTTTTTTTTCTTGGTCTGAATTTCTCACTTCCTGTTCCTTCTCAGTAAACCTGACAACATCATCTGAGCTGTGTTTAGTCAGTCAGCACAGCTTATTGAACAGCTTACTAAGGAGGAACAGGAAGTGAGAAATTCATACAAAGAAAACAAAAAAAAAACATTTATTGGAAGTGAAATTGAAGAAAAAAACTACAATGCAATAGCTTAGGGATATGCAATTAGTGGATATCCAACTGTTTCAGAACTACGATTCCCATGTGGCATAGCAAGACTCTGACAGTCACAAGCATGACACCCAGAGGCAAAAGCATGATGGGACTTGTAGTTCTGCAAAACAGCTGGATTTCCGCTAATTGCGTATCCCTGCACTAGCTTAATAAAAAACAAACCTTTACAAGCTCTTTATTGTAAACAATGTTTCTACATTATCAAAATTTTGCTTTTACAAAATATGTATGAAGATGATTTTTTTTGTGGAATAAAAAACAAGAACGACTTCTCTGAGTATGTCTGATTTTATTTAGCATTTAGCAAAAAGTAATTAAAGATTTTAATTATTCACGGTACCAACGTTAACGTTAAGGTGCCTCATCAGAGCCTGACGTATTTCGCTGCACTCTTCTTCCATATCCTGTGCTGCTATTACTGGTACTGGCTCTTCTGGAGATGTATTCCAATCCTGGTCAAAGTCTTCTCCATGGCTTTCACAAAGATTGTGAAGAGTACAGCACGTTAGGACCATGGATTTTGTAAGTTGAATGTCACTGTCATTCCTCTTCATAAGACACCTCCATCTACCCTTTAGTCTTCCAAACGCATTTTCCACTACAACACGTGCCCTGGATGTTTTCTTGTTGTAGATTTGCTGCTCTGTTGTTAGGCGCCCATTGTCAGAAAATGGTTTCAGGAGCCAATTTTGTAAAGGATAGGCAGAGTCCCCAAGCACATAATAGCCAACATTCACCCCACAAATGTTCTTAGTGCTAACAGGATACAGGCCTCCCTGGCCAACCCAATCCCAAAATGTTGACAATCGGAGAACCCGAGCATCATGCAAACTCCCAGGCTTTCCTACATTCACATTCCAGAATAGTCCCTTGCCATCCACTACTCCCTGGAGGACGATGGAATGCCAGCCTTTTCGGTTGAAGTAGTCAGTGTGGTATTCTTGTGGTGCTATTATTGGTATGTGTGAGCCATCAATAGCACCAACACACTGTGGAAGGCCCCACCTGTTCTCAAAGTACTCAGCCATGTCTTTGAGCTTTTCCCTGTTAGGAAAATGAACAATTTCAGGAGCTAGCAATGTGCACACAGCCTTACAGAAGTCCTGCACACACCGGCACACTGATGATTTGCTGACACCAAAAAGATGACCTATACTCCTATATTCACTGTTGGTAGCCAGCTTCCACAGTGCAATGGCAATTCTTTTCCTTACAGGCAAACAGGCTCTGAAGTTGGTGCTTTTCTTTTCCATCACTGGACGTAGCTTGGCACAAAGGAATGAGAAGGTTTCCTCTGACATCCTTAAATTCTGCACCCACTGTCTGTGGGTGAATCCTGGGACGGTCACATTCCACCACTCATTGGCACGAGGGAATGCCCAAATCACTGGTCGGCGGCGCTGCTTTGCCAAAAGGAGAAGCATCTGTAAAAAATGCAGTGTGTCAGTGTGTATAGGTCAGTGTGTGTGTGTGTGTGTGTGTGTCTCAGTGTGTGTGTGTGTATAGGTCAGTGTGTGTCAGTGTGTGTGTGTCAGTGTGTGTATAGGTCAGTGTGTGTGTGTGTGTCAGTGTGTGTATAGGTCAGTGTGTGTGTGTGTGTCAGTGTGTGTGTATAGGTCAGTGTGTGTGTGTGTGTGTGTGTGTGTCTCAGTGTGTGTGTGTGTATAGGTCAGTGTGTGTCAGTGTGTGTGTGTCAGTGTGTGTATAGGTCAGTGTGTGTGTGTGTGTCAGTGTGTGTATAGGTCAGTGTGTGTGTGTGTGTCAGTGTGTGTGTATAGGTCAGTGTGTGTGTGTGTGTGTGTGTGTCAGTGTGTGTGTGTGTATAGGTCAGTGTGTGTCAGTGTGTGTGTGTCAGTGTGTGTGTGTGTATAGGTCAGTGTGTGTCAGTGTGTGTGTGTCAGTGTGTGTATAGGTCAGTGTGTGTGTGTGTGTCAGTGTGTGTATAGGTCAGTGTGTGTGTGTGTGTCAGTGTGTGTGTATAGGTCAGTGTGTGTGTGTGTGTGTGTGTGTGTGTCTCAGTGTGTGTGTGTGTATAGGTCAGTGTGTGTCAGTGTGTGTGTGTCAGTGTGTGTATAGGTCAGTGTGTGTGTGTGTGTCAGTGTGTGTATAGGTCAGTGTGTGTGTGTGTGTCAGTGTGTGTGTATAGGTCAGTGTGTGTGTGTGTGTGTGTGTGTCAGTGTGTGTGTGTGTATAGGTCAGTGTGTGTCAGTGTGTGTGTGTCAGTGTGTGTATAGGTCAGTGTGTGTGTCTGTGTGTCAGTGTGTGTATAGGTCAGTGTGTGTCAGTGTGTGTGTGTATAGGTCAGTGTGTGTCAGTGTGTGTGTGTCAGTGTGTGTATAGGTCAGTGTGTGTGTGTGTGTGTCAGTGTGTGTATAGGTCAGTGTGTGTCAGTGTGTGTGTGTATAGGTCAGTGTGTGTCAGTGTGTGTGTGTATAGGTCAGTGTGTGTCAGTGTGTGTGTAGGTCAGTGTGTGTTTCAGTGTGTCAGTGTATGTGTGTGTGTGTGTGTTTCAGGTAAGTCAGTCAGTTGTGCTTACCCTATAGCGCTGCCGTCTTTGTCTTAGCAGCACAAATGTATACTTCTCCTCCCGGCTACACATCCAAGCTAAAAGTTTTCTTCTCTTTTCGGCTGTGTTTCTCATTGCCGCTCGCAACCTTCTCTCATACAGTGCGGTATGAATTTTGCCTATAAAGAACCAAAAGGCTAGCAGAGAAAAGACGAGCTGCTGAATGACCTCCATTGTTGTTGTTGTTGTTTGGCTGACGCTGAGTGACGCTGCATCACGTTTCTCGTCGCACTAGTGTGACATCATGAGAGGCATTTTTTCTAAAACCTGTATGGCCCTGGCGGTCCGATATGCAGTGGAAACGCTCACCAGAATAGACCGGACCATTCAAACCCGTTCCATTCTAAACGACCCGAACCGATCCGCTCAGTGGAAACGTAGCACTAGAGATCCTACTGGGGGTCCTTGTCTCCCCCCCCTCTGCATTGATCTGATCCGTAATCTCCTGGATGATAGACCTCTTCCTGGCCGGGGGGGTGTCCCGGCTCTCAGGGCCATGTAAATATCGCCCAAATCGGGTGATGGCCCTTGCAAGTATTTGCTTTTCTCTCACCGAAAAGTTCAACTTGCGTCTCTTTGGTGCCATAACACCCAACACTCAGCACCAAACACACACACAAAAATCTAACACAACAAACAAACACAAATACACACAGAACAAACACACACAAAAAGACACAGAACAAACACACACAAAAAGACACTGAACAAACACACACAAAAATCCAACTGCAAGCACAAGACAGCAATATCAAACAACACAAGCAGACAGCTAATACAAATTCAAAAACAAACACAGAAAAAACAAACAGAAAAAACACAACTACTACAACCTCCTAGTCTCCTACTACAATAAATATTTTAGCTAACAATTCACTCACCAACAAACACCAACAGACAACAGAGCAAAAGCAACTTGCTTTAGGAAAGGGGAAGACAGGGATGTACTTTTGCAATGGAAGTGCGTTTGTGTGGGGCTATTTATACACATGGTGGATCTCACTTAGTCTGCTTGGCCTTTTTCCTATCTCACTGATTGCGCCGGCCCGAGTCCTGAGCATGCCCAGTGAGGTGCAGATTCGTGCGTGCGCATATGCGCAGTACGGCCGGCCCTTCATTTGCATGGGGTCACGGCTCATTTCAATGGAGCACGCCCACTTCCTTCCCACTTGCAATAACCCCGCCTTACGCCTCGGTATTTACGTTACGCTGGCGCTCATTTGGGCGCAAATGCTCTGTGGATACGGCACTTACGTCACAAAATTCAGCCGCCTTAACTTAACTGACATACGTTAGGACAAACTAAATTTGCGCCGCTCTACGTGAATCTGGCCCTAAGGCCCGGATTCACATACATCGGCGCATATTTATGCCACCGTAGCGTATCTTCTTTATGCTACACCGACGCAGCGCAGAGAGGCAAGCACCAAATTCACAAAGCACTTGCCACCAAATCTGCGCTGGGTTTCTTAGTCGTAAGTCGTAATAAGTGGAAGTGGGCGTGAGCCATGCAAATGAGGCGTGACCCCATGCAAATGATGGGCCGAGTGCCATAAAGATACCCTGGTCCATACCTTTGCATGGGTTGCACCTCATATATGGGGAATAACTTTACGTCGGACGTACGACTTACGCAAACCGCGTATATTATGCGCCGGGCGCAAGTACGTTCGTATCTCACTCATTTGCATATGTGCATAGAAAATCAATGGGAGCGGCAAATGCGCCCAGTGTAAATATGCACCCACGATACGACGGCGTAGGCAAGTTACGTCGGTCGTATCTTAGGCGTATCTTAGTATGTGGGTCGGCGCATAGATACGACGGCGCACATTTGTACTTAAGTCAGGGTATCTTGAGATACGTTGGGCCTAAGTGTTTACAATACACACAAAATAAATAAGTAAATGTGATGGGCAATGATAGGTGGCAGTGATGGACACTGATGGGTGGCAATCAGAGCTTTTTTTCTCAGAAAATAGGTGCAGGAACTCAACCACGACCCGTTCAGATTTCACAAACAGTTGAAGGGTCTTAAAGGGGCATTAAATACCAGAATTGCATTACATACAGAGTGCAGAGTTCAGGGGATTACAAAGCTGTCACTTGTAAACACAGAAACCAGACTTCTGTGTTTACAAGTGATTTTGGTGAGCGGGTACCAAAGGGTCTGAGCCAGAGGTGGTGGAACTCAGTTCCCCCAAGTTCCCCCTGAAAAAAAGCCCTGGTGGCAATGATGGGTACTGATCAGCACTGGTAGGTGAGACTGATGGGCAGCATTGCTAGGTGGCACTGATGAGGCACTGACTGGCACCACTGGTGGGCATTAATTGGTGACACTTGTGGGCCTTGATAGGTGGCACTTTATTGCACTGGTGGTGACTGTGGGCACTGGCAGGGGGCACGGTACTAATAAGGCTCATGTGCCTCTTCCACTGGGGACTGATGTCCCTTACAAAAGAGCCGGTGATCGGCTTTTTTTCTCCTCACGCTGTCAGCAAAAAAAAAAAAAACGATTACCGAGATCTGTTTAAATCACGTGATCAGCTGTCATTGGCTGATAGCTGATCACGTGGTAAGAGGCTCGGATCTGTGATCACCCGAGTCTCAGTGACTTAGTGATCACAGCGTGCGCCCTGCAGGGGGCGCGTGTAGGGTGACCATGTGTCCCGGACTGCCCGGGACAGTCCCGCATTTTGCAGGTCTGTCCCAGGCACCTTCATTCCAGGACAATACAGTGTCCCGGAATGAAACTGACACAGGCACCCCCCGGGCCAATCTAATGCCCTCCAAAAAAAGGCCGCCACATCACCGCTTTACTCACTGACAGTACTTGTCCTGGCCGGGAATGCCTGGAGGAGCACAAACCCCACCCCCTGTTTGTGATTGGAGAAATCATAAATCCCGCCTCTTGTGTCCAATCACTGTGCTGTGATTCGTTACAGCACAAGCTGATTTTTGGGAAGGGAGGGTGTCCCTGAATGGTAGTTTGGAAATGTGGTCACCCTAGGCGCGTGCAAAGGGGAGGACGTCTATTGACGGCCTCCCGGCAATTGGGTCCGCGGTGTGGCCCTCATTCGGCTATAGCGCAGACGCCTAGGGGCAGATTCACGTACAGCCGCGTAAAATTGTGCGGGCGTAACGTATCTGATTTACGTTACGCCTCCGCAACTTACACGGGCAAGTGCTGTATTCTCAAAGCTCCGTAAGTTGCGGCGACGTAGCGTAAATCGGCCGTCGTAAGCCCGCCTAATTCAAATTTGGATCAGGGGGGCGTGTTTTATGTTAAACAACTGTGACCCGACGTGATTGACGTTTTTGCGGAACGGCGCATGCGCCGTCCGTGGAATTTCCCAGTGTGCATTGCTCCAAAGTACGCCGCAAGGACGTCATTGGTTTCGACGTGAACGTAAATGACGTCCAGCCCCATTCACGGACGACTTACGCAAACGACGTAACTTTTTCAAATTTTGAAGCGGGAACGACGGCCATACTTAACATTGGCTGCGCCTCATATAGCAGGGGCAACTTTACGCCGGGAAAAGCCTAACGTAAACATCGTATCTGTACGTCGGCCGCGCGTATGTCAGGAATTTGCGTATCTAGCTAATTTGCATACTCAACGCGGAATTCTGCGGAAGCGCCACCTAGCGGTCCAAAAAAAATGCAGTTAAGATCCGACGGCGTAAGAGACTTACGCCTGTCGGATCTAATGGATATCTATACGTAACTGATTCTAAGAATCAGGCGCATAGATACGACGGCTCAGATTAGGACTTACGACTACGTAAATGGCGCTGCGCCGTCGTAAGTCCTCTGAGAATCCGGGCCCTAGTGGTTAAACAGCACATGTATGGTATATTCATGAAAACAACAATTAATTTCTACACATTTCACATCTGTAGTAATCGAAAGGGGTTTTAGCATATTATCAAAATGTATAAATGAATTCAGTCTGGCCAAACTTGACATGCAATCTTTGATTTGTCCTTTTTCAGCAACTGGTTAATGCATTGGCAACAAACAACTTGTTCTGAAAGCCACGCTAGACTGTCCCTGGAGCGTCTTTGAGGCAAATTTAGGTTTTTGCATTGCAAGTCAGCCAGATACAGCAAATGTATGACAAGCTTAGTTTGTATATGAAACGAGAGAGGTTTGTAACCACAATCTGTGATCAGGATACATTGCACGGTTCACTGCCATGATTTCCCTGTGTCCCTGCTACAAAGAAAACAACCTAGCAAACAGCATCAATCCAAAGTTGTAGCAAAGGAGGCTTAAATATGGAAAGCATGTATATCTATTTATAGTGGTGGTGTTAAAGCAGACCTGTACACAAAAGTTAATATAAAGTTATATGTTAAATCAGTTTCTGGAATACATAAATAAAATATGTTCTAAAAACTAAAATATATCATATGACCAAAAATGGGCACTTGCCTATAACACCTACATGAGTCTACTGAACATCTCCTCCAATAACATGGTGTAGCACCCTCCTAGTTTACAGTAGACTGCTAGGAAATGTTAGTTTGGTTCCTCTGTAAACAGTGGAGCAGGGGTTGATTGCTTAGGGCTGCTCAGTGTTTCACAGGCTGCTGTTCTGCTACTCGCCCTGTCTTCTAGAGGCTTCTAGAAGGATAGTGGGAGGCAGTGGCGGCTGGTGCTCAACATTTTTTGGGGGGCGCACTGTGCCCATCAAACGCAGCTACTGTGCCCATCAATTGCCACCACTGTACCCATCAAACGCAGCCACTGTGGCCATCAAACACAGCCACTGTGGCCATCAAACACTGCCACTGTGGCCATCAAACACTGCCACTGTGGCAATCAAATGAAGCCAATGTGCCATCAAACGCAGCCACTGTGGCCATCAAACGCAGCCATTGTGGCCATCAAACGCTGCCACTGTGGCCATCAAACGCTGCCACTGTGGCCATCAAACGAAGCCAATGTGCAATCAAACGCAGCCACTGTGGCCATAAAATGCTGCCACTGTGGCCATCAAAGGAAGCCACTGTGCCATCAAACTCTGCCACTGTGCCATCAAACGCAGCCACTGTGCCCATAAATTGCCACCACTGCTCCGAATATCCGAATGGAAATTGATCACCTGGCCTTCAGAGAAAAAACTAAAGACCCATCCATTCTGATGGTTAAACTGGAGGAAAATGGATGCCAAGCGCCTTGAGGCGATTCAGTTCGCATTTGTAGCGCTATATAAGTAATTTACTCACTCACTGCTCCTATTAAACGCTGCAACTGTGCCATCAAACTCTGCCACTGTGCCATCAAACGCAGCCACTGTGCCCATAAATTGCCACCACTGCTCCCATTAAACGCTGCCACTGTGCCATCAAGCACAGCCAATGTGCCCATCAAATGCAGCCACTGTACCCATCAATTACCGCCAGTGTGCCCTATCAATTGCCGCCAGTGTGCCCCATCAATTGCCTCCAGTTTGCCCCATCAATTGCCTCCAGTTTGCCCCATCAATTGCCGCCAGTTTGCCCCATCAATTGCCACTGTCGTGGAAATTTTATGAAGATGTATTTAATATGTATTGTCATAGTGTCTTCCAGTGTTAGTTCTCCCGCAACCCGCTCTAAAGAGCTGACTGGGGAAGACCAACGCTGGTTGAGTCCCATCTGGTAGTGGAAAACGTTTTAAGGTTGGAGAGTGATGTTTGCAGAGTGAGGATATGTCCACCGACGAAGGGCCCTCTGTGCATTAGCACAGACGATCGTCGAGGAGGGGATATGTTTGCTCTGTAAGGACATTATTGGTTATAGACGGATGTGCGCTCTTGTCTCTGCTATGTCTGATGAGCATGGTCGGGATTCGTAGCGCACGCCTGCGGATAGCCTCCCTTCCACAAGCAATAATAGTAAAATTCCGAGTATGCGCTGTTCTATGGAATAGCGCAAAATAAGGATTCCTATCAGCGGTAAAACAGGAGTCTTGGGTTGTTATGACCAGAGATGGCGTCCATGTTTGTTTAGCTCCCATTCACCCTGTCTCTGCTCAGACACACCCATCAGAATCCTTTAATTGTATTGTATTGTATTAATTGTAATGTATTGTATTGGACATCCTGTTAGGCCGCGTACAGACGAGCATACATGTACGATGAAACCGGTCCGCCGGACCGTTTTCACCGTACATGTCTGCCCAGGGATTTCTGTATGGTGGCTGTACTCACCATCATACAGAAATCCGCGCGTAAACAATACGCGGGGCGTGTCCGCGCCGTCGCCGTGACGATGACATGGCGACGTGGGCGGCCCTGCCAGTTCAATGCTTCCACGCATGCGTCGAAGTCATTCGACGCATGCGAGGGATGGCGGGCGCTCGGACATGTACGGTAGGTCTGTACAGACGACCGAACATGTCCGAGCGGGCAGGATTTCAGCGGGCTGTTTTAAAACAAGTCCAGAAATATTTGCCCGCTGGAAAAAGGCCCGGCGGGCAAATGTACGCTGGAATCCTGCCCGCTCGGGCCTACACACGACCGAACATGTCTGCTGAAACTGGTCCGCGGACCAGTTTCAGCAGACATGTTCGGTCGTGTGTACGGCCCATCAGAGGGATGTCCTTATATGGTCAGATCCTGTGTGGAGGGGACATCCTGTGATGTCCCCTCCCATGGAGGACGTGATTGGCTGCTGCAGCCATCACTTCCTGTTTGTGAGATCTTTTGTGATAATAAAAGGAGCCAGTGAGGGGTTCGGTGGGCTGTCATGCTGGGATGCTGAGATGATGTAAACATAACAGTCTGCTGATGTCTGGTTTTTGGATGAATGGGAAATTGAACGAATGGTGAGTGGACTTTTAGCTTGAGATGCATTATATCAATAATACGAAATGTGTGCTTAATGAGGACATGAGAAATGGCTGTGTGCTCTGCATACAACCTATTTTCCCATGACACCACCAGTTTGCCCCATCAAATGCTGCCAGTGTGCCCCCCAACCTGGCACTTACCTGTCTTGGGTCAGCGCTGTCCTCCACGCTCCCTCCAAGTCCTCGATGTCTTCTCCCATCCTCTTCTGCTATGAATGGATGCCTAATAGCGTCCATTCGCAGCGCCTGCCGCTTCAGCCAATCAGGTGACAGGTAACCAGACCCGGTGCACCTGATTGGCTGAGAGGCGAGTCAGTGTTAGGGAAGCAATTTATTCAATTCCCTAACACAAGACTGTGTAAACAGCAAATGCAGAGCATTGAGCCCGCTGTTTATTAATTTGGAAGCCTATTATAGCCCATGGCTCTAATCAGGGTGCCTATTAGAGCCGACGGCTCTAATCAGGCACTTCCAAAAACACCTGAACAGGGGGCGGCAGCGGCGACAATAGATAGATACATGCAATGCATGAATCTATCTATTGGTGATTGACGGGTGCAGGAGAGAGGGGGCCGCGCTCCTGCGCCCTCTATGGATGCACCGCAACTGGTGGGAAGGAGAGTAAAACAGGCTGAATGTTTATGGGGCTCCAACCAATCCCTGGGGAGGTGTGCCCAGATGGTGGAGGGAAAACCTATAATAGTTTGAGGCCTGTGTAGCAGTGCAGTGTTTCTGGGTCCATTCCTGCAGGAGGAGACTCCATCTCGGGGCAGGATAGCTAGAGAAGCCAGAGTGAAGACATCAAGGTCCCAACTAGACTATGAAGATCCTTTGTTCGGGGATTGAGCTGGGCCAGGAGGAAGCTCACTTGAGAGAGCCAAGAGAAAGTTGGTGGGAAGAAGTCCAATTGTGCTGCGGTCGTGTGAGTCTACATCTCCCTTAACTGGTTGCCGACCAGCCGCTGTAGTTCTACGGCGGCTGGTCGGCTCTCCTGCACGAGAGCCCGTAGCTCTACGTCGGCAGGCAAAGCGACCACTAGGGGCGCGCGCGCCACCGGAGGCACACGCGCGACCCACGCTCGCTCCTGACTCCCGCGCGCGTGCCCGGCGGTCGCGATCACCCACGATAGCTTGTTACAGAGCGAGAATCGGGAGCTGTGTGTGTAAACACACAGCTCCCGGTCCTGTCAGGGGAGAAATGCCTGACCGTCTGTTCATACAATGTATGAACAGCGATCAGTAATTTCCCCTAGTGAGTCCACCCCCCCTACAGTTAGAACACACCCAGGGAACATACTTAACCCCCCTAGTGTTAACCCCTTCCCTGCCAGTGTCATTTTTATAGTAATCAATGCATTTTTATAGAACTGACCGCTATAAAAATGCCAATGGTCCCAAAAATGTGTCAAAAGTGTCCGAAGTGTCCACCATAATGTCGCAGTGCCGAAAAAAAAAACGCTGATCGCCGCCATTACTAGTAAAAAAAAATATATTAATAAAAATGCCATAAAACTACCCCCTATTTTGTAAACGCTATAACTTTTGCGCAAACCAATCAATAAACGCTTATTGCGATTTTTTTTAACGAAAAATATGTAGAAGAATACGTATCGGCCTAAACTGAGGAAAAAAATATTTTTTTTTTATATATTTTTGGGGATATTTATTATAGCAAAAAGTAAAAAATATTCATTTTTTTCAAAATTGTCGCTCTATTTTTGTTTATAGCGCAAAAAATAAAAACCGCAGAGGTGATCAAATACCACCAAAAGAAAGCTCTATTTGTGGGAAAAAAAGGACGCCAATTTTGTTTGGGAGCCACGTCGCATGACCGCGCAATTGTCAGTTAAAGCAACGCAGTGCCGAATCGCAAAAAGTGCTCTGGTCTTTGACCAGCAATATGGTCCGGGGGTTAAAGCGGTTGTAAACCCGCATATAATTTTTTTTTTTTTCTACACCTGCAAGGCAAAACCCATAATGAGCTAGTATGCACCGCATATTAGCGCATTATGAAATACTTACCTCGGAACGAGGTAGGGAACTTACCTGGTCCACGCCGAGCCGAGCGTGTCTTCTGGGTATCGCCGCTCCAGCGCTGTGATTGGCTGGAGCGGCGATGACGTCACTCCCGCGCATGCGCGCGGATGATTTCCTTTCCGGCATGGGTCGGCGGGGCCGGCCCTTCAGCCGAGGATCCCCCCTGCGCACGCGCCGCTGCAGTCAGCGGCAAATTGCGAGGGGAATATCTCCTAAACCGTACAGGTTTAGGAGATATTCTTTATACCTACAGGTAAGCCTTATTATAGGCCTACCTGTAGGCAAAAGTAAAAAACGTGGGTTTACAACCACTTTAAGTGGTTAAACCAAAATTCCGTCGGTTTTCTTGTCGGAGTTTCCAATCTTGTGTACGCGGAATTATAATAAGCTTCCTTTAGTTCAGCTGGCCCTTGTAAGTAAAGCAGTGCTGCTATTTAGATTGCAAATGAGCAATGATGGATGATATCGGGTCCGTTGGCAAATGTAAGTGGAGTGTTGCGGATGTTTAGATTGTAAATGAGTCTTGATGGATGATATTTGACAGCCACCGGTTACCTTCACCGTAGCTCATGCAAACTAGGTATTTTGTTTGGCAATCAAACTTTAGATTTGCATCGCACTCATAATGTACGTCGACAATGTAGACTTCATTGTTATCCTGACCAATCGGAGTCATTTATTTGAGCCTTTATCTGTATCCAAAATAAGCCACTTTTCTGTTGGTTGCTAGATCACACAACATTTAGCGTCCCAGCTAACATAAGTGAGAAATGGTGGGCCTTCTCAGTGTTTTCTTCATATCCGTTCTATCCAGTGAATTTATCTTGGGGACGACTCTAAATGCCTTCATCGTGGTAGCCCATTGTCTGGACTGGAGGAAAACCAAACACCTGGCAAGCAGTGACAAAATTATCATGGCTCTCTGCATTTCTAGATTTTTCTTGCAATGTTGCATCGCGATCCTTAACTTCTTCCACACCTTTTTATCAGAGCTCTATTCAAGGCCATATTCGAATGAGATTTCTTTAGTTTTAACAATTTTTCTCAGCTCGACTAGCCTTTGGATTGCCACTCTCCTTTCGGTGTTCTATTGTGTGAAAATTACAACGTACAACTTTTCCATATTTCTCTTCTTAAAGTCAAGGATCTCCAAGCTAGTCCCATGGCTGCTTTGGTGTTGCTTGCTGGCCTCTTTGGCCTCCAGCCTCCCGCTTGGCTTTTACATGTTCGATTTGAGCTACAAAAACTCCACCGTGAACAACTCCACACAAGAAATTCTAATGAGGTCCAGGAAGTTAGTCAACCAGTCTCTGATACATACCACCTGTTCCTCTGTGCCTTTTGCAATCTTTAGTGTTTCTGTCTGGCTTCTAATACACTCTCTTTGGAGACACACAAGGAAGATGCAAAAGAGTGGGAGCTCTTTTCGGGGTCCAAACTTGGACACTCACATAGGAGTTGTGAGAAGTTTAATTGTCTTTTTTTTCTTGTATATTGCTTATTTGTTATGTATGAATGTCTCTTTATTTGGACTGATGTCCATTGATTCTCCTTGGGTAATTTTTGTCTCTGTCCTTATTTCAGCTTACCCCTTCCTGCATTCGGTTATCTTAATTTTTACCAGCAACAAACTGAGAAAGACCTTCATAGATTTAGCTCGTACTTTGTTGCCGCAAATAATGTTTTCTAAAATATCCTGATGAATGTAATTACCGTATATACGCGAGTATAAGCTGAGTTTTTCAGACCTTTTTTTAGGGCTGAAAATACACCCCTCGGCTTATAGTCGAGACAGTGTACCTGAAATTATTGAGAGGCTGCAGGCGTCCATCGTTAAAAACTCGCGGTCTCCTCCTGGTCCCTTCCGTGATAGGCGGAACTGTGTCTGCTGATAAACGCCTATCACGAACGTTCTCTCATCCTCGGGTTTCCCAGCAGACACTGTGTTCAGTGGAGGACGTCCGTGATTGGCGGAACACTGAATACAGTGTCTGCTGGTAAACCGAGTCCAAGGATGAGAGAACATCCGTGATAGGCGGAACTGTGTCTGCTGAGAAATGCCTATCACGGAAGGGACCAGGAGGAGACCGTGAGTTTTAAACAATGAATGGATGCCCGCAGCCTGTCAATTTCAGGTACTCTGACAATGGGCACAGTGACAATGGGCAGAGTGACAATGGGCAGAGTGAGGATGGACACAGTGACGATGGGCACAGTGACGATGGGCACAGTGAGAATGGGCACAGTGAGGTTGCAATTGGCACAGTGAGGTTGGGCACAGTGAGGTTGCAATGGGCACAGGGAGGCGTGCAAATGGGAATTGTTGACCCTCTTATCCACTTACAGTAGCTGCTGCATTCTCACCCTAGGCTTATACTCAAGTCAATAAGTTTTCCCAGTTTTTTGTGGTAAAATTAGGTACCTCGGCTTATACTCGGGTCGGCTTATACTCGAGTATATACAGTAGATATAAAATAAGCTCAGCTAAAGAGTACTGTGGTAGCTGTGGAATGGACAAAGAGAATTGTTTTGTAGATGTGTACTGTATGTAGATGAACTTGTCACGTGACCCTTGAAAAAGTCACGTGACAAGTGACGCAACGCGTCAGGGAGGACCTAAGTGACGATACCCATCGTGTCCTAACATAGGAGATGCAGAGTGAGGAGTTCGCTACATTGTATCTGATCTTTCTACACAAACGCGCTGGTTATATGATCGAATGTAAGTTATATTCTTTACACCCCAGACCTAGTGACCAGTGCTAGCTTATTGTGCTAAGTTTTACTTCTTGTGTTTTGTTTGAGAGCTACACTAAGACCCCTTTCACACTGGAGCATTTTGTAGGCGCTATAGCGTTAAAAATAGCGCATGCAAACCGTCCTTAAACAGCTGTTACATTCACTCCAGTGTGAAAGCCTGACGGTAAAAAAAGTCCTGCTAGCTGCATCTTTGGAGCAGTGAAATAGCGGTGTGTATACCACTCCTCCACCGCTCCTGCCCATTGAAATCAATAGGACAGCGCGGCTATACACGGTTTTAACCTTTTCTCGCCTGCTAGCGCCCCGCTAGCGGCCGAAATGCGCCACAAATCTACCCATAGCGTCGGCGGTAAAAATAGCAGCGTTTTACCGCCAGAGTGAAAGGGGTCTACACGTGGCAACACCTGAAGTCTGTTACAAATTGGATTCTGGACAGGATTGATCCAAACAGCAGGGACATTCTGAAGTCTGTTACAAATTGGATTCTGGACAGGATTGATCCAAACAGCAGGCTAATTTTTACAGTTTACATTTTTTTTTCAGTTTTGTGGGCGGTTCATTATTTTGATTCTTTTTTCACTGAATTTGCACATTTATTTGTTGCATTGTATTTTTTGTGTTATTAGCCGGTTTTTATCACGTTTATCACATCATCTGTGTTTTATAATAGAAGGTTTATTTTAACGCACCATCACACATTAATTTATAATATATACTTATTGTGTATGTAGCCAGGTGTTGGGCTACAGTAACACGGAGAAGGAGACATTGCCCTTTGTTGCTTCACCCTCTACTGAGATTCTGGATGCCATGCTGCATGATCCCCTCCAGCCAAAAGGGGAGAGCTATAACCAAGAATGTTATGAACGCCTATGCCGGGTGCTGAGAATCATGGCAGTTGTAGTTTGAGACATCAGCCATAGAATAAGGCCAATGAACCCTTTACCTGGTGCCAGGTGCGTGTGTGTGAACCCGACTTCGGGGCCACGTTGGCCCGGAGTTGCTTCGCTGTTGAGTAGGCCCAGCTATGCTGGCTGGGGCCTGAAATCCTAAAAGGGGATCCCAAGCTGTCTGTCCACAAGGGAGGAAGCTGTCTTAATGAAGGAAACCAGGGGAGGACCTGCCCTGGAGGAGACCGGCAAAGTGCTAGCGTCTTGAGTGAGGCCTGGTGACCTAATTAAGGATCCACTACATTGAAAGCCCTGCAGTTCACCGGTTCCGGCTTAAAGGCTCTTCTACTGCAAGGCTGGAGGTTCGGGACTTTGAAATCCTGTGGTAGAGGATTCCTGGATGCATCCAAGTTCATTCTCAAAAGGTCTGCGGCAGAGACCAAGTTCATTTTTAAAAGGTCTGTGACAGAGACCGTCTGGACATTTTTGTGCATCATCACGGCTGCTAGGCCATGTGAGAGGGGACTATCCGGGTGAGCAATACCCACTCTATAGTTGAGAGTGGAGACTGATTGACTATCTTGAGCATTCTGTACCGCGTACCTGAACCTTCCCCTGCTCTTCTCCTCCCTTCTACTTTCTCTTCTTCACGTTACCTTGCATAAAATAAATAAAACCCAACTGTTGAAGGTTCTACATCTGTTTGGACATTGCATTTATTATGGACATTCCCACACTGACAACGAAGCTTTAAAGGTAATGTGCAAATCCCAAAATATAACCAGCAGCTCCTTCTGGGGTATTGCTACATAAGCATAATTGTAAAGGAGTAGCCTTTGTCAGAGAAAGCAGTAGTAACTTTTTGTGCACTATATCTAGAATGGAAGTGTCATATTTATCTACACTTGTGTCAGTAACTTTCGGGGCAGTCACTTCATGAGCCTGTTACGTATGGCCTGGAAATTGTGGACCTACTATGCCAATTACATGTAAGTGCAGTTGAGGAGTAGGGATGAGCCGAACACCCCCCCGTTCAGTTCGCACCAGAACCTTCGAACGGACCGAACGTTCGTGCGAACATTTAGAACCCCATTGACATCAACTGAATTCAAAAGTGCTCATTTTAAAGCCTAATATGCAAGTTATTGTCGTAAAACGTCTTTGAGAACCCGGGTCTTGCCCCAGGGAACATGTATCAATGGAAAAAAAGTTTTTAAAACGGTCGTTTTTTCTGGAGCAGTGATTTTAATGATGCTTAAATAATACAATAAAAAAAAATGAAAAATTCCTTTAACCACTTAACCCCCGAGCCTGTTTTTCAGATTCAGCGTTTACAAGACTAAAACATTTTTTTTTTGCTAGAAAATTACTTAAAACCCCCAAAAATTATATATATTTTTTTTCTAACACCCTATAGAATAAAATGGCGGTCATTGCAATACTTTTTGTCACACCGTATTTGCGCAGCGGTCTTACAAGCGCACTTTTTTTGGAAAAAATTCACTTTTTTGAATTAAAACATAAGACAACAATAAATTTGGTCCAATTTTTTTATATATTGTGAAAGATAATGTTACGCCGAGTAAAATGATACCCAACATGTCATGCTTAAAAATTGCGCCCGCTCGTGGCATGGCGTCAAACTTTTACCCATAAAAATCTCGATAGGCGATGTTTAAAAAATTCGATAGGTTGCATTTTTTGAGCTACAGAGTAGGTCTAGGGCTAGAATTATTACTCTCGCTCTAACGATCGCGGCGATACCTCACTTGTGTGGTTTGAACACCGTTTTCATATGCGGGCGCTACTCGCATATGCGTTCGCTTCTGCGCGTGAGCTTGTCAGGACCGGGCACTTTAAAATAATTTTTTTTGTTTTCTTATTTATTATTATTGATTTTATAATTTTTTACACTGAAATAATAATAAAAAAAAATTTATCACTTTTATTCCTATTACAAGGAATGTAAACATCCCCTATAATAGAAACAAGCATGACAGGTCTTCTTAAATATGAGATCTGGGGTCAAAAAGACCTCAGATCTCATATTTAGACTTAAATGCAAGAAAAAAAAAAGAGGAAAATTTGGCATTTAAAAAAATGACAACAAAAAAATTGTCTCTTTAAGACGCTGGGCGGGACTGACGTTTTGACGTCACTTCCGCCCAGCAAAGCTATGAGGACGGGTGGGGGCCATCTTGCCCTCACTCGAGTCCTCACTGATCAGGCAGCAGCACCCGATCTCCTCCGCCACTACCGACGGCTCCGGTAAGCGGCGGAGGGCGCGGGAGAGCGGCGGGAGGGGGGGGCCTCTCCCGCCACCGATAACGGCGATCTTGCGGCGAATCCGCCGCGGAGACTGCCGTTATCGTTTACCGGACCGCCCACTGAAAAGATGGATACCTCGGTTGTGGCAGCAGCTGCTGCCGTTACCGAGATATCCATCTTTAAAAAGAGGACGTACATATACAGTGGGCGGTCGGTAACTGGTTAAATATTGTACCTGCTGGGTGTCTCTAGTATGCCTGTGAAGTGGCACGTGTTTAGAACTGTCCCTGCACAAAATGAGATTACTATAAGAAAAAAGTAAGAAAATGCATTTCCTGCAGAAAATGCGTGGGAATGCTGAATAGCTGAATTGCTAAGCTCACACCAAAGCCATTCACCATAACCACTACACTATCTTTAGGACATATAAGTAGTGTTCCTTCAGTACTTATAAAGCCTATTTTTGATCATTAAAGGGGTTGTAAAGGTAAACATATTTTTCCCTAAATAGCTTCCTTTACCTTAGTGCAGTCCTCTTTCACTTACCTCATGATTTGATTTTGCTTTTAAATGTCCTTATTTCTCCTGAGAAACCCTCACTTCCTGTTCTTCTGTCTGTAACTACACACAGTAATGCAAGGCTTTTTCCCTGGTGTGGAGAAAGCCTCTTGAGGGGGGAGGGGGTGATCAGGATGTCTAATATCACACAGCTCCTTTCTCTATCTGCAAAGTAGAGAGTTTCCTGACTTGCCTGGTCGCCCCTCCCCCCTGCACTGAGGTAAAGGAAGCTATTTAGGGAAAAAAATACCTTTACAACCACTTTAATCCACACACCAAATGAGTGAGAGAAGCCTTCAAACAAACCTTAATAAATCCACAACATTAAAAGAAAATTTGGAACTCTTGTCATTTAGAAGCTCCTGCAACCAAAAGTAAAAGGCGTATTACAAAACTGAGCACATTGCCTGAAACCAGACAAAAATACCTACGTTTTGATATATAAATGTGTATGACAAGTAGATCTTGTGGGCGTGAGAGCAATTTGTTCCCCCTTTATAAAGATATTTTTTTTATTTTTAAAGCTCCGTGCTCTAATGATGTCATCGTCCACTCTAAAGCAGCCCCATAGAAACACATTATAATCGATAACATTTTCTGAAAAAATCACTAAACTTAAACTGCTTTTTCACAAAAACTGTAAAAGATATCAAACTGAAAAGATATAGCCAGATAGCTGAATATTTTGTGAACGTTTTAAAGTTTGTTTGGCGTCTGTAGGTAAAAGTATGAAGGAGCTGAAACTTTTCGTAGCGGTCGAATGTTTTAAAGATTTGAAGCATGTTCTCATTGACTTCAGGCCAGGTTCACACCTATGCGAATTGAGTGCGGTTTAAACCGCATCTAATTCGCAGGACATTTCAAAATACATTGGGCCAGATCCACAAAAGAGATACGACGGAGTAACTGCTGTTACTCCATCGTATCCCTTGTCCTAACTTTGGAACTGATCCACAGAAGCAGTTTTCCAAAGTTAGGCAGAAGATCCGGAATGTGTAATTGAATTACACTGCCGAATCTTAGGATGCAGTACCGCATCCGCCGCTGGGGGCATTTTGAGTCGAAATGCCGCTTCTAGTATGCAAATTAGCACTTAAGGCGATCCACAAAGCTTTTCAGCCTCGTTTTTTCGCCGTAAGTTTTAGTTTGCAAGTGTAAAACTAGGGCTGGTGTTACAAAGTGTAAACTAGTAACACCATGTAAAAGCCCATTCAAGCGACGGCATTTGGTATGCATTCCCGAGGGAGAACTCCACGGCAATTTGTAAAAACAAAACCGGCATGGGTTCCCCCCCAGGAGCATACCAGGCCCTTAGGTCTGGTATGGGTTGTAAGGAGACCCCCCTAAGGCGAAAAATCGACGTAGGGGGTCCCCCTACAATCCATACCAGACCCGTATCCAAAGCACGCTACCCGGCCGGTCAGGAAAGGGAGTGGGGACGAGCGAGCGCCCCCCCCCTCCTGAGCCGTGCCAGGCCGCATGCCCTCAACATGGGGGGGTTGGGTGCTCTGGGGCAGGGGGGTGCACTGCGGGCCCCCCCACCCCAGAGCACCCTGTCCCCATGTTGATGAGGATAGGACCTCTTCCCGACAACCCTTGCCGTTGGTTGTCGGGGTCTGCGGGCGGGGGCTTATCGGAATCTGGGAGTCCCCTTTAATAGGGGGGCCCCCAAATACCGGCCCCCCACCCTAAGTGAATGGATATGGGGTACATCGTACCCCTACCCATTCACCTGGAGGCAAAAAGTTAAAGTTATTAAACACACAACACAAGGGTTTTTAAAATAATTTATTATTCTGCTCTGGAGGCCCCCCCTGTCTTCTTTATTAGCTCTAATACCAGGGGGGGCTTCTTCCACTCTCCGGGGGTCTTCTCCGCTCTCCAGGGGGGGTTTCTTCTTCCGCTCTCCGGGGGGGGGGCTTCTCCGCTCTCCGGGGGTCTTCTTCTATCTTCGCCGCTCTCCGCTGTTGACTCGGCGCACCCCGGTTCTTCTGCAGCTGTCCGGTGCCTTCTTCTTCAGCGCTGGCTGCCTGCTATCTTCGTGTGTTAGCTCAATTACTAACAGGCAGCCAACGCGGTCTTCTGTGACGTCAGGTTCTTCTTCTCCCCTCTTCCGATGTTGACTCGTCGCCTCTTGACACTGCAATGATGGAAGCGCGCCTTGCATCCCATTTATATAGGCATCACCGTCCCATCATGCTCCGGCAGGTACCCACGTGGTGGGTGCCTACCCACGTGCACCCACCACGTGGGTACCTGCCGGAGCATGATGGGACGGTGATGCCTATATAAATGGGATGCAAGGCGCGCTTCCATCATTACAGTGACAAGAGGCGACGAGTCAACATCGGAAGAGGGGAGAAGAAGAACCTGACGTCACAGAAGACCGCGCCGGCTGCCTGTTAGTAATTGAGCTAACACACGAAGATAGCAGGCAGCCAGCGCTGAAGAAGAAGGCACCGGACAGCTGCAGAAGAACCGGGGTGTGCCGAGTCAACAGCGGAAGAGGGGAGAAGATAGAAGAAGACCCCCGGAGAGCGGAGAAGCCCCCCCCCGGAGAGCGAAAGAAGAAACCCCCCCCGGAGAGCGGAGAAGACCCCCGGAGAGTGGAAGAAGAAGCCCCCCCTGGTATTAGAGCTAATAAAGAAGACAGGGGGGGCGTCCGGAGCAGAATAATAAATTATTTTAAAAACCCTTGTGTTGTGTGTTTACTAACTTTAACTTTTTGCCTCCAGGTGAATGGATAGGGGTACGATGTACCCCATATCCATTCACTTAGGGTGGGGGGCCGGTATCTGGGGGCCCCCTTATTTGAGGGGACTCCCAGATTCCGATAATCCCCCGCCCGCAGACCCCGACAACCAACGGCAAGGGTTGTCGGGAAGAGGTCCTGTCCTCATCAACATGGGGACAGGGTGCTCTGGGGTGGGGGGGCCCGCAGTGCACCCCCCTGCCCCAGAGCACCCAACCCCCCATGTTGAGGGCATGCGGCCTGGCACGGCTCAGGAGGGGGGGGCGCTCGCTCGTCCCCACTCCCTTTCCTGACCGGCCGGGTAGCGTGCTTTGGATACGGGTCTGGTATGGATTGTAGGGGGACCTAAGGGCCTGGTATGCTCCTGGGGGGTGAACCCATGTCGGTTTTTTCTTTGAAAATTGGCATGGAGTTCTCCCTCAGGAATGCATGCCGAGCGACGCTGTCAATTTTTTTTTTTTTTCCCGACGCAACTTTTTTAAGCCGGCGCGATCCACAAAACTCGGCGTAACGTAACTTCGCGCATGCGCAGTACGGCCGGCGCGGGAGCGCGCCTCATTTAAATGGGACTCGCCCCATTTGAATAGGAACGCCTTGCGCCGGCGGAATTTTAGTTACACGGCCTGAAATTTCTAGATAAGTGCTTTGTGGATCGGGCACTTAGGTAGAAATTTTAAGGCAGTGTAACGTAAATGGGATTTTTTAAGTTGCGCCAGGTTTTTGTGGATCTGGCCCCTTGTTTTCAATGAGGCTGGTTCACATATGTGCGATGCATCCGCACTGCGTATTGCCTCCAAACCGCATGCGGTTTTTATGTCTTGCGGTGCGGCTCAGGTGCGAATTCAGTCCCATCATCTTCTATGGGTACGCATCTAATTCGCACATGTGTTCAGTTCTCTGCAGGAATTTCTCTCATTCAGCTCAATACAATTCTCCCCCACTCTCCTCTCACCCGGAACTTCTCCCAGGTCTCCAAATTCGCACCTGATCTGCAGCTAAACCGCAGTTGATCTGCAGAACACCCTCTAGAGAAATTTGCAACGACAACGCAGCTCAAAAAAGCAACGCACTAGTGTGAACCAGGCCTTAATGTTAAAAAAGTGTCTAACAGCGTAATATTTTAAAAAGTATAAATAGTACAAAAAAGTCGAAGAAGTCCCATCATAAGCTGAAGGAGCTGAACATTTTAAAAGTTGAATGGTCTCAATAGCTGAAAGTATGCAGAAGTTACGCAGAGTCAAAAAACGTACGGAATAAAATAAAAAAAATAATAATAATAATAAAAAACGAATAACAATACTGGGAATGCTACATATAGCATTCCCACTAAAAATAGCAGTCACAGACAGTACACACACCAAGTAGCTTTATGTGCAAACTACAGAGCACACGTGCAGTATACACCAAGTAGCTTTAGGTGAAAACTACAGAGCACACGTACAGTACACACCAAGTAGGTTTAGGTGCAAACTACAGAGCACAAATGCAGTACACACCAAGTAACTTTAGGTGCAAACTACAGAGCACAAATGCAGTACACACCAAGTAACTTTAGGTGCAAACTACAGAGCACAAGTGCAGTACACACCAAGTAGCTTTAGGTGCAAACTACAGAGCACAAGTGCAGTACACACCAAGTAGCTTTAGGTGCAAACTACAGAGCACAAATGCAGTACACACCAAGTAACTTTAGGTGCAAACTACAGAGCACAAGTGCAGTACACACCAAGTAGCTTTATGTGCAAACTACTGAGCACAAGTGCAGTACACACCTAGGGCCAGATCCTCAAAAGAGATACGGCGGAGTAACTGCTGTTACTCCGTCGTATCCCTGGTCCTAACTATGGAACTGATCCACAGACTCAGTTTCCCATAGTTAGGACGAAGATCCGACATGTGTAATTGAATTACACTGTCGGATCTTAAGGATGCAATTCTAGGCCGGCCGCTAGGTGGCGAGGCCATTGCGGCCGGCGTAGAATATGCAAATGACCAGTTACGGCGATCCACGAACGCTCCGACGGGCCCGTCGCTCTAAATCTACGTCGTTTACGTCGAGTTCCGCCGCGTAAAACTAGGGCTAAGCCCTAGTTGTCTTAAGCCATGTTAAGTATGGCCGTCGTTCCCGCGTCGAATTTTAAATTCTACGTCGTTTGCGTAAGACGTCCGTGAATGGCGCTGGACGCCATTTACGTTAACGTCTAAGCAAATGACGTCGGAGCGACGTCAGTTAGCGCAATGCACGTCGGGTAATTTACCCGACGGAGCATGCGCAGTACGTCCGGCGCGGGAGCGCGCCTAATTTAAATGGGACTCGCCCATTTGAATAGGAACGCCTTGCGCCGGACAGATTTAAGTTACAGCGCCGCAAAATTCCAGGTAAGTGCTTTGTGGATCGGCACCTAACTTGGGAATTTTGCGGCGGAGTAACTTAAATCCGAAAAGTTACGTTGCGCCGCGGCTTTGTGGATAACCCCCCAAGTAACTTCAGGTGCAAACTACAGAGCACAAGTGCAGTACACACCAAGTAGCTTTAGGTGCAAACTACAGAGCACAAGTGCAGTACACACCAAGTAACTTTAGGTGCAAACTACGGAGCACAAGTGCAGTACACACTATGGCCCAGATTTTCAAAAGAGATACGACGGCATATCTCCAGATACGCCGCCGTATCTCTGAGTTGCCCTGTCGTATCTATGCGCCTGATTCTTAGAATCAGTTACGCATAGATATCCATTAGATCTGACAGGCGTAAGTCTCTTACGCCGTCGGATCTAAACTGCTTTTTTTTTTTTTGCCCGCTAGGTGGCGCTTCCGTCGAATTCCAAGTATGCAAATTAGCTAGATACGCGAATTCCTGAACGTACGCGCGGCCGACGCAGTAAAGTTACGACATTTACGTTAGGCTTTTCCCGACGTAAAGTTGCCCCTGCTATATGGTGGCGTAAGTGCGGCATAACAATGTTAAGTATGGCCGTCGTTCCCGCGTCAAAATTTGAAAAAGTTACGTAGTTTGCGTAAGTCGTCCGTGAATGGGGCTGGACGTCATTTACGTTCACGTCGAAACCAATGACGTCCTTGCGGCGTACTTTGGGGCAATGCACACTGGGAAATTACACGGACGGCGCATGTGCCGTTCCGAAAAAACATCAATCACGTCGGGTCACAGTAGTTTAGCATAAAACACGCCCCCCTGATCCAAATTTGAATTAGGCGGGCTTACGCCGGCCGATTTACGCTACGCCGCCGCAACTTACGGAACAAGTGCTTTGAGAATACAGCACTTGCCCGAGTAAGTTTCGGAGGCGTAACGTAAATCAGATACGTTACGCCCGCACAAAGTTACGCGCGGGTACGAGAATCTGGCCCCAAGTAACTTTAGGTGCAAACTACAGAGCACAAGTGCAGTACACACCAAATAGCTTTAGGTGTAAACTACAGAGCACAAGTGCAGTACACACCAAGTAACTTTAGGTGCAAACACCACGTGAGAGCACACAGGCAATACACCACGTGAGAATACTGCAGCTAGCACAATCAACTACAGTAAATTAGGAAGAACTGATCTAGCTAAACTATACATGTCGAAATATATGTAGCGCTACCCCCGCAGGAGCCGCTGGTTTGTTTGTGGGATCAGCGTATTGAGTTACCTTGCAGGGTGTCTAGGGGTGATGCTAGTGAGTTGAGGCAATGAGCGAAGGTCCAGTCATCAATTGGATTTTCTTCAATGCTTTATTCCAAGGCCCAACATGGCCAACATCAACATAAGACAAGATAGGAAAGGTTGATGAAGCATGAGAACAACTTTAGTATCAGGCCTTGGATATGGAAAAGAGCAGTCCTGCTCTTTGTAATAATGAGATCAGTTAGTCGCCACTCCAGCCAGAGTGGGTAAAATGCCCCCGGACAGACTTCTACCACAAGCCTGGCAGCCGAAGTGTCACTTGCAAATCGCTGGGAGGAACAGACCTCTGCCACAGGCCTGACTCTGGACCTCTGCCACAGACCTAGCGATTTAGGGTGCAATAATTGGATTGAGCGAATACTCCCAGTAAATTCAGTTGAAGCCACCAGTTGACAGCTGCAATATACCTGTCAGTACCGTGGTGACCAGACTCCCGATGGTTCCTTCAGGCCTCCTGGATAACCTCTCTCCGGGTTCTCCCTGAGCCGATTCCCCACCGCAAAGCTCTCAGCTTAGGATCCTCTTAGCAAAGGTTGGGACCCAGCAAGTCGCTGGGGCCCCTTTCATCATCAGGATGAAGCTCTGCATGGTGCGCAACTCCGGCCAGGTAGGCCATGGTGGCAGGGTCCATGGATGCGCTCACCCTGAAGGTGGATGCCGCACCTGGAACTCTGACCCTGCGAAGAGAACACAAATCAATGGCGTCTGCCACAGATATACCCCTCCCCAGCATGCCCAGCGAGGGAAAACCCCTCTAATTGGCTGCTGGGAAAAAGCAGCTCTGCCAGAACCTCTCTAGCGCCAACTGTCACCCAGGGGTGGGATCAAACCCCTGGAATGCAGACTGACCCATAGGACAGTTCCGGAATGACAGCAGCCCAAATTTAGTAAATCGTGAATGGGAGCAAACTTAACTCTCCCATTCCCCACTAACTTTAGTGTAGTGCCCGTACTGAAAGTTAGGGGTCGCTACATATATGTACAACACCTGGGATGTATATATATATCCTCTACACACTGTAACTTTAACTGACTAGCCTGCCTGCTCTATCTACCTAGAACAAAAGACACTCTCTCTCTCTGACAGATCTCTAACCAGCGCCGCAACACACTACACAAGGCCACCCTGCAGGCAGCCTTTTATAGTGTGGGGCGTGTACTAAAGCCCTGAGCCATAATAGGCCAAAGCCACCCTGGCTTTGGCCAATTATGGGTCTCTGTTTTTTGCGCGCTGTGATTGGTCATAGTGCATGCTTGGCCAATCATCAGCCATCAATACCGCAGTGAATTATGGGCCGTGACGCGTCACTCGAATTTGGCGAATTTCGACGAACGATCGAACATATGATGTTCGAGTCGAACATGGGTTCGACTCGAACACGAAGCTCATCCCTACTCAGCAGCAGAATAGAACACGTATCCTGAAATTGAGCCAGGGAAAATCTATTACACTGTCAATCAACTTCTGGGCCACATTCTTACTGATGGCCGCCCATTCTTGCATAATCAATGTTTGGAGTTTGCCAAAATTCTTTTTTTTTTGTTTTTGTACACCCGCCTTCAGAGGCGCGATCACAAGTTCTCAGTGGGATGGTGATTTCCATGTTTTCTTCCCCAAGCCACTCAGTTATCACTTTTGCCTTACGGCAAGGTGCTCCATCGTGCTGGAAAAGACATTCGTTTTCTGTTTTCTTTATTCATGGTTATTATTAAATACAATTTGCCAAAAACTTACATATTTACATAGTCAGTCAGGTTGAAAAAAGACACAAGTCCATCCAGTTCAACCAACAAAAGGGGGAAAAAAATCATACAATCCCATATACACAATTCAATACCCACAGTTGATTCAGAGGAAGGCGAAAACATGATCCAATTTGTTATAGCAGGGGAAAAAATTCCTTCCTGATCCCCCGAGAGGCAATCGGAATTTCCCTGAATCAACTTTACCTATAAATATTAGTATTCAGTTATATTATGTACATTTAGAAAATAATCCAGGCCTTTTTTAACTGCTTGCCGACCAACCACCACAGTTATAATGAGGCAGGTTGGCTCGGCTGCGCGATTTGTCGCAGGTATACGTCAGGGTCATACAAGGCGATCTGTGGGCATGGAAGAGCCAATCAGCGTGATCATTTCCCGCAGAGACAGAACGGGGATCTGCCGGAGTAAAAGAGGCAGATCTCCGTTCTGTCAGGGGATGACACAGAGATCTTGTCTTTCTGTTATGCAGGAAGACGGATCTGTGTGTTATCCCAGGCAGCCCATCCCCCCACACAGTTAGTAAACACACCCAGGGAACACATTTAACCCCTTGATCGCCCCTGGTGTTAACTCCTTCCCTGCCAGTGCCATTAGTACAATGTCAGTGTATATTTTTAGCACTGATCACTGTTCCAAAAAAAGTATAAAAAATTTCAGGTGCCTGATCTGTCCGCCGCAATGACGCAGTCCCGCTAAAAATCACAGATAGGGAAAAAAATACTGCGCTAAGTGAACAATTACAAAAAGCAGCAACTAAAAAGTGATATACACACAAAATATACAATGGAAAAAATGTAGTTGCGCTGTGATAAATTATATAAACAAATTACTACAACAAGTGGTAATAAACAAGTGGCAATGAAACATATAAATGAAACTATAAGAATTGTGTTTGAAATTAAGTTCAGTGAAGTCCAAGAAAACACAATTAGTGCAAAATCTTCTAAGGGTTAAAAAATTGAAGAAAACCACCACCAAAAGTGAAGACAACATCAGGAATGCAGGCTTACCAGATGGCAAGCAAGGATGGCTTGCGGCTGTAAACCCCAGCCCGGGCCTTTAACATAAGCTGCAGCACTCGCCAATGAAGGCAATCAATGAATCCTCAAGACACGCATATTCCTAGGCAGATGGAATACCGAGAAAATAATAGGGACTCACAATAGTGAAATACCGTAAAAGTAGTATCAAATTTAATGAGATAAAAAACACTTACAAGAAAATGATCGTAAGATCAGCATATAAAATAAAGCCGGCCAGCTAAGCAAACGCCCGTCCGCTCGGACTGTCATGCAATAACGTCAACCCCAGACAACGTAATTTGTGTGACGAAACGTGCCTTCGGGAGAAGGAGACGTGCTGACGTTTTTAATTGTCCTCTTTTTTTGTTTATAGCGCAAAAAAAACAAAAAACCCAGAGGTGATCAAAGGACATCAATTTTATTTTGGTACAACGTCACACGAGCGTGCAATTGTCAAGTAAAATAACACAGTGCTGTATCACAAAAAATGGCCTGGTCATTAAGGGGCTAAATCCTTCCGGGACAGACCCAGCGATTCAGGTGTGATGCGGGAACCCGCACTGAATTGGCAGGGTTCTTGCATCGCACCAGTGTGAACCAAGCCTTACTGTGAAGAAAACTTTCCATATTTGGGGATTAAATCTCTTTTCCTTCTTAATACAAGAAATAGTTTTGCTTGCTTTGGAAACTGCAGCTTGGCATTGCATGTTATTATTGAGCTTATGATCCCCCCCTAGTATGTATGATTATTCTTAGCTCCCAAGTGCATAACTTTACACTTATCAATAGTGTTCGGCGAACGGTTAGGCCGAGCATGTATTCCGGCTGAACATTGGCTGCTCAGTCCGTTTGTCCAACACCCAAATTTGCAGTGTGTTCGGCAGGTGTCCGCTGAACTCCCGTCAATGCACTGCGCACAGCACAGTACATTTTGCACCCTGATTGGGCAAAGCTATGCCCAATCAGGACACAGTATAAGGTGGTTGTTAAGGATTGCGGCTGGGAAGATGGCAGCGGCATCCTATCAACTGATGAGTCATCAACTGTCAATGGGTTTCCCCCCGCTGACAGCTGATTAAAAAAAATTGCTGGTAAAAAGAAAAAAAAAAGAAAAACGTGGCATGCCCCCCCCCCCCCCCAGTCCATACCAGGCCCTTTGAACCTGGTATGTATTTTAAGGGGAAATCCACACCTAAATTTAAAAAAACATTGTGGGCCCCCCCCCCAAAAAACATACCAGACCCATACCTGGGCATGCAGCCTTGCAAGTCTGGAAAGGGGGCGGGGAGTGAGTGAGTGAGCACCCACCCTTCCTGAACCATACCAGGCCACATGCCCCCACCCCAAAGCACCTTGTCCCCATGTTGATGAGGACAAGGGCTTCTCCTCCCAGCCAAACAGGAGGGTGGCAGTCTTGGAGAGTTTCCTAATAGGTGGGCTGTGGGGATAGGGGATGACAGACCAGAGGCCATCCAAGGCATTGTTCAAGACGTCGTGCTTCCTCCTCCTCTCACGAGCATTGACGCTCAGCCTCAGGGACCTCTGCTCCTCTGGCTTCTTGCTGCTGAACTTTCCCCCATCATTGTTGTTCTTGCTCTACTCATAGCCCTCATCGTCGTTCCCGGTCTGCTCTAGCACTCCGATAGACAATAACAAATATTTATTTGCTATTGTCACACAACTGGGTGGGTTCAGGGCGCAGTGCTCTGTGCCCTAAGCTCACCCTTTTTTTAAGCCAATTAGAACAAAAAAAAATGGTATTTATGCATTTGGCGCCCTGCATTTAGATTAGGGGCTGGGCACATCGATTAGGGGGGTGGCATCCCTGCTCCCCTTATGGATGGGCCACCACTGGTTCCAACACTGAACCTTGGGGTACACCCCTGATAACCTTAAACCATTTAGAGTAATGCCACGTACACAGGATCGGTTCATCCGATGAAAACGGACCGATGGATTTTTTCATCAGATATCCGATGAAGCTGACTTACATTAGTCTTGCCTACACACCATCAGTTAAAAATCCATTCGTGTCAGAACGCGGTGACGTGAAACACTACGACGTGCTGAGAAAAATGAAGTTCAATGCTTCCGAGCATGCGTCCATCGGACCGTTTTCATCAGATGAACCGATCGTGTGTACGTGGCATTAGAATCATTAACCACTATGGAAATTGGTCTTTTAGTCTTTCTATCCATTTACAAACAGATTTTTCCAAGACTGTAGACTTTACCTTACACATGAGCCGTGTGTGGGGAACTGTCTTTTTGTCTGTCTTTTGCAAAATCCAAGCATACCACGTCCACAGCCACCCCTCTGTCCAAGGTTTTACTTACCTCCTCATGAAAAGAAATCAGATTTGTTTGACAACTTCTGTCTTTCATGAATCCATGCTGTCTGTTACTTAGAATATATTTTTGTCCAGCAAGAACTCATCTATGTGGTCTTTTATCAAACTCTCCAGTATCTCCCTGATTATAGAAGTTAAACTAAGTGGTCTATAGTTACCGTATTTATCGGCGTATAACACGCACCCTAATTTTAAGAGGGAAGTTTCAGGAAAAAACATATTTTAAATAACTTTGAAGCAAATTATGGGTCAGTGCCCATGAATGTCCATCTGCAGTCTGATCAATGTCCTTAATGCAGCCTGATCGATGTCTCCAATGAGTCTGATCAATGTCTTTAATAAGCCAGATCAATGTCCCCAATGCAGCCTGATCAATGTCCCCAATGAGCCTGATCAATGTCCCCAATAAGCCTGATCAATGTCCCCAATGCAGCCTGATCAATGTCCCCAATGCAGCCTGATTAATGTCCCCAATGAGCCTGATTAATGTCCCCAATGCAGCCTGATCAATGTCCCCAATGCAGCCTGATCAATGTCCCCAATGAGCCTGATCAATGTCCCCAATGAACCTGATCAATGTCCCTAATGCAGCCTGATCAATGTCCCCAATGCAGCCTGATCAATGTACCAAATGCAGCCTGATCAATGCCCCCAATGAGCCTGATCAATGCCCCCAATGAGCCTGATCAATGTCCCCAATGCAACCTGATCAATGTCCCTAATGAGCCTGATCAACAATGCACCCGTGATTTTCCCCTGATCTTCAGGGGAAAAAAGTGCGTGTTATACACCGATAAATACTGTACTTGGTAAAGATTTTGATCCCTTTTAAAATATGGGTACTGTTGTAATATTAATATATATGTGTATATTGTATTATTATATTGTAGGTCCAAAATTTACCAGGCCAGATTTCAAACCTGTAATTACATATTACACATCAAAAGGTGTTTGCCGACCAAAAGAGTTAGTGGCCAAACACAGATCAAAGGGACAGCTGAAGACCCTTAGATGTGTTAATTTACCTAGGGGTGTGTGAGATGGCCTGTTAACCTCAAAGGATAACTTCCTTACATACATAAGGAAGTATTTATTGATGGTAATTAGACTTGGGGAAGTTTCCATTGACCTGGAAGAACCAATATATTTGAGACACTCAAGCTGGCATTCAGCTAGTCTTTGTTACTCTGATATGAATATAGTACAGGTCTAGGAAAAGATGGGATTCTGAATTACTCTGTTGGATTTGTATCGTCTGTGGACTTTGGACTTTGGACTTTGGATTTTGTATGTTATTGGAAGTTAATTAAATTTGCATTCTCTGGAGAGCCTGTGTGTTGCTGCGAAACAACATAATTTATAGTCATCATACTAACATCTAAGATATCAATTATCTAACCAGACTACTGGACACTATACATCTATATCACTACATTGGTGCCGTGACCCGGATTCGAACCGCCTTGTCTAAAGATCTGATAAACACTGATGTCAAGCTGATAATATCTAAACCATCACATGGGGGAATATATATATGTATTGTTATACCATTCTGGTGGAATTATGGACTGAATGATACAAAACAGCGCAATTAAAGGCAAAGAGGGGTCGGCCTACAGCACATTACGAAAGCAAATTGTCGCTGGCAATCAACAAATTCAGAATATTGAAGGTTTGATGTTAAAGGAACCAAGTGTCCTGATTGGTGGATTAATGATTGAAGGTGTCAAGTGCAAGGAAATAGTTTGCAGCACAGAATTTTTACTGCCGGAATCCAAACCTTTTTGACCTTGAAAGGGACTGCTGATACATTAATGGTTCTTCTTACTACAAAGATGGAAGATGGAAGAATTTCAGGAATTGCTGGTGTTTGTGTAAAAGCATCTTTAAAAAATGAAAACTTTGAGGCCTCGTACACACGACAGAGAAACTCGACGTGCTTGGCACGTCGAGTTCCTCGTCTCGTTTTGGGATGAAGCCGCCGAAGAGCTCGGCGGGCCGCCTTCTCCTATAGAACAACGCGGCCAACGAGAAAATAGAGAACATGTTCTCTATTTTCTCGTCGAGCTCCTCGGCGGCTCCATCGAGCCAAAACTGTACAGACGACAGAGATTCTCGGCAGAATCCGGGTTTTGACCGAGTTTCTCGGCGAATTCTGCCGAGAATCTCTGTCGTGTGTACGAGGCCTCAGCCTGGAGATGAGAGAATCCTGGACTTATGTGGATTGGACCTCCCAAAACATACCAAGCTTTACTTTCAGTGAGATGGTGAGAGATGTGATGAAGTCAGAATGGACGGTGACATCAGCTCGTTTTTTGCACAATATTCAAGATTGTGATGTGATTTACAAAAAAAAAAAAGCAATCTTTGAAATGAGGCCTAACAGCTATAGGGGCCACAAATGTTTACTGAATCCTTTTCCAGTCATGGTCTAAAGTTATATTATCTAATAACTGTTTCATGGGGATATTTTAGAGGTTGGTGAAGGGGGATGTAACCAATCTCAACTTAATATTTCATATGAGTCATTGTAAAGCATACAGTACCTCAAACCATAATGATGTTTGTTGTTCGAATTATGAGTCAGTTCTAGTAGTTAGAACCGACTCAAGTGGGAGAATATGTTGTAATATTAATATATATGTGTATATTGTATTATTATATTGTAGGTCCAAAATTTACCAGGCAAGATTTCAAACCTGTAATTACATATTACACATCAAAAGGTGTTTGCCGACCAAAAGAGTTAGTGGCCAAACACAGATCAAAGGGACAGCTGAAGACCCTTAGATGTGTTAATTTACCTAGGTGTGTGTGAGATGGCCTGTTAACCTCAAAGGATAACTTCCTTACATACATAAGGAAGTATTTATTGATGGTAATTAGACTTGGGGAAGTTTTCATTCAACAGTTGGTTGACCTGGAAGAACCACTCCCTCCAGTGTGAGACCAGTATTTGAGAAAGTCAAGCTGGCATTCAACTAGTCTTGTCACAGATAGAATGTATTCCCGGTATTCTCTCTGATATGAATATTGCACAGGTCTAGGAAAAGATGGGATTCTGAATTACTCTGTTGGATTTGTATCGTCTGTGGACTTTGGACTTTGTATGTTATTGGAAGTTAATTAAATTTGCGTTCTCTGGAGAGCCTGTGTGTTGCTGCGAAACAACGTAATTTATAGTCATCATACTATACATCTATATCACTACATTTATTGGACACTTTTATGAGATCACTACAGGTACCACATTGGCCCTACGCCAATCCAGTGGTACTATTCCAGTCATCAATGAGTCCCTAAAAATTAGAAATAATGGCTTTAAAATGACGAGCTCAATTCTTTTAGGATCCGTGGGTGGATGCCATCTGGTCTAGGTGCTTTGTTCACCATTATTCCGTCTAAATATTTCTGGACCATATCACTTTTGAGCCATTGTTGATCATTTTGGGCTGTGTCAATACCATTCCTATTATGGACATGACCTCCCCACATGCTCTTTTCACAGAGCTGAAGAAAATATTTATTACATTCGTCTTCTCTTTGTCCCCAGACACCCACTCTAGATTATTTTGTAAAGGGCCTACATGCTTAGACCTGACCTTTTTACTATTAATGTATTTGAATACTTTTTTGGGGGGTTTGTCCTACTATCTTTTGCAATCTGTCGTTCATTTTGAATTTTTGTGTCCTTGATTTCCTTTTTTACATGTTCTGTTACATTCTTTGTAACATTTATATGATGATGTTCCTTCATCTTTATATTTTAAAAAATACATTTTCTTATTATTTATATGTTTTATTTACTTTAGCTTGGAGCCTCATAGGTTTTATTTTTAACCTTTTAAACATACTGCCCATGGGAATATACTTTGCAGTGAGTTTGCATATAGTCTTTTTGAAGAATTATCATTTCTGTTCTGTGCCCATTGATGCCAATATTCCCTCCCAGTCTAATGCCGCGTACACACCATCACTTTATGTGATGAAAAAAAACGACATTTTCTGTGAAGTAAAAAACGATGTTTTTGAAACTTAAATTTTCAAAAACGACGTTGCCTACACACCATCGTTTTTTCACAATGCTCTAGCAAAGCGAGGTTACGTTCACCACTTTTTTCCATTGAAGCTTGCTTCACAACTTGCTTCTGGGCATGCGCGGGTTCAAAAACGTCGTTTTAAACGTCGTTTTTTGCTACACACGGTCAATTTCTGTGAAACAAAAAACGACATTTTGAAAAACGACAAATAAAATTGAAGGATGCTTCAATTTTTTTTTGACGTTTTTCACAAGACATAAAACAAAGTTTTCCCCCACACACGGTCATTTAAATTGACGTTTTTGAAAATGTCGTTTTTTTTCATCACATAAAGTGATGGTGTGTACGCGGCATAAGTCTGATGCCTAGTACACACGAGAGGATTTATCCGCGGAAACGGTCCGGAGGACCGTTTCCGCGGATAAATCCTCTGGCGGATTTTGATCTGATGGTTGTACTAACCATCAGATCAAAATCCCTGCGGAACTTCCTCTGCGGTGTCGCGCCGTCGCCGCGATAATGACGCGGCGACGTGCGCGACGCTATAATATAAGGACTTCCACGCATGCGTCGAATCATTACGACGCATGCGAGGGAGGGAATTGGACGGATTGATCCGCTGAGTCTGTACAGACCAGCGGATCAATCCGCTGAACTGGATTCCAGCGGATAGATTTCTTAGCATGCTAAGAAATTTTGATCCGCTGGAAATCCATCGCCCGGAAAAATATCCACGGATAAATATCCGCTGGATCATACACACCAGCGGATCTATCCGCTGAAACCGGTCCGCGGATAAATTTCAGCGGATCGATCCTCTCGTGTGTACGGGGCCTTAGAGAGAAGTCCTTATCCTTGGTCTCATAATGTTAAGTGTTTTTATATTTACAGTATGAGCTTATTGCCTACAGATAACAATAAATTAAATCACGTACCTTAACTTTATTAACTTTTCTTTGCAGTTACTTGACCATTAAACCTCAGTAATTGTCCCTTTCCTTGTCAGTGGTGGGTGGGGATTTGCAAGTGGAATGATGTCAAGAAAGCGTACTAGAGGCACAAAAGATGAACATGGTGTGTAAAGGGAGGTTGCTGGCACTAGACACAAAACCTAATGTGCACTTGAGTGAGCAGCTAGACACATTTCTCTACTGCACATGGGCAGTAGAGAAAGCCTACACACACATTGGAGCCAGACATGATAACTGCGCATGTGCACTAGTGACCCAACTTCCAGGTGCCAAAAATGTTCTGTAAACACACAGACCTGGAGAATGTGTGTGTTTATGGATGCTAGTGATATACAATTTACTCTGCTTATACATTCCAGTGCTACAGAGACTGAAGGTAGTTATAGCCTGAGTATAGAAAGCACAAACAGGGCAGCCATCAGAAATTTTTGGGCCTCTCACACAGCTTTAGGCCTGGGCCCCCCAAGCCTGACCACCAACATTCCCCAGGGCTTGCCTACCGGTCATTGCACCGAATCCACACACCGGACACCTCACCTGAATGCACTCAGCCCCCCTCAATCCTGTATATATGTCAGCCCCCCCTCAATCCTGTATATATGCCAACCCCCTCACACCTGTATATATGTCTGACCCCCACCTGTATATATGCCAGCCCCCCACACACCAGTATATATGTCAGCCCTCCACACACCTGTATATATGTCAGCCCCCCCCACCTGTATATATGCCACCCCCCCATCTGTATATATGCCAGCCCCCCTCACACCTGTATATATATGTCAGCCCCACACATACACAAATCTGTAAACACACAAGCCTCTGGGCCCTCCCTGTACACAAACAGCCCCCCTCCCTTTCCTTCACAGCCCCTAATTGTAAAGGAAATCTTCCTACCTAGTCCCAGCTCATTTTCACAAAGCTGACATGTTGCTGACACAGAGGGGCACAGTACAAGCAGCTCACATGAGGGGTGCACATGCACATAGTATCCAGAGGTGCCAGTAAAGAGCTCAATGTCTGAGCTCAATGACACAGAGAGCAGCAGAAGCTGCAAGATAATTTTTATAGTGCACAACACAGCTCCCCTTCACCAGTCCTGCCTTCTTGTGGCCCGGGCAGGCCCCTCTGGCCCCTTACAGTTGTATCGACTGTACCCCCCTGATGACAGCCCTGAGCACAAAACACAAACCTTCAGAAGATCCTTAAGTACTCAAATAAAAGAGTCTTATGACAATTCGCTCATATCAGGGTCACTACACATACCTATGACAGCACAAATTAAATGTCATTGTTCATTAGAGTGAAGCCAATCTGGTCTGAAATATTTCTGCAATAAAAATTGAGCTATAGTTCTGGTATCTTCCTGTGCCTGCAGGAGCCTTTGTGAGTATGGGCCTTGGAAACAAGGTGGTCTACAGGATCACAGGGATTATTCTGAAGACTAGCATACAAGGTCTGTAAAGTCCATGCATTTCAGTATAGCCCTAAACCATTCTTTCCCAAGAGTGCTGCCCCTGGTCATTAGGGGTGCCATGGTATCCTGGTTGAGAACGGGTGTTGATCGAGCTCTTATGCCGCGTACACACAAAAAATGTACACACGACCGGTTTCCTCGGCAAAAAAAAAAAAAAAACAGCAAGTTTCTTGCTGGTTTTTGCCGAGAAACTCGGTCGTGTGTACGAGGCCTGAGAGAACAGAAACTAGAATGCCGGAGGTGATATAGATGAAGGAATTTAATAGGTATTTACTCGTTTTTTATTTTATTTTCATTACACTATTCTGTGTGTCTACCTTGCAGACATTAATTTTGTGCAAAAAAATGTTTTCCTTTACAATTTCTTTAAGTTGAAATTGTTGTACATGTTTATTTTTTTCACCTTGAAAATGCTTATCTACATTTTGCTTAATTCAATAACCTTGGTAGTTTACACAAACAAAAAAATCTAAGATAGTATATTAATTTCCAGTGACTCAGAAAGCCTAAATAATTGCAGTACGTTACTAATATCTCTGTGATTCTTAGCTAGATGGTAATTCAAATCCAAAAATAAATGCAGTATCGATAATGCAAAACAGAGCCTAAGCTTTGTCTGATTTGAATTTTAATCAAAATAGTTTTGCAGGGATGTCATAAACCACCAGAGTTTGGAACACATTAATAAAAATTGAAAAGTATCTGTATAACTTATATTTGTATATTCTTATCTGACAGCCAGAGTCACAGCTTTGTCCAGGTTCTCCGGACTGAGATACAAAATCATTTTTTAACTATGCAGTCAGTTTTTCAGCATATTTCGATTTATTTGTCCTATTTTATTCTCATTCTTGGGATGGTACTCAACAAATTCATTGTGATGATGAATGGCAAGACCTGGATGAGGAATAAATGCCTTCCCACTGGAGATACAATTATCACCAGTCTGTGTCTGTCCAGGTGGATCTACCAATGTCTGCTTGTCGTGTATCAGACCATTCCCATTAATCTACGTGCTGAGCTACATTCAGAAGAAAGCAGTGACTGAGCCCGAAGCTCTGGATGAAAATTAATAAATGAAAACTTTGCAAACTAAAAAAGCACACATTCCAAAAAATTTTAGCTAAAAATATGAGATTACATACCAAAAAATGACATACTGCAAAATCGTAGAAATGGACATTTGAAACAATTTACTCTCATGCCGCGTACACACGATCTGTCAAACCGATGAGAACGGTCTGATGGACCGTTTTCATCAGACCAAACCGATCGTGTGTGGGCCCCATCGGTTATTTATCCATCTGTTAAAAAAAAGCAATCTTGTTTTAAATTTAACCGATGGATACCTAACCGATAGAAAAAAAACAATCGTTAGTAGGCACGACCATCGGTTAAAAATCCACGCATGCTCAGAATCAAGTCAACGCATGCCTGGAAGCATTGAACTTTGTTTTTTTCAGCACGTCGTTGTGTTTTACGTCACCGCGTTCTGACAAGATCGTTTTTTTAACCGATGGTGTGTAGGCTTGAATGACCATCAGTCAGCTTCATCGGTTAACCAATGAAAACGGTCCATCAGACCGTTCTCATCGGTTGGACTGATCATGTGTACGCGGCCTTATGCCACGTACACACGATCGTACGTCTTGGCGTTCGGAATTTTGGACAACATTTGTGCGACCGTGTGTATGCAAGACAAGTTTGAGCCAACAAAAAATCCACGGTTTTGTTGTCGGAACTTCCGATCGTCCGTACGCGGCATTAGACAAGTTATGTTCTAATGACAACTGAAAATTTGTGATCCTATCACATTTAGTCTTGGTAACATGGGAGTGTAGGCCGAACCAGACAACTTAACTTCTAATGATTTGAATAAAACATAGACCAAAATAATTTAAATAACTTTATTGAATAAATAAATAAATTCATTTCAATTTTTCTTTTTTTTTTTTTTTAATGGTAATAGAAATGGCCGCGGCACCGTTATTGGTATAAATAAATCTATATAATCATAAATATTCCATTTAATATTACTAAAATTCTAATAGTAACATTTTTAATATTATTTAAATTCTTAATATAACATTTTCCAAACTTTAATCATCTCTTAAGATCTCGCTCAGTCATAGAACTCGAGCGAATACCATAACTAATAAATACAAAGTCCCCCCTTGATTTTAAGGGTGACATACCACATAAGGTGCTGCGACAGGGAGGGAGGGAGGGGAAGCACACTATGCCGTATAGGCCCTGACTGAAAAACCTTCCGAGCAGTGGGCTTTATATAGCCCCCCGCACGTGTACAAAGCCCGGGAAACATGTGAATTCAAACACATGCAGAAAGCCCGGGAAACACGTGAGTTCAAACACCTGCTAAAAACCCGGGAAACACGTGACTCAGAAGCCTATTTTGCCCAGCAACATGACTCATCCTTTGAAAGTCACGTTTTTCCCGCCCAAGCTGCCAGCTACAGTACTTTCAGTTGACCATTTTTTTTTTTTTTTTTATATTATTTCATGGTTGTTCCGCCGGCCACAATCCCATGATGTGGGCACTAATTAATGCCCCCTTTCCATGGGAGTGTAGGCCGAACCAGACAACTTAACTTCTAATGATTTGAATAAAACATAGACCAAAATAATTTAAATAACTTTATTGAATAAATAAATAAATTCATTTCAATTTTTTTTTTTTTTTTTTTTTAATGGTAATAGAAATGGCCGCGGCACCGTTATTGGTATAAATAAATCTATATAATCATAAATATTCCATTTAATATTACTAAAATTCTAATAGTAACATTTTTAATATTATTTAAATTCTTAATATAACATTTTCCAAACTTTAATCATCTCTTAAGATCTCGCTCAGTCATAGAACTCGAGCGAATACCATAACTAATAAATACAAAGTCCCCACCAGCCGGATTTTGTCAGCTGACAAAAAACGGCCTACCCCAGCACCGTGGCCATTTCTACCATATTCTGGAGATCCGAATTGAAGATATCCAAACCTATGTCAGATAGGTGGATACCATCCGACCTATAGAGACCAGAAAAACCTCCTTCCAACTCAGTATGCCTATATGAAAAACTGTTCAATATAGGCATAAATTTCTCAATTGAATGATTAACACGCCTCCGAATCTTCTCCAGAGACCTATTCTCCGGGAAAGATAGCCAGAGAAAACGCGGAATCATTTCAGAAAAAATAATTTTAGTACTAGGAAAGGACAAATGAATATGCTGCAAATCGCGCTTAATCTTAAAGATCAAATCTAGAGTTGAATACTTTCCTATGTCATTACCCCCAAGGTGGATTATTAGAATATCAGGATATGGTAAACTGTGAGATAAATTAGAAATGTGGTGACAAAGATTGTCCCAACGCAAACCACGAATACCTTTCCAAAAAATCTTAAAAGAGTCAGGAGGCAAAGACAGATTAGAAGAGTAACATCGTTGACACGCCCGGATGTGAGCCCAATGAACAAATGAATGTCCAATGATCCAGATGGAGGATAATGAACCTAGAATCAGAGAGAAAGATTAGGACGTATATATAAACCAAACCTCTTTGACTCCCATCTACCCAAACTCATAATCACAGACTCATGGAGGCCCAACCTAGCAGCTTCCGTAGCAGCTCCGATACGGAATGAATGGGATGAGAATTTTAAATGACCAAGGCCTAAAGAAATCAGGCATCGCCTGAAAATGGCAGAAAATTGAAACCTTGTTAATGGGGACGAATCTAAATGAACCAGAAAATTACCTATACAAGAAGGTCTTACGGAAATGTATCTGGAAATGACTAAATAAGGGCAAATGATATGATCTCCACATGCATGCAACGTGAGCCAATGACCTTTTCCTACCACATCCGTTTTGGATTTACTAATAAAAACCCGAACCTGTCCCTGGGAAACGCATATTTCACTAAATTTTAAACTCGAACTACTTTTTTTATTATTAGGGACTAGCTCAGAAATTCGAAGAGCCGCAAAGAAAATTAGCACAAATGCTGTCTGAAATAATAATGCTTCGAATTCCGAAATACACACCTTAGATGTATTTAAACAAATTTTTTTTAAAAGGTCTAATGAAACGGGCCTACGTGTATCAGGTGTAAACGTCTGTCTTCTATATCCTTTTAAAGCCTGACGAACCGAAAAGAAACTGTTACACGCTGGGAGATTGTGCAATTTTAGAAAAAAGGAAATTCCTGCTAGGCTCTTGTTGATATAATTAAAAGATAACTTCTGTTGCATAAGTGAACAAAGAAAAGCAAGGACCGTTTGTTCAGTACATGAGAAACCAGCTAAACCCAATTCATCGGCGAACAAGAGCCACTTTCTCCATGCAACCGAATACTCGATCCATGTTTTGGAAGCAATCGAGCCCCTGATAGCCGAAACAATAGGGGCTAAATCAGATCCCAAAGCTGACTCGGGCAGGTGCATCCAACCTGATCCGCTTCTGGAAAAAGCTGTCTGAAACGAGCCATCTGAAAACGAGACAGGCTATCAGCTATCAGATTACTTTTTCCAGGAACATGTTTTGCTTTCACCCAAATATTAAACCTTAAACATAGTAAAACAAGATATCTTAATAATTTTATAACGAATATGGATTTAGAAGAGAGACAGTTTAAAGCGAAGATAACACCCTTATTATCAGAATGTACTAAAATTCGTTTGTTCGCGAAAAATTTTCCCCATAGCTCAAAAGCAACTACTATGGGGAATAACTCGAGTAGAACTATATTCTTGGTTGCCTTATTGGCAACCCAGAATGGGGGCCAAGAACCGCAGCACCAATGGGTGCCCCAGATTGCTGCGAAACCTAGCGAACCTGCTGCATCCGTGTAAAGATCAAGATCGGCTGAAAAAATAAAATCTTCTTGGAAAAAAGTACGACCATTATAATCGGATAAAAATTGCGACCAAACCAAAAGGTCATCTTTCAGATCTGAAGTAAGACGGATATGGGAAAACGGGGATTTAAGGCCAGACATGGCCATAGACAATCGCCTAGAAAAAATTCTGCCAACTGGCATCACCCTGGTGGCGAAAGCCAGTAGACCTAGAAAAGACTGTAGCTCCTTTAACAATACTTTTTTACGACGCAAAAACAGACAAATCGTATTCTGAATCCTAGTTATTTTAACCAAAGGGAGCTGATATTGACACAACCTAGTATCAATACTGATCCCAAGGAATTCTATAAACGTGACCGGAAAAACTGTTTTTTCAGTGGCAATTGGTACACCAAAAAACTCAGAAATGTTCAAAAATAATTTTAGCATTAAAAGACAAATTGGAGAATCAGGGGGTCCTACAAGCAGAAAGTCATCCAAATAGTGGATAATCCCGTTGTAGCCTGCCTCATATGAGACGACCCATTGCAAAAAGGAAGCAAAAGTCTCAAAATATCTACACGATAAGGAACACCCCATAGGGAGACACATATCGTAAAAATATTTTTCCTCAAAACAGAAACCTAAAGAATTAAAACATTCCGGTGCAATGGGGAGGAGTCTGAATGCAGATTCAATATCAGTCTTTGCTAACAAGGCCCCGTTACCAAATGTCTTTATTAGCCTAATTGCGTCGTCAAAACTTGCATAAGATACAGAAGCCAAAGAATCATCAATCTCATCGTTCAATGAATCACCCTTTGGGTATGAAAGGTGATGAATTAGACGATAAGAATTGGGCTCCTTTTTGGGTACAATGCCCAAAGGGGAAATACGAAAATTCTTAAATGGAGGAGAAACAAAAGGACCCGCGACCCTACCAGCTGTAATTTCTTTAATTAATTTTTTCCTCACCACCTCGCTATGCATCAATACCGATTTCAAGTTACTTACTAGGCTGCAGCCGACCCCAGAAAAAATTGGAAGAGTGAAACCTGAGGAAAATCCCTTAATTAAAACCTCAGCTTTCTCCCTGTCTGGGTACCGCATTAGCCACGGGTACATGTTTTGCAGATTCACCGGAGTGCAAGCCTTTGGAGTTTTCCCTACCCTGGGCAGGAAAATTTCTTTTGAAACATTTTGAGACGGGATGAGTCCCGAAACAAAAGGAACACTCGTGCTTGTATCGGCACGACGTTGACCATTTGCACTGTGATTCATTGAATGCATAACAAATACCTTTTTTATAAGTGGGCGGTACATTCTGTGTTGGTAACTGTCTTGAAAAAACTGGTTTCTGGGGGAGGATAAGGTTCAACCATAAACCTACATCCTTCATACCCCATCTTAAATTAGGATAAACTGACATTTTTTGACGAAATGATTCATCATAATTATACCACCCGAAACCTCCAAAATTCCTATACGCTTCCAGTATATTCTCCAAATGTTGGAATAGACCACTGCACTTATCTGGGGATTTTTCACCTAAGATAGCAGAATAAATACAAAAGGCTTGTAACCAATTGTAAAAAGATTTTGGTGCAGTGCGACGTCTATCTTCTGATAACTCATCCTTTTTATTGTCACTTTTCCCCGAAAATTCCTTACCAGGGAGTAGAGTCAATAATTCAATAAAGTCGCCTTTCCAAATTTTTTCTTTTATATTTGTGGTCAAGTGAAAACCCAAAGGAGAGATTTCACATGGGAGAGGCTCTTTAAAAGAAATTTCAGGGATCTGAGAGGAAGTAGGATTATTAAGAAAAGAATCAAAAATACTGTCATTAACGGCACTAACAGACTGAGAAATGTTAGGTAAAGCCTGTGCAGACCACACATTAGCAGGGGATAATTGTGACTGACTAGAAATGACATTTTGTAATTTATTAACAGATTCCAATAGTTGTTTGAAAATCAATTGGTTTGCTAACTCACCACTAGATGTCGCTGCTCCAGCTTGGGACGCTGAGCTGTCATCTCTCTGTGAGCTGCTAGCCGGCCTAGAAAGGAATTCTAGCCGCTGAGGCGCCGTCACATTGTCCAGCTGAGTCTGCCTGGCCACTGGTGACGCTGTCTGCTCCTCCATAGGAACCTGCAAAGAAAAAAGATCCCTCCTTCCCTTCACTGGTGATTGACGGCCTCTACCCCTCCCCGTCGTGACGCGCACTGGAGATGGAGAGGCCGTCCTCTTCTTCTTCTGTATCCGCAGGCTGCTGCGTTGAGGGGTGGTGTCGGAAGTTCCGCCCAGGCTGGAAACCTCATCTTCACGGGCCGCAGAGACAGCAAGGGAGCGCTCGGGTGGCTGGGTCCTGGAACACCTGTAAGGGAGAGATGGTGTCTGAGGCAGCAGCGGTTGCTGGAAAGCATCCGACGGACCCGCAACCTCTCCATCTTCCTCCGCGACAAGGGCAGGTTCCGACTCCATCTCTGCCAGGCACTTCTTCAGCCATTCTTCCCCGCCGTCCTCCGCTGCTCGCTCCAGGATTCGCCTGATGAGATCCTTCATGACCTGAGGTAAGAGGAGATAAAAGATAGAGAAAGAGGGGGGGGGAAGCACACTATGCCGTATAGGCCCTGACTGAAAAACCTTCCGAGCAGTGGGCTTTATATAGCCCCCCGCACGTGTACAAAGCCCGGGAAACATGTGAATTCAAACACATGCAGAAAGCCCGGGAAACACGTGAGTTCAAACACCTGCTAAAAACCCGGGAAACACGTGACTCAGAAGCCTATTTTGCCCAGCAACATGACTCATCCTTTGAAAGTCACGTTTTTCCCGCCCAAGCTGCCAGCTACAGTACTTTCAGTTGACCATTTTTTTTTTTTTTTTTTATATTATTTCATGGTTGTTCCGCCGGCCACAATCCCATGATGTGGGCACTAATTAATGCCCCCTTTCCATTGGTCACCAGAGTAAATATCCCTACCAGGGACACAGACACCAACATAAACCTGATGGGGGTTCTAATCTTTCTATACTCTATCAAAATGTTTTCAATTTAAATACTGTACATTTTAAATCTGAACTCTATTCTACTTTATAAAAAATGCAGGCATACCATGAGTTCCTGCCACCTCATAGACTTATCTCTATTATTTACATCTGACAGGTTTATTGTGCTCCAGGAAGAAAACTGTCAGAGCTCCAACAATGCTCGCATTGGTCTCAGCTCCTTCAAGAGCAGAGTCGCAGGAAGCACTATGCCTGCCCCTCTCCTCCTCCTGCCCATTGACAGAAGCCTTTGTGTTATGTGAACTTTTTCACAAAATACAAAGGTTTCTGTCAATGGGCATCAAAGGGGAGGAAGGGGTGGATAAACAGTAGCCTCCTCTCACAGCTGGAGTGTATCCTTTTCTCCGGGAGTGCAATAAACTCTGTCGCATATAAGTAATAGAGTTAAGTCCTGGAGGTGAGATTCACCTAATTAGACTTATCGCATAGTGTGCCTGCACTTTTTGCAATGCAAAGTTGATGAATTCCTGGACTTCACCTTTAAAGTGTGTCTCAATTTAAGTATTTGCATGTTTTTTGGTTACAGTAAGGAAATGTTGGAACCAAGGTTTTTCTTGTGGTTTATGACTCAGTAAGACCCCTTTCACACTGAGGAGTTTTCAGGTGTTTCAGTGCTAAAAATAGCGCCTAAATACCGCCTGAAAAACTCCTGCCCTGCAGTCTCAATGTGAAAGCCCGGGGGCTTTCACACTGAAGCGGTGCGCTAGCAGGACCGCTCCAAAAGTCCTGCTAGCAGCATCTTTGGAGTGGTGAGTTTACTGCTCCTACACCGCTCCATCCCATTGAAAGCAATGGGAAACCGTGGTAATACCGCCAGCAATGCGCCTCTGCAGAAGCGAATTGCAGGCAGTATTAACCCTTTTTCGGATGCTAGCAGGGGTTAAAACTGCACCGCTAGTGACCAAGTTCCGCTGCAATCCCGCAGCAATTCCAACGGTATAGCGCCGCTAAAAATAGCGGCGCTTTACCGCCACCGCACCTCCCACCCCAGTGTGAAAGGGGCCTAAGGGTATTTTCCTCTATTTCCTGCCCTGCTGTCAAGGTTGTCAAAGATTGTAAATCTCTGATGGGTGGTGGTGGGTGGGGCAGCATTAAAAATGCTTTGGCGAGATTGCTCAACTGTACCTGGGCTATATTTGAATTGCCATTCTACTCTTGTGTGCATTAAATAGATCATACACATGTTTGAAATGGCTATCTGCACCAATCATGTCACTGCTAAGATAAGAAGATGGGGCTTATTAGAAAAGAGGTGGGACTGACAGGACCCCTGCATGTTTTTGAAGTGGCAGTGATATCTGATGTCTGCCTTCACTTTATACAGTGTTGTAAGAAAATTAGCCTGCCTGCAGAACGTTGAAGATTGGAAGTCTGAACCCTTTCATGGGTCACGTTGTATATGTTTCATTATTGATTTTATTATCTTATTATGTCTGTGAGGCAGATCCCCTGCTGATCATATTGGAATCTTCCCCATGTGAACGGGGCCTAATTTATTAACCCTGACAGCGACTCAGAAAGACAGAATGATTGCTTTACAACAGTAGCGTCAGGAGGAGGGGGCTGAGAGGGGCTGGAGTCCCAAGTGGGCCCCAAAATGCCCAGAGCCTCGGACATTCACAGCTCTATTATTAGCCCAGAGCGAGGGCCGATCTGACTCGGTGCACAGCCGAGTGACATAGCAGGTCCCGCCTTCTGGAGCCTGCAGCACCTATGACGGACATCCCACTGGTCCAATGCTGGGACCGCAGGATGTGTGATGTCCATCATAGGCGCTGCAGGCTCCAGCAGGTGGGAATTACAATGCGACCGCCGCGCCACGTCACTATGAGGCCCCCGCTCAGCTCTCGGGTGGGCGGCTCTCCTCTCCTCCTCTGGCTCCGTCTCTGGCTGCCTGCTGTAATGATGATGATGCCCGCACCGCACCCCACACACCGCACACTACGGCTGAGCTGCAGGACACATGAAGTCTGTCTCCTGGTCAGGTAGGTCAGTGTATGTCTGTCAGGTAGGTCAGTGTATGTCAGGTTTGTCAGTGTATGTAGGTCAGTGTATGTATGTCAGGTAGGTCAGTGTGTGTCAGGTAGGTCAGTGTGGGTCAGGCAGGTCAATGTAATGGTCATTGTGGGTCAGGTAGGTCAGTGTAATGGTCATTGTGGGTCAGCTAGGTCAGTGTAATGGATATAGAAGTACTACAGCGCTACCAAAATAAATACAAAAGGAAGAAACAACAAAAATAACCAAATGATACAGCTGCATACATAAAAGGTGTACTAAAACCAATGAAGAAGTGAATAAAAAGTATTAATGCGCTAATATCAACCCTTGCTGCTATACAGTGAACAGCGTGTAAAAAGATGCAATGATACCAAATATACTGTATCACACAAATAACGATGCGGTACCAAAAAATTATATATGAAAGTAGAAGTAAACAGTGCCAAAAACACAATAAACAGCAAGAAAGACCGATTCACAGTTTGTGCTTTTTAGACTGAATCAATGGTGGAAAATCCTATAATAAGCTGGGTCCTTCCCAGCGCTTCCTGTCGCAGTCTGAGGCTGACACTTGTTGCTTCAGAGAGACACAGCTCATGACTGCTGAGGCGCAATGATCCCAGGTACCCCTTACTACAAAATTATGTACATAAACCTTCCCCTTTGCCCCTTCATCCCAATAAATAAACACTCTTACAACCATTAAGTTGGAAAGGGCAAGGCCACAGCTTTATTAAAGCAAACATAACGTTATCAACATTCAACATTTTATAACCAGTGCCAGTCACAGTTGTACTGTGAGCACCATTCCAAAAGGGGGGAGGGGCCTGTCCTTACCATAAGTGCTGGACAGGCCGCCTACTTCCGGTGTCCATAAAGGGCATGGCCCACTACGGCCACTTTCTGCTGGCAAGATCAAGAAAACCGCAGCAAGCTGTGACATACCATAACAAAAAAGGGGCAGGAGGGTGGGCAGCGTCTCCCAGCACGCTTCCAAACAGACCCAGAATTCCCTGGGGCGATCCCTTTTACCTGAGCTCAGGCCCAACCCATCCCCCAAACTAACCAATCCTCCCGGGACCACCGCCTTGTCCAGTACCTGGCCATGCCCCCATCAGTCAAGGCTCTCTTTCCCTAAGGGGCTCAAGAGGCCTTCATGAGGGAAAAAAGAAAGAGATGATGCTCATGGTGCAGTATTGTAACAAGAAAGGGCGAACAAGGACTACACGATATGTTTTGCACTCACGATATGTTTGCACTCACTGCCTGTCTGCTTTCAGGATAGGCCAGTGTTTCCTGAAGATAGATTCTATTTGTCTATGCTGAACACTATAGTTCAGAATAATAGGGAGTTCCTGTTCCAATCTGCTCTTCTTCTCTTTATCATGTATAAGGGTATCCCTTGGAATTTCATGAACTTTCTTAATTTGAGCTTGTATAAATTCTTCATTATAGCCCTTGGTGACAAATTTGGTGCCGATCACATTTGCTTGTTCTAAGAATACCTGGGAACCTGCGCAATTTCACCGGAGCTTCATCATTTGTCCTTATATGGGTATGTTAATCAACCAAGGATCAAAGTGGCAACTATCCATCGGGATATAGCTGGTTCTTTCTACTGGTTTGAAGTATGTTTTAGTAGTAATTTGATGTGCCTCCAATGTTATTTCCAAGTCTAAAAACTGGATGGTTTTGTTGCTAATTGTATAAGTCAGTTTAATGTTCTTTTGGTTCTCATTCAGCCTGTCAAAAATGATGTCAAAGTGGTTTCATCACCTTCCCAAATTACTATGCAGTCATCAATGTACCTCCTGTATAGTACCAGGAGGTATTTATGGTTGTTTCTATATAGGGAACCATGGGCCTGATTCCCAAAAAAGCTGCCTAACTTAACTTTCAGCAGTTAAGTTACACTGACTTAAAATTTCTACCTAAGTGCCTGATCCACAAAGCACTTACCTAGAAATTTCAGGCCGTGTAACTTAAGTGCCTCCGTCGCAAGGCGGTCCTCCTCTCCGGGGGGCGTTTAAAATTTAAATGAGGCGCGCTCCCGCGCCGGCCGTACTGCGCATGCGTGTGACGTAATTTTCCCGACGTGCAGCGTGCAAACGTAATTGACGCCGGGCTTTGTGGATTGTGACGGGACACTAAAGTTGCGAGGGGTGAAAAAAAATATACGCGCCGGGAAAACAAATAATTATAAAAAAAAAAGACAGCGTCGCTCAGCATGCATTCCTGAGAGGGAGAACTCCATGCCAATTTTCAAAGAAAAAACCGGCATGGGTCCCCCCCCAGGAGCATACCAGGCCCTTAGGTCTGGTATGGGTTGTAAGGAGACCCCCTCCCACGCCGAAAATTCGACGTAGGGGGTCCCCCTACAATCCATACCAGACCCGTATCCAAAGCACGCTACCTGGCCGGTCAGGAAGGGAGTGGGGACGAGCGAGCGCCCCCCCCCTCCTGAGCCGTGCCAGGCCGCATGCCCTCAACATGGGGGGGTTGGGTGCTCTGGGGCAGGGGGGCGCACTGCGGGCCCCCCCACCCCAGAGCACCCTGTCCCCATGTTGATGAGGACAGGACCTCTTCCCGACAACCCTTGCCGTTACCGGCCCCCCACCCTAAGTGAATGGATATGGGGTACATCGTACCCCTACCCATTCACCTGGAGGCAAAAAGTTAAAGTTATTAAACACACAACACAAGGGTTTTTAAAATAATTTATTAGTCTGCTCCGGAGGCCCCCCCTGTCTTCTTTATTAGCTCTAATACCAGGGGGGGCTTCTTCTTCCACTCTCCGGGGTCTTCTCCGCTCTCCGGGGGGGCTTCTTCTTCCGCGCTGAAATCCTCTGGCGATGACGTGTCGCGCCGTCGCCGCTATTATGACGCGGCGACGGCGCGACGCTGTCATATAAGGAATTCCACGCATGCGTCAAATCATTACGATGCGTGCGGGGAATCCCTTTGGACGGATTGGATCCGGTAAGTCTGTACAGACGAGTGGATCCATCCGTTGGAATGGATTCCAGCAGATGGATTTGTTGTGCATGTCAGCAAATATCCGATCTGCTGGAATCCATCCCAGAGGAGATTTCTCCGCGGAAAGAGATCCGCTGGCGTGTACACACCATAGGATCTATCCGCAGAAACCCATTTGCTGGGATTTATCTGCGGATGGATTCTATCGTGTGTATGGGGCCTAAGTGTCTGACACATGTCAGATTTTCTGCCTAACTTTGGAAAAAGCCTTTTGAGGATCGTTTCCAAAGTTAGGCACAGAGATAAGCAGGCTGAACAGCAGTTCCGCCTGTGTATCTCTTTTGGGAATCAGGCCCCATATGTATATGTTGCGCCCAGCATATCTGTTTTTTTTCCCCCTGATGTTATCTATTATGGCCACTGGAGGCAGCAACACCTCATTTAGTATATCAGGGTCATAGGACACCAAGTTCCTTTTTTATATTGGTCCTTTTTTATATTGTTTTTTTTTATATTGAATTGTATATACCTATAGGAGTATTAAAGCTTGTTTTCTGTATATGTATTATAATATGCACAGCCTTTTGAGAAGTTTGCCAGCAATGATGTGATACAAGACCCCTCCGTTCCTTACCGTCATTTCCGACATACAGCTGGCCAGATAAAAGCTCAGCTGTTTGTGTCACATGGCAACCCATGACTAAGTCACGCGACGAGTGACGTAACGCGTGGTGGAGAAGCCTGAGTGACGCATTCGATGGAGTCGAATCCGTATGAGGAGTTTGTTGCACTGAGCGGCATCAGAGGCTGTTTTGTGTCTATTCTGTCCAGGGATTCGTGAGTGCAAACATATCGTGTTGTCCTTGTTCGCCCTTTCTTGTTACAATACTGCACCACGAGCATGCTCTCTCTCTCCTTTTTCCCTCATGAGCTGTGTCTCTCTGAAGCAACAAGTGTCAGACTGTGACAGGAAGCGCTGGGAAGGACCCAGCTTATTCTAGGATTTCCCACCATTGATTACGTCTAAAAAGCACGAACTGTGAATTGGTCTTTCTTGCTGTTTATTGTGTTTTTGGTACTTGACACTGTCATATATAATTTTTTGGTACCTCATCGTTATTTGTGTGATATATTTGGTATCATTGCATCTTTTTACACGCTGTTCACTGTAGAGCAGCAAGGGTTGATATTAGCGCATTAATACTTTTTATTCACTAGGTCAGTGTAATGGTCAGTGTATGTCAGGTAGGTCAGTTTAATGGTCAGTGTGTGTCAGGTAGGTCAGTGTAATGGTCAGTGTGTGTCAGGTAGGTCAGTTTGTGTCAGGTAGGTGAGTCTAGTGGTCAGCATTGATAACCAGCAACTGAGCTTACCCCGTCACACAACCCCCCTCCACAAAACCCCACCACCCAGACAACCCCTCCCCCCCCCCGTGTCGGGCTCGGACTTTGGGCTGAAGCCCCTGGTCTTTTTGCTACCCAGCAACGCCCCTGCTGTACAATTACAAATATCCCTGTGATTCTAGATGGTAATGCAAATCCAAAAATACATGCAGTCTCGATAATGCAAAATGTCAAGCAAAACGTAGCATAGGCTTTCTTTGATTTGAATTTTAATCAAACTAGTTCCGTAAGGATGCCAGGACCTGTAAACCACCAGAGTTTGGAACATTCTAAATGAAAAGTATGTGCTTAACATATAATTATATTTCTCATCTGACAGTCACAGCTTTGCCCATGTTCTCTGGACTGAGATACAAAACCACTTTTTAACCATGCAGTCTGTTTTTGAGCTTATTTTTTCTTATGTATGGTTTTTTATTATGATTCTTGGGATGACATTCAACAAATTCATTGTGCTGATGAATGGCAAGACCTGGATGAGGAATAAATGCCTTCCCACTGGGGATATAATTATCACCAGTCTGTGCCTGTCCAGGTGGATGCTCCAGTGTCTGGTTTTCACCTTTCGCTGTTTGTTTCTGGAAGTACATTTAGGTTCCTTCAACAAATTATTTAACCTGATCAGAATTTTCCTGAATTATGTCTCCATCTGGTTGGCCAGTCTGCTCTGTGTGTATTACTGTATGAAGATTACCAACTACAAGAATGTTGTGTTCCTCTATCTCAAGACTAAGATGTCAAAGTTAGTGATGTGGTGTCTTGGACTGTGTGTGTTTTTTTCTTTCGTATTTATTCTGCCTTTTGCTTGGCAATTCTTCTTTTCCCAATATCAAGCTGTTCCCACTGATGTTTTTCAAAATATGTCAAAGAGACCTAATGGAAGATACTCTACATATTTGATAGGGTCCACACCACCTCTTATTATATTTAGCATTGCATTCTTCTTGACTGTTCCATCTCTTTGGAGGCACATCAAAAATATAAGCGGGGTTGGGTCAAGTTTTAGAAATCCAGATATGCAGACTCATTTCAATGCCATAAAAAGTATGACCACCTTCTTTGTGTTTCATATCTTGTTTATTATATTTGTTAATATTGATTTCTCTGGTGTGCTAGAAATTGGAAGCCCAATTAGACCTATGATGGCAATAGTTGTTGCGCTCTATCCATGCCTGCATTCTGGAGTCATCATCTTCTACAACAGGAAACTCCGAGAAGGATTTTTGTTCTCAATAACCTATGTACTCAACTTTTTTCAGAAGAAGGCAGTGACTGATCCCTGAGCTCTGGGTATAAAAAATAGAGAAATAAAACGATAATATACCAAAAAATTATGTACTGCAAAATCCTAGAAATTCAAATTTGAAATAAGATGTTTTCTCTAATCTTTCATGACAATTTGTGATCCCCATGCCATGGGTTTCATGTAATTTCAGTTAAAATATACTCTGGGCCAGATCCACGAAGCGTGGCGCTTCTATCCGTCCGGCGTAGCGTATCTCTGATACACTACGCCGCCGTAACTTACAGCTTTTTTTTGTATCCTCAAAGAATTTGCGCCGTAAGTTACAGCGGCAAAGTGTAACTTTGGCGGCGTAAGGGCGCGCAATTCAAATGTATATGATGGGGGCGTGTTTTATGTAAATACGTCTTGACCCGACGTAAATGATGTTTTTTTTTTAACTGCGCATGTGCCGTCCATGGGGGTATCCCTGTCCGCATGCTTGAAATTAACCCGCAACAAGCCAATGCTTACGACGTGAACGTCATTCTACGCAAAGCCCTATTCGCGAACGACGTACGCAAACGACGTAAAATTTTCAAATTTTGACGCGGGAACGTCAGCCATACTTAACATAGGATATGCCTCATATAGTAGGGGTAACTATACTCTGAAAAAAGCCTTACGGAAACGACGTAAAAAAATGCGCCAGCCGTACGTTTGAGGATTCGCGCATCTAGCTAATTTGCATACTCGACGCGGAAATCGACGGAAACGCCACCTAGCGGACAGCGTAAAAATGCACCTTAGATCCGACGGCGTACTAAGACGTACGCTAGTCGGATCTAGCACAGGTTCAGGCGTATCTTGTTTTGTGGATACAAAACAAAGATACGCCGGAGCAAAATAGAAGTTACGCGGCGTATCAATAGATACGTCAGCGTAACTTCTTTGAGTATCTGGCCCTCTATCTCTAGCCCAGCATTTCTTAGCCGGGGCGCCATTTGTTCAGAAGAAAGCAGTGACAGATCCTTGAGCTCTGGGTAAAAAAAAGAAAGAAATAAAGCAGTAGTGTAACAAAAAATGACATACTGCAAAATCATAGAAATCCAAATGTGAAAAATGTAGCATCCAGTTGAAGTATACTGTATCTCTAGACCAGCATTTCTTAACCGCGGCACAATTTGTTCAGAAGAAAGCAGTGACAGATCCTTGAGCTCTGGGTAAAAAAATAAAAATAAGAATTAAAGCAGTAGTGTAACAAAAAATGACACTGCAAAATCAAAGAAATGCAAATGTGAAAATGTAGCCTTTAGTTGATGTATACTGTATCTCTAGACCAGCATTTTTTAACCGGGGCACCGTTTAGGTTCCCATAGGGTGAAGCAAACATATGACACAGTTTTTCTGCATCAGCATCAAGCACCGCCATGGTGTGGTCCAGCCACTAGTTCCATAACAATCAATGAAGATCTACGGCCAGGATGCATGGTGTCCCACCCACACCACGGCAACACATGCAGCTGATCGAGGGCAGGTGGCAAGGGCCACTCCCAGCATTCAGGAGAGGATGGAGTGCACTTCTGTCCATACCTGATGTATAGGGGGTACAGTGATGTATAGGGGGACTCTACTGAGAAGGGTAGGGCTTCTTGTGTGATGAGAGGATAATATGATGAGGAGACACTGCTGATGTGCTAGGGGGACTCTAATGCCCAACTGTTGGTGTCAGTGGGAGGAATAGTGCCCATCATTGGTGTTAGTGGAAGGAATAATGCCCTTCATTGGTGTCAGTTGGAGGAATTGTGCCCCATCACTGGTGTCATTGGGAGGAATAGTGGCCCATTTTTGGTGTCAGTGGGAGGAATAGTGCCCATCATTGGTGTTAGTGGAAGGAATAGTGCCCTTCATTGGTGTAAATTTTAGGAATAGTGCCCAGTCACAGGTGTCATTGGGAGGAATAGTGACCCATGATTGGTGTCAGTGGAGAGAATAGTACCCATCATTGGTGTTAGTGGAACGAATAGTGCCTGTCATTGGTGTCAGTTTGAAGAATTGTGCCCCATCACTGGTGTCATTGGGAGGAATAGTGGTCCATTTTTGGTGTCAGTGGGAGGAACAGTGCCCATCATTGGTGTTAGTGGAAGGAATAGTGCCCATCATTGGTGTCAGTTGGAGGAATTGTGCCCCATCACTGGTGTCATTGGGAGGAATAGTGGCCCATTTTTGGTGTCATTGGGAAAAAGTGGCCCATTTTTGGTGTCATTGGGAGGAATAGTGACCAATCGTTGGCGTCAGTGGGGGGAAATAAGGCCCCACCATTGGTGTCAGTGGAAGGAATAAGTGCCCGTCATTGGTGTCATTGGGAGGAATAGTGGCCCATTGTTGGTGTCAGTGGGAAAAATAGTGTCCCATTGTTGGTGTCAGTTGGAAAAAAGGTGCCCTGTCTTTGGTGTCAGTGAGAGGAATAGTGTCCCATTGTTAATGTCAGTGAGAAAGCTAGTGCTCCATCACTGGTGTCAGTAGGAGGAATAGAGTGGTGGCAACATTGGGGGGGAATAATGTCCCAAGGGCCAGATAAAAGCAAGCAAATGGCCACATCCGGCCCTCGGGCCGCATTTTGGAGACCACTGCTCTTAATAAATGAAAAGTATCTGCATAATTTATAGCTTTGCCCAGGTTCTCCACACTGAGATACACAATAAATTAACTATGCAATATATTTTCAGCTTATTTTTATTAATTTATCCTCTTTTATTATGATTCTTGGGATGACACTCAACAAATTCATTGTGCTGATGAATGGTAAGACCTGGATGATGAATAAATGCCTTCCGACTGGAGATAAAATTATCACCCGTCTGTGCCTGTCCAGGTGGATCTTCCAGTGTCTGGTTGTTGTGAATCATATCCTTTAATGTTATTTTCCAGCTTTTTTTAACACGTTTTATACCCTGGCCATACTACTCCTGAACTGTAGGCTGCATGTCCGTAATTGACATTCATGGACAGATGCAACAATTATGGATTTTACAAACTGTTCGTAAATTTTCTGAAAGTTGGCAACCCTGATCACCTCTTGTTATATTCAGTGTTGCATTCTTCTTGACTGTTCCATCTCTTTGGAGGCACATCAGAAACATGAGGAGTCCCAGGACAGGTTTTAGAAATGCAGACATGAAGACCCATTACAATGCCATAAAAAGCATGGCCACTTTCTTTCTACTTCATATCTTGTTTATTATTTCTACTAATATTATTCTCTCCGGTGTGTTAGAAAGTGGAAGCCCTTTTATACTATTGATGGCAATGGTCAGTACGCTCTATCCATGCCTGCATTCTGGTGTCATCATCTTCTACAACCAGAAACTCCGATAAGGGTTCTTATTCCCACTAAAATGTACTGAGCTACCTTCGGAAGAAATCTGTGACTGATCTCTAAACTCTGAGTGAAAATAGAGAAATTAAGAGATAAATATGACATACGCTCTCATTCCTGGGGTACGAACATGACAAATATGCATCTCCACTTTGCCTTCACTCCACCTCCTGTTGATTGGCTTCTCTTCCTCCTTCCTTCTCTTCCCCTCTCTAACCTAACCCCCCCTTTTTTCCCTTCTATACACTATGGCCCTGTACTACAATCAAAATGACAGAACAGATTAAGTATCTCTAGGTATTTAAAACAAAGGGCCCTCCCCTCGAGGCATAAAGGCTAAGCACCTCAACCACTCTTCCATACGCAAAGCTCAATGCCTATCCATGGTGATGGTCACTCTCCGGTCATCTGGGGGTGGATTTTTGGGCACAGTCTGCTCCCATTCAGGGTACCGCGAGAGCTTCACCAGGTTCCCGGAAACAGATACCTTACGGCTCGAGTGTCGCACAGGGATTACGGTGCCAATTTAGAGTCATAAGCCTTACCTTACCTCAACTGTTTCTCTTGATTGTAAACATATAGGCTATTTAAATGCCTCGCTGGAAATTTGTATTTCATGTATGACTGTTTTAAATAAATAAAAATCTTTGAAAGTAAAAATATGACATACTGTAAAACTGCACCAAACATAAAATAACAACGTTTATTCATAATACAAATGACAAATATAGCCATAAAAACACATAAAAATAAAAGCAGACTATTATAGTTAACGCCTGACCAACCCAGCTCTGGCAGCTGGACCAAGGTCGGCTGATAGGCAAGAACCCTAGAATGATCCCCAGCAGAGTCGGAAAGGGTCAGCACATCAGTTTGAAGCTAATTATGCTGACCCTTTGCAAATCTGCTGGGATCATCCTAGGGTTCTTGCCTATCAGCTGACCCAAGTCCATATGTACACACTCTAGTTAATAGGATGTGGCATCTTTAACTACCATTCATGCACCCACAGTACCACCCTGCAAAGGTGTCATTGTTGTTCAACATACTAAACTTTATCTTATGCTAACTTTTTTTTTTTTCATTATGAATAGAGCAAGAAATAGTTAGAACTGCTGTTAGGGTTTTTTCCATGTTTTCCATTGGGCACATTTATCTTCACTTTCCATCCTGTTGATACAGCAGGAAGGGAGAGGCAAACTCTCCCAAATAAGAAAACAATCAATTTAGCCTGAAGATTGGATCATTAGATTTACCTTTTATTGCCCCTTCCACATGCCATCCAAAAAAGTTTTCATATTAAATACACTCATAGGGCCAGATCCACAAAGAAGTTACGCTGGCGTATCTATTGATACGCCGCGTAACTGCTAGTTTGCTCCGCCGTATCTTTGTTTTGTATCCACAAAACAAGATACGCCTGAAGCTGGTCTAGATCCGACTGGCATACGTCTTAGTACGCCGTCGGATCTAAGATGCATATTTACGCTGGCCGCTAGTTGGCGTTTCCGTTGATTTCCGCGTCGATTATGCAAATTAGCTAGATACGGCGATCCACGAATGTACGTCCGGCCGGCGCATTTCTTTTTACGTCGTTTCTGTAAGGCTTTTTTCGGCGTATAGTTACCCCTGTTATATGAGGCGTATCCTATGTTAAGTATGGACGTCGTTCCCGCGTCGAATTTTGAAAATTTTACGTTGTTTGCGTAAGTCGTTCGCGAATAGGGCTTTGCGTAGAATGACGTTCACGTCGTAAGCATTGGCTTGTTGCGGGTTAATTTCGAGCATGCACACTGGGATACCCTCACGGACGGCGCATGCGCCGTTCAGAAAAAACGTCATTTCCGTCAGGTCAAGTAAAATTAACATAAAACACGCTTCTGGTCTATGAACTTTCTCCTATTTCCTTTCTAAGGTTTTCAATGGCAGGAAGTGAGTGGAAATCTGTCCAAAAAGCCCTGAACATTCAAAGTCTTAACACTTCATATAGTATAAATTTGAGGTAAGGTAGGATGGGACTTTGAGTGTGCCCTAGTGGAGTATAAACAATGACATAAAACATTAAAAGAGTATAGAGAAACGTTATTTGCCATCCGTGGATGGAATCTTTAAAATCTTTTACATACCAAGAGAAAGTACAGTCTACTGTTTCTTGGATCCAGGGTGTGCAGATCCTGGTGTAGATCAGAGGTATGGCCTATGCGTTTCGTGGGAACTCCCGCTTCGTGATGGCCTTAAATGTAGCACAGAAAATATCATATGAGTATTAAGAGTATCTTTAAGAAGATAAAGTTAACAAAATATTAAATCAATATTGAGTAAAAGTTAATATATCAGATACAACATACATATAGATTTTCAAGTTAGTGTTAAGCATCTACTGTATAGTTGCTAACACTTCATAACTTCAGGCAGTATATGATTTTGTATTGACTTTATTATCTTATTATATCGTGACATAGTTGATTCCATGCTTTCTGTGTATAAGGATTCCCATGTGCATGAAAAATCTTGGTGAAGCATGTTTATATGTAGGTTCTTTTAAAATGTACGGGTAACAAACTATTTATTATTGTAGTTTTTTATGTTAAAAATATAGAGTGTACATGTCCTTTAAATTATTGTACATGTCAAACAAAGTAGACATTTAAGCAATATACAACCAAGGACCCAAATGGTCCCACTCTTTTTTGTTTAATAAATAATAATTGCCAAAAACATACCGGCCCATATTCTCTCTAAAAATCCGCGGGCTGCGCTTAAGGCACTTACACTCCGCTGTCCCAACTTACAGGAGCAAGTGCTGTATTCCCCAAACACTTGCTCCATAAGTTGGGACGGCGGAGTGTAAATGCCCCGGCGTAGCCTGGCGGATCTCCAAGGGGGTGGCTTGTATTCAAATTAAGCGCGCCCCCGATTCTAATGAACTGCGCATGCGCCGGCCTTCAAAAAGCCCAGTGCGCATGCTCCAGTTCTCGGCGGAAAACGTCAATGACGCCGACGTGTGCGTCATTGACGTAAAGTCGTATTCAAGAACGACTTACGGAAATGACGTACCCGACGAAAAAACACGACGCGGACCCAACGCCATCCGTAACATGGCCTACGTGGGACTTGCGGAAATTTACTCCTCATAATAGCAGGACTAAATTTCCGCTTACGCAAACGACGTTAGCGACGGTTACGCGAACGCGAACTCGTTCGGGAATCGGCGTAGAAGGATCATTTGCATACGCAAATGAGTCCTTCACGTAAATGCCATCTAGCGGCGGCCGGCGTAATTACATTTAAGATCCGCCAGTGTAAGTGACTTACAGATGGCGGATCTTAAGTGTATCTATGCGAAAATGATTCTAAGAATCAGTCGCACAGATACACTGGCCAAAAAAGGGAGTTACGATGGAGTATCCTGAGATACTCCATCGTAACTTCACGGAGAATATGGGCCACCATTATTAACTTTTATTTTCCTCTGTGGCCATGTGGACCACTAAAGAAGAACTTCATCTTTCCACACACTTTACATAGTTCGTTTGGGCCAAGCTGGCCCAAATGAACTATGTTCTTCGTTAACCTGTAAGGCCGTTGGTTGTGCGGTATAAACTGTCTGTAGCTTTGGCTACATTAGCATACCGCACTGTGTTCTGGGTGCAAGCTGAGACTTTCTGTCCCATATCCGGAACCAGGCCCAGACTGGCCACAGGGCACACCAGGCATTTTCCCCGGTGGGCTGGCACCACCGGGCCGCATGTCCATGTTGGGTCCAAAGCACCTGCAGTAGCTTGGCTGCTCTTTGAGCCTACAATGCTCACCCAGCCTCTCCGTGGACGGCCGCCTATTAAGTTCAGCAGGAGGAGCGGCGGGTCAGTTGCATATAGAGGAATTGGTCTTTCTTAATCAGACTACCAGTGCTCTCCACCCCCTCTTTCCCTCCATTGTTCTCTCCCACTTGCTCTCCACCCTCCCAGTGCTCTCTGCCCTCACCTTTCTCTCTACCCCCCAGTGCTCTCTGCCCCTGCGAAGTGTGATGTCATAGTGCAAGAGACCCGAGCGGGGCAGCTAGAACCTCGTGTGCGGTTCTGCAGGACAGGAGCAAGGCAAGCCAAGAGCAGGACTGTCAGTGCTGTTTGGACTGGAGTGGACTGAATCAACCACCTGGCATGGAGAGAGACTGTCACTGTGACTCAGGAGGGAACATGTTGTGTCGGGGATCTGTGCAGCACACTGCTGTCGGTGTCACCATCGGAGGAAATTTCATGCATGTATGCCTGCCCATTCCAAACTCTTGCTCTCCTGAGTCCTGTCCCTGAACTACTTACTTATTATATTGAAAATAAAATAAGAAATATGTGTTTTCCTTAATATCTACAGTACAGACCAAAAGTTTGGGCACACCTTCTCATTCAAAGAGTTTTCTTTATTTTCATGACTATGAAAATTGTAGATTCACACTGAAGGCATCAAAACTATGAATTAACACATGTGGAATTATACATAACAAAAAAGTGTGAAACAACTGAAAATATATTTCATATTCTAGGTTCTTCAAAGTAGCCACCTTTTGCAGCAGACACATCTCTAGAACTGTTAAGAGGATACTGTGTGAGTCAGGCCTTCATGGTAGAATATCTGCTAGAAAACCACTGCCAAAGAAAGGCAACAAGCAGAAGAGACTTGTTTGGGCTAAAGAACACAAGGAATGGACATTAGACCAGTGGAAATCTGTGCTTTGGTCTGATGAGTCCAAACTTGAGATCTTTGGTTCCAACCCCCGTGTCTTTGTGCGACGCAGAAAAGGTGAACGAATGGACTCTACATGCCTGGTTCCCACCATGAAGCATGGAGGAGGAGGTGTGATGGTGTGGGGGTGCTTTGCTGGTCACACTGTTGGGGATTTATTCAAAATTGAAGGCATACTGAACCAGCATGGCTACCACAGCATCTTGCAACGGCATGCTATTCCATCCGGTTTGCGTTTAGTTGGACCATCATTTCTTTTTCAACAGGACAATGACCCCAAACACACCTCCAGGCTGTGTAAGGGCTATTTGACCAAGAAGGAGAGTGATGGGGTGCTGCGCCAGGTGACTACCTCTTGAAGCTCATCAAGAGAATGCCAAGAGTGTACAAAGCAGTAATCAAAGCAAAAGGTGGCTACTTTGAAGAACCTAGAATATGAAATATATTTTCAGTTGTTTCACACTTTTTTGTTATGTATAATTCCACATGTGTTAATTCATAGTTTTGATGCCTTCAGTGTGAATCTACAATTTTCATAGTCATGAAAATAAAGAAAACTCTTTGAATGAGAAGGTGTGTCCAAACTTTTGGTCTGTACTGTACCTTAAATCAGAATGCTAATTGCATATTGTGCTTGTTTGTAGCCTAAATATTGGAATTTGCACTTAAAACTATAATTTTGTAACTTTTGGAAATTGCAGTAAAAACTTGGCTGTGCCAGTAAACTTTGGGTGTCATGTCAGTAAATTTCAATCTGGTAGGCTGGCAACACTGACCCAATCTGGTGTGCAAAGTTTCTCTAATAACTATAGTGCTATAGTTCAGACATCTTGTGGTTCCTGCATAAATCTTTGTAACTTTGGGAGTTGAAGTTGGTTATGATTGATATACCTGTGTTATTTTTTTTTGACATTTTATGTCATTTAATAACCTGAGCAATTTACACAAACAAAGATAAGATAGTATATCAATTCTCTGTGACTCAGAGGGGCAGATTGATTGGAGTATAGTTGTGATTCTTAAGTAGATAGTAATTCAGATCCAAAAATAAATTCAGTCTCGATAATGCAAAACGTCAAGCAAAACAGAATATATGCTTTCTCTGATTTGAATGTTAATCAAAATAGCTTTGCAGGGATGTCAGGAACCAAAAAAAACACCAGAGTTTGGAACATTCTGAATAAATGAAAAGTATCTGCATAGATTATATTTGTACTTGGAGTCTCCACATGGACTGAGGATGCGAATATGGAAAGATAACCTGAACCAGACCTGAGAGTGTGCCGAATGGTCACGTGGTCAGTATGCCTAAAAGGGGGCATACCCAAGTATGAAATGCATGAATGAAATGAAATAAAAAAGGGGGAATGGGAGGGTGGGGACAAACGAGAAGGTCCGGCCGTGGGGAAGGAGAAAGGAGGGCGGGTTTATGAACCCCCCGACTCCTCCTACAAATTCAGGCCCGCCTACGGCCGGCCTTCCCATTTGTACTTGGAGTCTCCACATGGACTGAGGATGCGAATATGGAAAGATAACCTGAACCAGACCTGAGAGTGTGCCGAATGGTCACGTGGTCAGTATGCCTAAAAGGGGCCAAAAAAGCAAAGGACACAGGGGTACGTGATGAAAATGTTTAATGCAAATGAAAGACAACCTAATCAGTAAGGTGCATAAAGGCCCGAGCCATCTCAACCTGCGGATCTGGAATATATCTGGCATAGCAACCCGAATTCCACCTCCCCAACTTCCTGATGATGTGGGCCGGGATTCCTTGACGGGATGCTGCCGAGGCTGCCCCAATCCTGAATGAATGACCTGACCAGTTAGCTGGGTTCAACCCCAACCTAGCCCACAACGTGCGGCAATGGCTGGTGAACTGGGCCGTCGTGAGAGGAGCCACCGGGAAAGGGAGCAAGGGACTGTCCATGGGTTTGTTGCCAATCAACATCCTGAGCTGATCTAGCACCATCACAGGACACCACGACCCACCAGTCTCGAAGTACGTCACGTTGGTGCCAGCCCCCACCTGCTGGGTCTTGCAGGCTGTCATAAGCAAATTATAACAGTGTGGATGTCTGGCCAACTGACCGATCGTGAGGACCCGGGAACCAGGACCGGAACGGCAAAATTCACCTGGCCTGAGGAACCCAAAAAAGGCTAAGTAAATGGCCGCTTTGAGTACCCCACTGAGGAACCGCCCGAACGGTAGCCCATCCAGCAACCCGGACATGCCACGGAAAATGTGCCCTGTGACTGGGAGACGACAAGTGATAACTGGAGGGCACCTCCTCTGTACACCCCTTAACGCAGCCTTGATGATGTGGGCTGAAAAAGGAGAAGTACGATTGGGATCCTGCAGGGACAGGTGGTGCTGCACCCCGGCGAGGTATGTCCTGATGGTGCCATGACACAACCTCAGCCGAGTGTGGCAGTGAGTGACAAATGCCAACAAGAACCTGACATCGATGCCGTTGCCACAGGGGTGCAAAGACTGAAAGACCAGGAAGGCCTTCCAGGCCGTGGCGTAAGCCTTCCTGGTGTTGCTTGCCAGAGACGCCCCAACTAAATCTGCCGCTTCGCGCAAGAGGGTGTCTAGTCCAGCATCAGCAGGGAAGCCCGCGGGGACGGTGTGGCCTGTGCATCGGCTTGCGGGACCTGTAGGAAAAAAGAAGGGAAATTGAGCCGAGAAAGGGCATCAGCCGCGCCATTCTCCGCCCCACTGATGAACCTGCACAGGAAATGGAACTTGTGACGCAGGGACAACCAAATCAACCTGCGTACCAAGGACATAATAACCAAGGACCGGGACCTACCCTTGGTGATGATCTCTACGGCCGCCTGGTTGTCCGTGGAGAACACCACTGTCTGCCCTGCCCATGAACCGCCCCACACCCAGGCTGCGGCTACTATGGGGTAGATCTCAAACAAGGCAGATGATTCCGTGAACCCCGGAATGGCCAAAACCTCCTCCGGCCACGGACCTGCCAACCAATGAGTGCCAAAAATAGCAGCGTAACCCACCGTGGCCGCCGCGTCAGTTCCTACCTGGGGAGAGGAGCAAGACTCCCCAGGAATAAACATGGCGACCCCATTCCAATGTCGGAGGAAATCGTCCCACATGCGGAGGTCAGCCAACGCGGCTGCGTCTAGTTTGACCCGTGAGTCTGAATCTGGTGCTGACGGCAGCAAGGCTAACAACCTGGAAATGAACGATCTACCCTGTGGGATGACGCGCATGGCGAAGTTTAACATGCCCAGAAGAGACAACAACTCCACCCTGGTGCAAACCTGAGAGATCGAGAAGGTATGAATACAATCCCTGATCCTGGCGAGTTTGTCAGCCGGGAGTCTGGCTTGCATGGCTTTAGTGTCCAAGATGACCCCCAAAAAGGTGAGAGTCCACGCTGGGCCCTCAAGTTTTTTGGTAGCCAGGGGCACGTTTAGCGCAGAAAAAACAGCCACTAGTTTCTGCAAATCCAAAGGGGTGCGCTGGGGACTCTCGATGAGGAGGAAGTCATCCAGGTAATGGATGACCGCCTGACATCGCTCCTTGTGTACCAGAATCCACTCGAGCGCTTGGGCAAACACATCAAAAAGCCAAGGACTACTTTTGGACCCGAAGGTGAGTCTAGTGGCAAAATAATACAACTCTCTCCACTTGATCCCGTGCCACTGCCAAAGTGACGGCGTGATCGGGAGGAGTTTGAAGGCGTCCGCTATGTCTGCCTTGGACAGCCAGGCGCCTGGCCCTACCTCGATGACTCTCTGGATGGCCTGATCTATTGACGCATACTTAAGGGAAAACTCCTCTGATGGAATTAAAGAATTGAGGCTGGGAACAGCGGAGCAATGAGGGGCGGACAAGTCATAAATTAATCTTTGTTTATTTGAGAATTTCCCCTTGACCAGACCCAACGGGTTGACCCTCCAAGCCTGGAAAGGAGATACAGCGAAAGGGCCAATGACAAAACCTTTGTCCAGTTCGGACTGTAGCAAGGTGTCCACCGCCCTCAAGTCCCCGCAACATGACCTGAGATTGGGGCATTCAAAGGTCTGCAGTGGTAAGGTAATGAACCCGGTGTGAAAGCCCTGAGTAAAACCCTTCACCAAAAAGGGGCCTAGCTCTGTGGATGGGTGGGAGGACAGCCAGTCCTGCAGCAACCCAACGTTGATGTGGCTTAGTCAGCTATTCTTTGACAACCTCAGAGAACAGGTGGATTTCGGATGGGCCCTGAAACATCCCGAACAGATGTGTAGCAACCGGCACTGACCGTAGTTGCAAACCCCGTGGTTAAAGTTGTTGCAAATAGGGGATTTCCCCAAATACTGAATAGGCCGGCCCAACTTGTCCACAGTGGGTGCCTGCGCTGGTGCTGGGAGTGACCCGGGGAAGGCTCTGGAAGTGCCCGGAAGGGCCGAAGCTTCAGAGTTGGGGCACCAATAAGCCGTGTGGGAAGATGACTGGCAGGTAGCGCAAACTGGTGACCTTAACCCCGCAAAATGGCGACAGAACAGTTCCGTATCCACACGGCTCCAAACTGCCACCACCTGGTGCTGGGCCCACAAAGCGGCTGCTTTGGCGGAAAATGAACGGTGGTAGTCATAGAACGCCGAGCCTCCGAATTTGTGACCCAACTCTACAACAGCGTAGAGATAGTGGTCCAACTCTTCTCTTCTGAGGGGGTTCGCAGAGCAGACCACATCCCTAAACAAGCTGAACGCTAGCACGAACTCGGGGATGGAAAGCTTCCGGTTCAGTCTATGATCCCTGGCTTTGATGATCACAGAAACGTCCCCACAGGCGTAGGACTTGTTGTCAGCCATGTCATGGGTGGCTATCAACAAGGACGCCAGGTTGACGTCCTTCCCATCAAGGATGTCCTTCCTGATGCCTGCCGGGATGAAATGCGCTGGGGTGACAGAAGGGACACCGGGACTAGTACCTGATAGCGGAGGCCCAGGAATCAAGGGAGCCTCAGGGACTACCAGGACCTCCGGAACAGCCGGGACCACTGGGGCAGGAACTGGGCTGGCCTCCAGCACTTCCACCCTGGCCCTCAAGTCCTGAAACGAGCCCGCTAGGGAGTTGAGGGTGGAATGGATTTGCGTCAAGGATGCGGCCATGGCCCGCAGAGTGACCTGTTCCGCGCTGTCTGTGCTGGCCGGGGAGGGGAACAAAAGTCTGAACAGCTCAGCTTTGCGAGCCGAAGCCGGGTGGGAAATGCCCCTGCGCCGTAACTCTGCGATCAACCTTGGCACGGTCCAGGCTCTCAAGGTAGGCGTGGAGCCCCGATCTGACCCCCTCACCGACCCCCTAGCTGAAGCAGGGGAACCCGAGACGAACTCCTCGATATCCGCTGCTTGCGACATGTCCTAAAAAATTGATGAAAAGACAAACACCGTGATAGAGCCTTACATAGACCAATGAGAAAAAACCCCGCCTAATCCCCCCCTCCTCCCCACTCTTGAACCCACCTGACCTGGAACGGAACAAACCTAAACCCCCCCCCCCTCCCCCTCCACTGGGAGGGCCGAGCCATCTGCCGACGCAGACAAATTAAAAACGAAACACTCAGGCCCCCCCCCTCTCGGACCTTGAAACGAGACAGGTCCCACGCTTTAGGAGCTGCTGAGTAACTATGGGTGACGAAAAAGAGGACCCGAACGGGTGAGTAGACTTGCCACTGCTCAAGTCAATTAAAAACGAAGAAACTCAACCCGTTGCAACCTAAACGATTTAGGCGACCCTCAGTGGTAGGCAAACCCTTGATGACCGTGGACAGATCAGGTTAAGTTCCCGGAACCCGGCTTACCTTTACCGGAAATCCCACACCTAACAGGAACCTTGCGTCTGGTACCTGTAACAATAGACGTAAAAGGACTGAAGTGCGTCAGTCCCCCCTGGACGAACCAGGCACAACGAGTGTGCCGCGAAGTGCCACGTAAGCATGAAAAACGGAGAAGGTGACCCATACCAGCCGGTTGAGGAGAACTTGCCACTGACCAAGTCAATTACGAACGAGACATCTCAAACCGTACCAGCCCACCGTTTGTGGAAGGTGACAACCCAGTGGAACCACGACCCCCCCCTTACTCTGTGCGACTCCACCCCCCCACCCAAACCTGCGGAAACCCACCCCCCCTTCTGCTGGTGACACCTGCGTGCCCGCTAAGTGACGTGGAACCCGCACCCTGCGTGTGAACAATTGCACAAAAGGAACGATATGCCTGACACTCACTGCAACGGTTTTGACACGACCCCTGAACTTTACGTGAAACGAGACTGCACGAAAACAGTCCTGGAGCAGAGAAAAAGAAAGAAGAGAAAAAACAAACGAAAGCCATGAAGGAAAACGATGGACATGTACCAACCAGACAATATTTGCTGAGAGAGATAACAAACAAAATGTAAACTGAGCCACGATTGGCGTATCAACAACGTACGAACGCATGCGCTCGGCTGGTTTACCTGGAAAAGGTACTTCGTACACCTGGAGTGGTTCACCCCCGGGAGACCAGGCCTCAGAGTGACACCCTATAGGGCTCAGTCCCAGCAAAATACTTTCACCAGCTGCAGCTTGGAGGGATGCGGAGGATCAAGATATAACCCCTAACTGGGACACATGTATGAAATTTTTAACCACATGGCGTACATTGACAGAAAACATCCTGCGCAGGGAATGAAAGGCATGAATTAAGGATGAGAAAAAAAAAAAAAAAAAGGTCTCCACCGTCAAATGAGGAAAATACTGCAGAAAAAAAACCCCTGGTTACCCTGAGAACAGCAGCGCCCCCCCCCCCAGGTCTCCTCACTAAACAGGCAGTCAGAGCACCACAGACAACCCCCCCCCCCCTCCCAACCAAGATCCCCTCATCTCCATGCAGCCAGAGCCAGAGAGCCACAGGACCCAGCCAGAGCGCCACAGGACCCCCCCCCCCCCCCCCCCCCCCCACCCACAGTCTCCTCACCTGCCCTACCGTCGGGGAGCCACAGAACCCCCCCCCCCCCTTGCTGATGACAGACACAGCACTGCCCGAGAAGTACCTCCCCTCGATACCTGACACGTAGCGGCCGAGCGAGGAGAGGGAACAGCCCTGAGCACCTGTCGTTGGCGTTCGATGGGGCCGAGAGCGCCGAAGAGCCGAGGAGCCGTGAAGGCTGGGATCCGTACAAGCCGCCTCTCCGCCGCGTGGAGCCGATGCGTCGGCTGCTGATGACGTCACGCCGGCGTCACGTCACAAACGAGAAGGTCCGGCCGTGGGGAAGGAGAAAGGAGGGCGGGTTTATGAACCCCCCGACTCCTCCTACAAATTCAGGCCCGCCTACGGCCGGCCTTCCCATTTGTATTCCTTATCTGACAGCCAGAGTCACAGCTTTGCCCAGGTTCTCCCGACTGAGATACAAAACCATTTTTTAACTACGGTATGATGTCTGTTTTTCAGCATATTTTTACTTATTCATCCTATTTTATTCTCATTCTTGGGATGACACTTAACATATTCATCATGCTGATGAACGGCAAGACCTGGATGAGGAATAAATGCCTTCCCACTGGAGATACAATTATCACCAGTCTGTGCCTGTCCAGGTGGATCTTCCAGTGTCTGACTGTTGTGAATCATATCCTTTACTGTTATTTTCCAGAAGTCTATTTAATCTTCTTTAACACGTTTTATTCCCTGGCCATACTACTCCTGAACTACATCTCTATCTGGATGGCCAGTCTGCTCTGTATGTATTACTGTCTGAAGATCACCAACTACAAGAATGTTGTGTTCCTCTATCTCAAGGTGAGGATGTCAAGGTTGGTGCCGTGGGGTCTTGGACTGTGTGTATTTTTTTCTCTTGTACCTCTGTTGCCTTTTGCTTGGCCATATTTATTTTCCCAATATCAAGCTGTCACTAATGTTTTTCAAAACATGACAAATAAAACAGCTGGAGGAGACTATACATATCTGATTGGCTCCACACCACCTCTTGTTATATTCAGTGTTGCATTCTTCTTGACTGTTCCATCTCTTTGGAGGCACATCAGAAACATGAGCAGTACCGGGACAGGTTTTAGAAATCCAGACATGAAGAGCCATTACAATGCTATAAAAAGCATTGCCGCTTTCTTTCTGCTTCATATCTTGTTTATTATTTCTATTAGTATTTTTCTCTCAGGTGTGCTAGAAAGTGGAAGCCCATATAAACTTTTAATGGTAATAATCAGTTTGCTCTATCCATGCCTGCATTCTGGTGTCATCATCTTCTACAACAGGAAACTCAGAGAAGGGTTCTTATTCCCAATAACCTATGTACTGAGCTACCTTCAGAAGAAAGCAGATCCCTGAGATCTGGGTGAAAATAGAGAATTGAAGAGATTAATTACCAAAATATGACATACTGCAAAATCATAGAAACTAAAATTTGAGATAATGTCTTTTTTCATTCAGTTGTATATACAGATGTTAAGTCCCTGCAGTTTTTTTGTGGTCTGCTGGGAAGATTTTCTCTTATTTTCTGTTCTGGTGATAACACTGCCACTGCAGCAGGAAATGAGAAGAAATTTGTGATCCTCATGTAGGAGCCGCTTAAAGTGGAGGTTCACCCAAAAATTTTTTTTAACATTATTGTTAAATTATAATTGAGGCTAATTACGGGAAGCAGAATCGGGTGATTTTTTTTTTTAAATCAATGCAGTACTTACCGTTTTAGAGATAGATGTTCTCCGTGGCTTCCGGGTATGGGCTGCGGGACTGGGCATTCCTATTTGATTGACAGCCTTCCGACCGTCGCATACAGCGCGTCACAAGTTTCCGAAAGTAGCCGTATAGAGCCGCACCGACGTTTGGCAACTCGTGACGCACTGTATGCGACCGTCGGAAGGCTGTCAATCAAATAGGAACGCCCAGTCCCGAAGACCATACCCGGAAAGCGGCAGAGAACATCTATATCTAAAACGGTACGTACTGCATTGTTTTTTAAAAAAACACCCGATTCTGCTTCCCGTAATTAGCCTCAATCTAATGTAAAAAAAAAAAATTCAGGTGAACTTTAAGTTTTTGGTTCCGTACTCTGCCTCTCAACCCCAAATACAGTCTCAGCCCCCTCTGGCACATCTAGCAATAGTGTGAGGCCTTGTCCACACGACCGGTTTCCTCAGCAGAACCCATCAAGAAACTTGGTGGGAGAGCTTTTTTGCCGAGGAAACCGGTCGTGTGTACATTTTTCATCGAGGAAACTGTCGAGGAACTCGACGAGCAAAAAAGAGAGCAAGTTCTCTTTTTCCCCGACAGGAGTCTCAATTTCCTCGTCGGGCTGGTTTTCGACGAGAAACTCGAGCGTGTGTATGCTAAGAAACCCGCGCTTGCTCAGAATAAAGTATGAGATGGGAGTAAAAGTAGCATTTGTAATGGAGATAACACATTTTTCAAGCTGTAACAGACTGAAAAGTGCAAATCGTCTCCCATCAAAGTTTTACTTAACACACAGTAGCATGAAATTAGGAAAAGAAGCCCCAAGGGTTGTGCCAGTGTAATCGAACTTCCCCTAAACGACAAGTTTTGGTCTTGACAGTGTGTACGCAAAGCAAGCTTGTCGAGTTTCTCGTCAAGCCTAACAAGGAACTCGACGAGGAAAGCGATGTGTTTCGCCCGACGAGTTCCTCGGTCGTGTGTACGAGGCCTAAGTGTAAGGACCAATGAGAAACACACATACATTATGATAAAACACAGAAATGGTCTTTACCGCAATAGTTCTGTGGGAAGTAACAAACAGTTACATTACAGGCATACCCCAATTTCAAGTACACAATGAGACCAGAGCATGTATGAAAAACGAAAATGTACTTAAAGTGAAGCAATACCCTTTATCACTTCTGGGGTGGTCAGGCGCTGTGGGGGGGGGTCAGGGACTGTAGTGGGGGTGTCAGGGGCTGTAGATGGGGATCACGACCTATAGTGGAGGGCCATAGGATGTGGTGGAGTAAAGTTTATAGTACTGTACAGTAATACACTTATGTTTAGGCATTAACTTTGGGCTGGCTGGTGGGCATCTCTGGGCTGGCTGGTGGGCATCTCTGGGCTGGCTGGTGGGCAACTCTGGGCTGGCTGGTGGGAACTTTGCCTCTTAACTTGTGGCCTCTTCACTAGCGACAACTTCCAGCGGCAGCTTTGCCTCTTCCAGGCCATACTGCAGTTGCGCGTGATGTCTGTACTTGCGAGGTGCTCTACATACACTCAAGGGTATTTCCGTACTCACAAGTGTATGTAAAGTGAGTGTACTTAAAGCGGGGTATGCCTGTTTATATATTCAAGTAATCATCTGAATAGCAATAACTGAAATTAAGAGCAATATAGCTCAATACTATATTCACGCTGCTTTCCAGGGGTTCCAAACCTGAGAGTGCCCCCAAGAGCAGAGGCATACTTAAATGGCAAATAAATCACAATATGAAACTTTATATCGGATTGGTTACCTCTACTCAAATCTGACTCTATGAATCCAGACAGGACGAGAGCAGAGGAATGACCCTCTTTATGTCAGACGTCTCTCTTCTGTCTCCTGACACCACAGGCCCAACTACAAACACTGTATTCAAATCAATATTTAATGGCTTAGCTTTCCAGATAAACTGTCCCTGTACGGCACTAGTAGCTTCAGTCCTTTTGAATAAAGATGAGGCTTTGTATCTTCAGCTAGCCACTCTCGTTGGTGCACTTAAACTCCTGAAAAGCAGGGCCAAACAACACAACTTGCCTGGATTATCAAGTAAAGAATGCAGGATCTTCCTCAGCAAGGTGAAAGGACAATGGTGTCTCTGTAAATTGGATAGCCTTATCCTTTAGCCCTGTGGTACTACAAGTGTCAGCAAGATGACTAACAGCAATGATGTCTGTATACAGTGTCCATTTAACTATATCTGTGTACAGTGTCCTCGTTTCCTGCAAATGGGCAAACTCCCTATCACCCCATGCTGCGGTCAAGGCCCAAACGAATGTCTTGGGAACAGGCAGGATCTTCTAGTGACATGACTGGTCATCTTACACTGGAATGCTTCACCGTCAGTGCAGGTGCATCAGGATATGCACCTGGGATCCCCCTCTCTCAAGCTGGATGTCCTCTGGCTGTGGATGCCTTAAAACACACAGTGAAATTACCTGGGAGGCAGCACCTCTCCCCTAGGTCTGATCTCTTCCTCTGCCTCGTGTTGTCTATAAAATTACCTAAGATCAGCAAGACGGAGTCTCTAGTTCCTTTGCTCCCAGAGCAGACTGGCAATTGTAATTCTGTCTTCATAGAAAGCGATGGGGCCATTTGGTAATGGGACTACACATTCCAGAATTCCTTGCAGCAGATGCTTGTTAAAGTTCTTATCATTTGCTCTTGTAATTGTTCCTGTCATTGGTTCTCCTCCTGCTGCCATTAGGGGCACAGGGGAGGCTGCAGAGTGAGCAGCTCTGTGTGTGAAGAGAAGAAAAATAGAGGGGGGAAATCCCCCGCAGACACTGACAGGCACATTTCTTCCTCAAGCCCAGTACACATGGCCGGGAATCCAGTCAGGAAAAAAAAACGTCAGTTTTCCTGATGGGATTCCTGGCAAGCTTTTCTTGCAAAGCCATGCATTCAGACGGGCATTCAAAAGAACCGCCATTCTTTTCAATGGCAAGAACGCAGTGAAATCATTGACTACGACGAGTCGGCACTCGTCACATTCGATGCTGTCGCCGCTGCCATCTTGCTACACCCCACACTAAACTTGTATGCTACCGCGCATGCGTCAAACTCTTATCAAGCACGTGTGGGTTTACCTGGGACAAGTAAGCATACAGACGACCGGTTTTCTTGGCAGGAAACACTCTATTTTTCCATATGGATTCTTGGCTGTTTTCCTTGGCTTGTTGAGATTCTTCTGTGAAGTCTCGTACACACGACCAGTTTTCCTGGCAGGAAAATTGCCAGGAGAGCATTCCCGGCCAAATGCTCTCCTGGCAATTTTCCTGTCGGGAAAACTGGTCGTGTGTACGAGACTTCACAGAAGAATCTCAACAAGCTTGGCCAGGCCGCAAGATATTGCAGGACACCCACTACACTCATGTCAGGCGTTCTATGTAAATGCAGTTAAATGTCATCTTTTTCTAACTGTTTTTTCATTATGAATAGAGCAGGAAATAGTTAGAACTGCTGTTAGGTTTTTTTTTCCATGTGTGGAAATTTACATTCACTTTCCATCCTATAAACACAGCAAGAAGTGAGAGCAAACTCACCAAAATTAGAAAAAGATCTCTTTAGTTTGAAGATTGGATCATTGGATTTACCTTTTATTTCTATTCTGGTGACAACTTAACCTTTTGGATTTTCCATCACTTTCAGTCATGGTGATATTGTTCATCAGGGTAAATCTCCCTAAAAGAGACACAGAGCAATAGAGATCCGTAGGCTTCTACCCCTTCTACAATCCATCCAAAAAGGTTTTCACTTTAATAACACTTACAGTGTATATCTGTTTGGATGTTTTTGATTTTGGATAGAGTGAGGAAGAGTAAGAAACCCTGTTTCCAAAGTGACACAAATAAATGATGACAACTTTACCATATAGTATTGAATCTGCAAAGTACACACGATGTGCTGGATAAAGAATTGTCTACTCACCAGATGGATATGACCTCTTAAATTAAAAAGAATGTCAAACTTGACTTGCTTGAGTAGGTAGTGTCTTTAGACTTGCTTGAACATCAATAAAGATATCAGGAGACATTGGCCCGGATTCACAAAGCACTTACGCCGACGTATAACAAGTTACGCCGACTGAAGTGCAAATGTGCGCCGTCGTATCTGTGCACAAGACCCACAAACAGAGATGCACCTAAAACCAGGCTACACCCCGCCGACGTATCTTGCTTACGCCGGCGTAGAGTGAGCGTACATTTAGGCTGGGAGCATGGTGCCACTCCCATTGATTAGTCATTCAAACATGCAAATGAGGGAAATACGGCGATTCACGAACCTGCGCGTGCCTGACGCAGGCTACGAGAGGTGCGCGTAAGTTGTACGTCCTGCGTAAAATTAAGCCCCATAAAGGAGGTGTAACCCAGCAGCAGACATGCAAAGGTCTGCACCAGGGAACACAAGCCGGCCAAGCTGGCGTATTTTACGTTGGACGTGTGTCTGGCTGGGCGTAGGTTACATTCATGGCGTACGCAGTGATCCGGCGTATCTTAGGCAGTTGTTCTGACGTGGTTGTGAGCATGCGCAGGGGGATGCGTCCACGTCACGGCGCATGTGCAGTTCGTTAAACGTACTTGTCTGGCGCTCGGACCATCATTTGCATGGGGTACGCCTCATTTGCACGGGTCAAGCCCACTTCCACCTACGCCGGCCTGCGCCTTTGAAACCTATGCCACGCCGACGCAGCGTTGGAAGCATTGGCTTCCTGAATTCCATGCTTGCCTCTCTGCGCTGCGTCAGCGTGGCGTACAGCGTTTGCGTTACGGCGGCGTAATGTGCGCCCAACTCTCTGTGAATCTGGGCCTTTTTGTTTAAATCCACCTCTCCTCCATAGAAGCCATCAAATATAGGGAAAAAAGGTAACAATAGTGTAAAAATGTTTAATAAGTTTAAAAGCGAATTAAAAAAGCTTACATTCTTAAGTACCTTCTCCGAGCACTGAGGATAATGCGCATTAAACACTAAACAGGAACCATCACCGCCCAGCTGGTATTTTATCTTAACATTGTTGATTCCATGCTTTCTGTGTGTCATGTAGACTAGCTATAAGGATTACCATTTGCATGAAATTTTGGTGAAGCATGTTTATATATAGGTTCATTTAAAATGTGTTGTTAACATAAAGTATTTAACCCATTTAACATACCCTGTACTAATCCACTCTCAACACTCTCCTCTTTTGACCTTTCTACTAGAGAAGAGGTCTCCAAAGTTTTCTCAGAAGCCCACCTTACCACCTGTCCCCTGGATCCTGTTCCCTCACATCTACTACAGTCACCCTCTTCTTCTATCTTATGCTCCCTCACTCACATCTTCAATCTCTCCCTCTCTACTGGCACATCCCCCCCTCTAAAACATTACCTGATCTCAGTGAAAAATGTACACCAAAAAAATTGCACCTTTTGGGGATAAGAACATATGAACCAACAACTGCCCCCTTTAAAGTAAACATTTACATTCTAGCCCCTTCCTGAGTAACCATTGGAGTGGATTTATGCCATTAGTTTTTCTTTAAACGTCCTGTAAAAAGGGGTCAAACAGCTCTGGTGAGTACCAATCTTCATACTGAGCACTCTTGGTAGAAGATCTAGAAGTTTTATCTGAGAGCATTCCGGATTTATTCACTTATGGACTTTATGCTTGCTTAATTTTTCATTAATGTGCACATTTAAGTTTGATGCAGTGTTTTCTTTGTGCCAGTTTTTTACATGAACATGTATAGTGCCTTATTCTTTACTTCATAATGCCTTGATCACCCCCATACTTAAAAAGCCCTCACTGGATCCCACCAACCTGAACAACTTAAGACCCATCTCCTTACTGCCGTTTATGTCAAAACTTTTAGAACGCTTAGTTTACAACTGTCTTAGCTCCTACCTCACTGTCAACAACCTTCTTGACCCCTTACAATCTGGCTTCCACTTGCTACACTCCACTGATACTGCCCTACTGAAACTCACTAATGATCTACTAACTGCTAAAACCACTACTCGATACTCATACTACTCGACCTCTCTGTAGCCTTTGATACTGTTGACCATTCCCTCCTCCTCAAAAAACTCTACTTGGCCTTTAAGACTCTGCTCTCTTATGGCTCTCCTCCTACCTATCATAGCGCTCCCTCAGTGTGACCTATAACTCTGTTTCCTCCTCTCCATTGCCCCTTTCAGTAGGGGTACCTCAAGGTTCAGACCTTGGACCCCTTCTCTTCTCCATTTACACCTCCTCCCTTGGTCTGTTAATAAACTGCCATGGCTTCCAGTACTACCTCTATGCTGGTGACACACACATCTATCTATCTACTCCTCACCTCACTCGTTCAATCTCCTCTTGCATTACTAACTTATTAACTGACATATCAGTATGGATGTCACACCACTTCCTCAAACTCAAACTTTGTGAAACTGAGCTCCTAATTTTTTCTCCAGCCCATACCCCTCCCCTGACTCCTCCATCAAAATCAATAATACGACCATCAGTCCCTCCCCTCATGCCAAGGTGTAATCCTAGACTCTGACCTGACCTTTCAGCCCCAAATCCAATCACTGTCCAAATTGTCCATACTTCACCTCCGAAGCATCTCCAAAATATGCTCCTTTCTAACCGTCAAGACCACTAAGCAACTTATTCACTCCCTTGTTATCTCTCGCCTTGACTATTGTAACTCCCTCCTCATTGGTCCCCCTCTCTGCAAGCTATTCCCTCTTCAGTCTATCATGAATGCCGCTGCCAGACTCATCCACCTGTCATCCAGTGTCCGCCACTCTTCTCTGCCAATCCCTCCACTGGCTTCCCATTGTCCAAAAGAATACAATTCAAAACACTAACAATAACAAACAAAGCCATTCACAATTCTGACCCGAGCTACATCTCCAATCTTGATCCAAATATCACCCAAACTGCCTTCTCCGCTCCTCCCAAGACCTTCTGCTCTCTAGCTCCCTTGTCTCTACCTCCCATGCTCGTTTCCAGGATTTCTCCAGAGTCTCTCCCATCCTCTGGAACACACTACCCCAATCTGTCTGGCTATCTCCTACTTGATCCACTTTTAGGCAATCCCTGAAAACTCATCTCTTCAGGGTGGCCTATCCTGCCTCCAGCTAACAATCAAATCTTCTACTCCCCTCATTAGTTCATCCCAAACAGTCCCTACCTTTTGTTTCACCAACCCCTCCCTTTTAGATTGTAAGCTTGCAGGAGCAGGGCTTCTCTAACCCTCTTGTTTTGAATTGTACTGTTGGTGTAGTGTCTCCTTGCATTGTAAAGCGCTGCGCAAACTGTTGGCGCTATATAAATCCTGTATAATAATTTAATATTGTTGTTTATTATGTTAAAATATAGAGTTTACATGTCTTTTAAAGCATGGAACATGTCCAACAAAGTAGGCATTTAGGCAATGTACAACCAATGACCCAAATGGTCCCACTCTTTTCTGTTTAATAAATAATAATCGCCAAAAACATAACATTATTAACTTTTTTTTCCGTGACCAGGTTACCATTAAAAAAGAACTCCATCATTCCACACACTTTACAAACAGTTTGTTTGAGCTAGGCTGGCCGAAATGTCCCTCACTAACCTGTGAGACGGCTGGATGTGCGGTTTAAACTGTATGTAGCTGTGGCTACATCAGCATACCACACTGTGTTCCGGGTACGACCTGAAACCTTCTGTCTCGTATCTGGTGTGTCTATACCAGTGGTGCTCAGCCATTCAGATCAAGAGATATATTCTATCAATGAATACAAAGCTTCCTCTGATTGGCTGAGTCAGAGATGGGTGCTGTTAATGCCACAACCTCTGAATTGTTGTGAGCGGCTGAGCGACGCTGCTGTAGACTCATCTGTGTTATGGGTATAAGACAGGAAGTCTCGGCTTGCATCCACAATACAATGAGGTATGCTGTATGTGGCCACAGCTACTTACAGCTTATACCGCACATCCAGCAGTCTCACAGGTTAGTGAGGGACATTTGGGGCAGCTTAGCCCAAATTAAAGTGGTGGTAAAGGTTCGTTTTTTTTAAATAACAAACATGTCATACTTACCTCCACTGTGCAGCTCGTTTTACACAGTGTGGCCCCGATCCACGACTTTTGGGGTCTTACGGAGGCTCTAGTGGCTCCTCCCCACATCAGATAACCCCCTAGGAGAAGCGCTCTCCTGGGGGGTTACCTTGCGGGTGTGCTCCCGAGGCATTCATTCGGTGTCCATAGCCACAGAATGTATGACTCAGCCCCGCCCCACGGCGTCCGCATCATTGGATTTGATTGACAGCAGCGGGAGCCAATGGCTGCGCTGCTATCAATCTATCCAATCAAGGGCCGGGACCCCGTGGAAAGAGGCAGAGTGCGTCACTGCCAAGCGAATTCCGCGGCTAAGGGAAGTAAAACGGGGGGCTGGGGGGGGGGGGGGGGGGTGAAAAACCCTTCATGTTGCTTATATCTTTCAATGCTACAGAAACTAAAGGTAGTTATAGCCTTCGTGAAACAAATTACGGAAACAAATCATTCTAACCTAATAATTGTAACTAAACTACATTTTCAACTTAACAAATCCATCCAACACTAAACGAAACATTCGGCGCATGTCTATTTACTATCTCTGTCCATAAAACTGAAGATCTTTTAAAACAAAGTTCCTGTTGTTACATAAAGGCTTTAGTGGTACCTTACTACAAGCTTTTATGAAAATATAGGGCATGATGATTCTGGTAAACCAGTGGAAGAGGAGGCATTGAAACCATGAAATCATCTTATTGAAGCCTTCACACAGAAATATACCAACAACAAAGAAGCTCAAACTAAGTAGAATCCAGGACCAAAACAGTGAGGTTTATTTGCTAAAACTGGAAAGTGCAAGCTCTGCATAAAAAACAATCAGGTTCTTTTTAAAAAAAAAAAAATCGTCAAAGCTTAATTGAACAAGCTGAAGTTAGAAGTTCATTGGCTACCATGCACAGCTGCACCCGATTTTGTAAATCTAGCCCAATGAGTCTCATTTATAAAAACATTGGGTCTTCTGAACCAGCCCTTCATCATATGAGGATACTGCAAAAGCAAGCAAATAAAAAAGCCTTATGACATTTTATTCATATCAAAGTCACTAAGCATTTCTATGACAGCATAAATGATATTTCGGGGGCATTTAAAGTGAACATAATCTGGTCTACAAGGTTTCTATAACAACAATAGTGCTATAGTTCAGGCATCTTTTGGTGTCTGCAAAAACCTTTGTCAGTCTGGGTCAAGGAACCAAGGTGGTTTACAGGGACACAGGAATTAATCTGAAGACTAGAATTAATCTGAAGACTAGAATACAAGGTCTGTAAGGTCTATAGAAAAAAGGGAACAAAGTGCGATATGAAAATAAGTTAGAAACGTAAAAAAATTTACAAAAATACAAAATTATTTCCAAAACTTTGTCGGAAGCTGCAATTCTCCTGTATAACACTAACACAGTAAAAATATATTGAAGAAAAATAGAATCGCGCTAATCCTATAAAATCAAAATTGTGATTTGTTATGTGAATAACCAATAGTCCACCAGTGTTCAACAGATATATAAATCATAAAAAGATCATACGGATAATAAAACATATGAGTTCAGAAAGTCCACCGAGATAGCCGAGGAACTGGCAGTTAAAATAAGGGACTACTTTGAGAGGAATAGACCAGGTGAGGTGTCAGACCAGGCAGTGTGGGAAGCCCATAAGGCAGTCATAAGAGGAGAATTAATAGCTTACGGCTCCCACATTAAGAAAGAAAGAAAGAAAGAAAGAAAGAAAGAAAGAAAGAAAGAAAGAAAGAAAGAAAGAAAGAAAGAAAGAAGTGAAAGAATTACTAGAGATAATCAATACACTAGAGACAAAACATAAAAAAAATCTCGAGCCCTCAGATATTCAACAATTACAGACTCTTCGAGGAGAACTTGCACAATGTTTAGATTGAAAAATCAATAATAAACATAGATACTTTGCTCATAGGTTCTATGAGCAAGGGAACAAATGTGGGCGGCTACTGGCTAAACAACTTAAAAAACAGCAAGAGTCTAGACATGTCCATAGCCTATTAATACGAAACAAAAAGATAGTGGAAACTCAGGCCATAGCGAGAGAATTTCATAGATTCTATGAAAACCTATATAATATTCAGGTACCTGTGACTTTACAAATAGAGGAAAGGGAGGACCACAGAAGGGAAGAGATACAAGATTATATTAGGGAGTCATCAATGCATACCCTATCGGAAACAATTACAGCAGAAATGGAACATCCAATCACAGTGGAAGAGCTGAGCAGAGCAATAGCAGCCTTGCCGTCAGGAAAAAGTCCTGGCCCGGATGGGTTGACAAATACTTATTATAAAAAATACTCGGCTGAGTTGATAAAACCGTTGTGCAATTATTTTAACACAATTAATCCAACTAATCTGCTGCCTCCATAAGCGCTGTTGGCATATATTACTGTACTCCCAAAGGAAGGGAAAGACTCTCAGAACCGCACCAATTATAGGCCTAGTTCACTGCTCAACTCAGACACTAAACTGCTGGCCAAAATTCTTGCTCTGCGATTACAAGAACATATCGGGGACTTAGTTCACCCAGACCAGACAGGATTTATGAAAGGACGTGAGGCAACGGACATCAGGGCACTTCTTCATTGGATGCAACATGGGCCAGAGAAAGCCCCAAAGATCGTACTATCAATGGATGCTGAAAAAGCCTTTGATAGGGTGAATTGGGGCTTTATGAGTGAAGTCTTGAGGGGGTGGGCCTGGGGGACCGCATGGTGGGATGGGTAATGGCCCTTTAGGCCCAAGAGCGAGGGTTAAAGTAAATGGTACAATATCGGATTATCTTAATATACGAAATGGAACAAGATAGGGCTGTCCACTTTCACCATTAATATTTGCTTTAATATTAGAGCCATTTCTTTGTAAGATTAGAAGTAATGGGGAAATAGTAGGGACAAGTATTGGGGATGTGGAACATAAAGTATCGGCCTATGCTGACGATTTGATATTCTACCTTTCAACACCACAGACATCTTTAACAGCTCTAATGCAGGAAGTGGACAGATATGGGCATCTGTCCAATTTCAAAATTCATTTTGGAAAATCAATACTTTTACCCAGCCATGTACCTCAAGAGATGGCGAGGATGCTGAGGAGGGCATATCCCTTTGTATGGAAGAAGGACTCCTTGTTCTACTTGGGGGTATATATCACCACAGATCAAAAAATGTTATATAATCTTAACTATGTATCCCTATTGGCCAGGATAGTGGGGGACCTAAAGAAATGGGCAGGACATTATCTGACATGGTTTGGAAGAGTGAGTGCTATTAAAATGTGTATATTACCTATAATCATTTACATACTACATACAGTGCCGATTAAATTACCAGAAACCTTTTTTAAACAGATACGGAAGGCATTTGTAGCATTTGTGTGGAATGATAAACGACCAAGGCTGGCCTATGACATCTTGCGCAGAAGTAGAGGGAGGAATGGGATTGCCAGACATATCAGTATATTATAAGGCAATGCTGTTGGTCCAAATTTTGAACTGGTGCCATGACTCTAATAAAATGTGGGTCCCATTAGAAAAAACATACCCTCAGCAGGATGGAGATATTATCAAATGACAGGATTCTTCAACAAGATGAAACCCCCATTGAGATTATCAAACTCAATGACAGAGTTTGAGGGTCAGTGTGTGCACTTGAGGGATGCAAGGCATTTGTTGTCTCAGATGTACAGATTGATATTAGGCTCCCAAAAGAGTAAAGCACCATATTTCATCAGGGAATGGGAAAGAGAATTAAATAAGGTACTGTCAGATGAACAAATTAAAAAAATGATTAAAGGGTCACTAAAGGAAAACATTTTTTTTTGCTGAAATGACTGTTTATTGGGTATAGAGACATAAAAGTTAACTGATTCCTTTTAAAAATGATTAAAAATTGAATTCAATCTATCATATAATGTGCCTCTAGTTCACTTTCGGTTTTAAAGGTACATACATGAAGTTCCGGGTGAGAGGTGAGTCGGGAAGACTCACAGAACAAAAACAAACAAATCCAGGACAGTGTTTTGTTTTTAAAATGAATCTGATTGGTTCTGAGGAGTTTTAGACACACAGTAATGACAGCTTAGACCACCGTGAAAATCTCCCAGTACTGTGGTTATAAGGAAACAGGCAACCAGGAAGTGTGGAGATCACAGCAGAATTACAGCTACTTCAAAGCAAAAACGAACAATGAGGACATGAAACCAGTACTGCAGTAAGGTAAAGGAAGCTATTTAGCTAAAAAAAAAATTCCTTTAGTGATCCTTTAAATCAACATATTCTACATCTATAAGCTTGTATGTCCAGGAAATGGCCTATAAATTTATGACAAGGTGGTATAGGACACCAGTAAGGTTAAATCAAATGTACCCAGCGGCAGATGCCCAGTGTTGGAGAGGGTGTGAGCAAAGGGGTACATATCTCCACTTATGGTGGGAATGCCTCAGGATTAACATTTTCTGGGAAGCAATTGAACAGTGGATTGAGAGGTTGACCCCTACACCAATGGAGTTTACGCCCCTATGCTTCCTATTCCATGGAACGCCTGGCCCCATTAAAGCCTACAGGAGGAGTATTATACCACACTTACTGAATGCAGCGAAATTATTAATCCCCAGATTCTGGAAACAAACCGTCTGTCCAACTTTATTAGATTGAAAAAAGGAGGTCAATCGGATAATGGAAGCCGAAAGGTGGATCCAAGCAGTAAAGGATAAAAAAGGGTAATTTGAGACGACATGGGCAGGCTGGATACAGTATGCACATGAAATGGGCTAAGGACAAGAGAAATGGAATGGGAAAGCTGGGGGCGTAACAGATCCATGAGGTCCCCAGTGTAGTCGCATATGGTTTTAGCTACGGAAGAATAAGGAGCTAGAACATGAACCTTGACCAGACCAGAGTGGAATTTTTATTTATTTTTTGATCTCCCCTCACTCTCTCTTATTATTACTACCTCACAAACCTCCTCTGGAGTCTCTTTTTACAGCTTTGATAGTGTGGAGTAGGATGTCTGCATTTAATGTGGACATAGGGATGGAAGGGAGGGGTGGGGGGGAGTAATAGGAATAGGGCAATATAAGAGAGGATGGACTTAAAGTAGAATTAGGATAGAGGTTGAACACTGTCACCAAGAGGATATTGTGTGTTTTTTCTTCTTTCCTTAATTATTACTATATGAGAGGGGGGAATATGGAGATGGGTATGTCACTTAAAGTGGGAGGGGAAGTAGGTCAGAAGGACCGTTAAATTGTAAACACGGGTGAAGATATTTCCATCATAAGGTATAAATATATATATGACAAAGAAATCACATGCAAGTAGGCAAGGGGATTTTCCCCTCCTTCTTTTTGGATATGTTATCCACACGTTTTTTTTTCCTCTTTAAATTTGCGCGGTGTAATTCCAGTTTTGGAAATAGGCCATGAGAGCCGACATATATAATCACGGGCGATCAATAGTTAAACACAAGGCACAATTTTAATTAATTATTATTATTATTATTTTTTTTATAATATTCAATATTTTTATTTTGTAAAAGGGAAAGGCATACAGAACAGAACACATATTCCAAACCAAAAAAAAACTACATCACCACGTCCAAATATTACAGATGCAAAAATATATAACATATATTTTATTATTTCCATCAACATAACTTGAACGGGTATTCCCTATACTTTATGTATCCCTCTCTCCCCTTTACTATGTGTCTTCAACCTAAGACCTAAACCCCTCCCCCTCCCCCCCAAAAAAAAAAAAAAAACAAACAAAAAAAACCCCCCATTCCTTCCCCCCCCCCCATGCCCACTATTCCCTGAGATGTGCGGCACCAAATCTTATAAGGTCCCTATATATTCCAATTCATAATTCCAATTTCAGCCGAAAATATTTTCCTTCTGTTATTATTCCTCCAGCATTTTCTTCCCTTCCTCTGAGTTAATAAATGTTTTCCAACCCAACCAGATGTCATTATATTGTTTCCTCCTATTTTGAGCTGAAAGAACTAAATCCTCCATTGACTATATCTCCTGAATTCTAGAAAGCCACCGTGCTATAGCTAAAATTATTATTTTTAACCAATATTTTAATAGTGTTGAATCCATTTTTTTTTACATCACATAAAAAGATTAGACACAATGGCCATTAGTGGCCTCCTTGGAAGAAGGATGGGTTTTTTTTTTTTTTTTCACACAAAAAGATCAGACACAATGGCCACTAGAGGCCTCTTTGATAATAGGATGGTGGAGGTTTCTTTCCTTTTTTTTCTTACTTTCTCTCCCTCTCTCTTTCCTTTCTCCTTTTCTGTTGGAGTATAGTGTGTAGGGTCAGAACAGACATACTCCACCGTAGCTAGGGAAGATGTGGAGGAGGGGAGGTGAATTATAATTTATCCTTTTTTTAACTTTTTCTTTAATTTTTTGTATTTTTTGTTTTGGGGGGTAGAATAATCGATAATGCTTTTGATAAGACAATTCTGTCTAGTTTTTCTCCTGCAACGTATGGTTGTTTATTATGTAAATGATGGAACATAAAAAAGTATAATGTTGTATGGAATGTTGTTAATAATAAAAATAAAAACATTTTGATTATAAAAAAAAAAATTCAGAAAGTCCACCAGTGTTCAAAAAAAATTGTGGACTGGTGGACTTTCTGAATTCATATGTTTTATTATTCGTATGATCTTTTTATGATTTATATATCTGTTGAACACTGGTGGACTATCCGTTATTCACATAACGAATCACAATTTAGATTTTATAGGATTAGCGCGATTCTATTTTTATTCAATATATTTTTACTGTGTTAGTGTTATACAGGAGAATTGCAGCTTCCGACAAAGTTTTGGAAATATTTTTGTACTTTTGTATTTTTATTTTACGTTTCTAACTTTTTTTTCATATCGCACTTTGTTCAATTTTTTTTATGGACCTTACAGACCTTGTATTTTAGTCTTCAGATTAATTCTAGTCTTCAGATTAATTCCTGTGTCCCTGTAAACCACCTTGGTTCCTTGACCCAGACTGACAAAGGTTTCTGCAGACACCAAAAGATGCCTGAACTATAGCACTATTGTTGTTATAGAAACTTTGTACACCAGATTAGGTTAACTTTAAATGCCCCCGAAATATCCTTTATGCTGTCATAGAAATGTTTAGTGACTTTGATATGAATAAAATGTCATAAGGCTTTTTTTTTTGCCTGCTTTTGCAACGTAACGTCAATAAAAGCCTGAAGTCTGATGTGCCGGCCGGAACACGATCAGACAAACCAGGGCTGACGTCACCACGTGTTTTACAATTCGTTTTCCCAGAAGGACGGGTTTGTCTGATCGTGTGCCGGCCGGCACATCAGACTTCAGGCTTTTATTGACGTTACCATTGTAAGTGCAATACTTTGTTTCTTTTAAATAAATTTAAAAGGTTTTACACTATTTGGAGCATTTATGTTTTATATGTACTACGTGTACCCACCCATCCGTCTGAATGGTAATGAGGCGATCTGAAGAGTTTTGAGTGTGCTCGCTGCGTATTGGAATCAAGCTGTGCTTTATACTACATGCTTTCCTTGATCCTCTGTAACGGGGATCATGGTTATCTGGTAAGAAATGATTTCTACTAAATTTGGTGGTGGATTCAGCACGATCTTTCCAATAGCGTTTGGAGACGCCATCGCACATACGGATGGACTTCATTGATTACGTTTTGAGCACTGGTGGATGTTATATTGATTTATATTGATGGACTTTATTAAAAAAAAAAAAAAATTGAACACTGGTGGCCTTTATTCATATGTTTTATTATTCATATGATCATTTTATGATTTATATATCTGTTGAACACTGGTGGACTATTCTTAATTCACATAACGAATCACAACTATAAGGTCCATACCCTTCAGTAAAGCTCTATACTAAGGTCTTTTTGTCTTTTTCTTGACCAGCTGTGGGTTTAGGGTTCTGAAGACCAGCTATGGGGTCTGAGAGTTGAATTTGGTTGAGATTGATAGATTGATGTACATGTGTTTTTTTAACCTATGTGGTTTTTTTTTCAACCTATGTAACCATGCGTAATGGTATTTATCTACAATTAATTTAATTTAATAACCTGTGTAATAACCAGTGTACAAAAATTTAAAACAGCATATCCATTCCATTTGACTCAAAAAGGAAAAAATTATTGCAGTACAAATTGCAAATATCTCTGTTTATTCTTAACTAGATAGAAATCCCAATCAAAAAAAAAGATGCAGTTTCGATAATGCAAAACATCAAGCAAAACAGAGCACAAGCTTCATCTGATTTGAATTTTAATCAAAATAGTTTTGCAAAAGAGGCCAGGAACCCATAAATCACCGGAGTTTGGAACACTCTAAATAAATGAAAAGTACCTGCATAATTTATATTCATATTCCTTATCTGACAGCGACAGTCACAACGTTGCCCGGGTTCTCCGGACTGAGATCCAAAATTATTTTTTTAACTATGAAGTCTGTTTTTCAGCTTATTTATCTTTATTCATACTTTTTTATCACGATTCTTGGAATGATACTCAACAAATTCATTGTACTGATGAATGGCAAGGCCTGGATGAGGAATAAATGCCTTCCCACTGGTGATAAAATTGTCACCAGTCTGTGTCTGTCCAGGTTGAGCTACCATTGTCTTGGTCTTGTGCTTCAGACCTTTTCCTTTTTTTTCCCAGAAGTCTATTTAGGCTTTGTCAAAAATGTTTGTTCCCTGGCTATACTTCTCCTGAACTACACCTCTATCTGGTTGGCCAATCTGCTCTGTGTGTTTTACTGCCTGAAGATTTCTAACTACAAGAATGTTGTGTTCCTCTATCTCAAGGCGAAGATGTCAAGGTTGGTGCCGTGGGGTCTTGGACTGTGTGTGTTTTTTTCTTTCATATTCATACTGCCTTATGTTTGGCAAAACTTATTTTCCCAATATCAAGATGATGTTTTTCAAAACATGACAAAGAAAATACATTTAGGGAACTATTCATATCTAATTGGCTCCGCACCCCCCTTTGTTATATTCAGTATTGCATTCTTCCTGACTGTTCCATCTCTTTGGAGGCACATCAGAAACATGAGCGGTGTTGGATCAGGTTTTAGAAATCCAGACATGAAGACCCATTACAATGCTATAAAAAGCATTTCTGCTTTCTTTCTACTTCATATCCTGTTTATTATTTCTATTAATATTTATCGTTCTGGTGTACTAGAACGTAAAAGCCCATCAAGACTTACAGTGATAATAATAAGTACACTCTATCCATGTCTGCATTCTGGTGTCATCATCTTCTACAACAGGAAACTCAGAGAAGGGTTTTTATTCCCAATAACCTATGTACTGAGCTGCCTTCAGAAGAAAGGAGTGACTGATCACTGAGCTCTGGGTGAAAATAGAGAAATCAAGAGATTATATACCAAAAAAATACTGCAAAATCATAGAAATAAAAAAATCAAAAAAAAAATCAGTTGTCTATAAAGATGTTAGATCCGTACTGTTTTTTTGTGGCCTGCTGGGGAGATTTTCTCTTATTTCCTGTCCTGATGATAATGCTGTCACTGAGGCAGGAAATTAGAGGAAATGTATGATCCTCATGTCAGCCATTACATAGCAAAAGGCAGTTAAACTTTATCATATGCCGACTGTTTTTTCATTATGAATAGAGCAAGAAACTGGTGTTATGGCGCGTACCAGGGGTCAAGTCCTGGGGAAAAAAGTGTGGGAACTCCCACCCAAGATCCACTCCCCCACCAAAAAAAATAAAAATGATACGCTCATATGCATAATTACTAAACCGCATGTTCTTTCTAAATCCCGAGATAACTCGTGGCAGACCTCCGCAATGTATCTTGAGAACAATGACAAAAGCTCCCAGGAGACATTGCAGCATCAAGGAAGTGACGGAATACCCGCACACTACCCGATGAATCCATATACAGGAAGCGGCCAGTAACATAAAGGATTACTAAGGTTCGCCTGCCCCTGACAGTGACTCGAGCTGGGCATCGCCGCTTAGTGAAGAATTGGCTCGGGCGGCTCGGCTACTCTAGTCCTGCAAAGGGAACTGCGTTCCTGCTGTGAAAAAAGTGCAGGAACTCCGTTCCCATGCGTTCCAGCAGGACTTGAGCCCTGGCACGTACACAAGATTGGAAATTCCGACAAGAAAAGTCCAATGTGAGCTTTTGGTCGGAAATTCCGACTGTGTGTAGGATCCAACGGAATTTTTCTGTTGGAATTTCCGTCAAGAAAAATTTGAGAGCTGGTTCTCAAATTTTTTGATGGGAAAAGTTCTTGTCGGGAAATTCCGATCGTGTGTATGCAATAACGACGGAGAAAAATCCTACGCATGCTCGGAATCAAGTCGACGCATGCTCAGAAGCATTGAACTTCATTTTTCTCGGCTCGTCGTAGTGTTGTACATCACCACGTTCTTGATGGTCGGAATTTGGTGTGACCGTGTGTATGCAAGAAAAGTTTGAGCCAAAATTCAGTCGGTTTTCTTGTCGGAATTTCCGATCGTGTGTACGCGGCATTAGGGTTTATTCCATGTGTCCCATTGAGGAAATTTACCTTCACTTTCCATCCTGTAGACAAAGCCAGAAGAGAAAGGCAAACTCTCCCAAATAAGAAAACATCCTTTCAGTTTGCAGATTGGATCATCATATTTACCATTTATTCCTGTTCTGTTGACGACTCAACATTTTGGATTTTCCATCACTTTCAGTCTCTGTGATATTGGTCATGTCAGGCGTTCCACGTAAATACAGTTAAAGTTTATCTTATGCTAAGTTATCTTATGTTGTTTTTCATTATAAATAGAGCAGGGAATAGTTAGAACTGCTGTTAAGGTTTTTTTTTTTACCATGTGTCCCATTGGGGAAATTAAACTTCACTTCCTGTCCTGTGGACACAGCAGGAAGTGAGAGGTAAACTCTCCAAAGTGAGAAAAAGTCCCTCTAAAGGCCCATACAAACAATCAGACTTTTTGACAACAACGGTCCGACGGACGTGTTTTATCGGACAATCCAACCGTCTGTATGCTCCATTGGACAATTGTTGTTGTTTTTTTTGTACACAAGTCTATCGGAATAAAATCCAAAGTACAAACATGCATGCTCTGAACCAATGCTAAAAATCAGACAACAATAGCAGAAGTTGCCCAAAGGGTGGTGGTAAAGAGCTGAAAAACCACATGATTTGGTGAAAGTTGTCTGCCGTGTGTATGCAGAACAAGTTCACAGCCAACACCTATTCGGACAAAAATCTGAAAATTCAGTTGGAAGTCCGATCGTGTGTATGAGGCTTAAAGCTGGCCATACATGGATTGAAATCCAAACATATCAGTATGGAACTTTGATCCATGTATCGACTTGTATACAACCAGCTGTAGTGATCATGTATAGTGTCCAACACAGAACCATAAGATCCAATGTACTGAAGTCAGAGAGTAAATTAGGTTGTTCCGCAACAACTCACACCAGGTTCTCCAGAGAACGCATTTAATGGATCTTCCAATAACATACAAAGTCCACAGGCGATACAAGAATCCAACAGAGTATAATTCAGAATCCCATCTTCTCCTAGACCTGTGCAATGTTCATCATAGAGTGACAAGACTAGACTAGATTTCTTGAATGCCAGCTTGAGTCCTTCAAATATTGGACTCACACTGGAAGGGGAGGGGGGGTCAACCAAAAGTTCCCATTGAATGAATATCCCACCGAGTCTAATTAACATTAATAAACACTTCCTTATGTAAGGAAGTACCAGGCCACACACCTAGGTCGTCTTAGATAAGATTAACACATCAAAGAGTCCTTTTGATACGTGTCGTTTGACCACCTTTATGTTTTCTAACCCCTTTGATGTGTAACCTTGAATGCCTGTATGTAAACCTATATATACTGTGCCTTTCATATACCACAATATTTTACAATACCTACATATCTATATTAATATTACAACATATTCCCCCACTTGAGTCGGTTCTAACTACTAGAACTGACTCATAAATCAAACATTAAACGTCATTACGGTTTGAGGTATTGGATGCTTTACAACGGCTCATATGAAATATTAAGTTCAGATTGGTTACATCTCTCTTCACCAACCTCTAAAATATCCCCATGAAACAGTTATTAGTTAATATAACTTTAGACCATGACTGGAAAAGGATTCAGTAAACATTCGTGGCCAGTATAGCTGTCAGGCCTCATTTCAAAGATTGCTCCTTGTTTTGTAAATCACATCACGATCTTGAATATTGTGCAAAAACGAGCTGATGTCACAGTCCATTCTGACTTCACATCTCTCACCATCTTACTGAAAGTAAAGCTTGGTATGTTTGGGAAGGTCCAATCCACATAAGTCCAGGATTCTCTCATCTCCAGGCTCAAAGTTTTCATTTTTAAAGATGCTTTTACACAAACACCAGCAATTCCTGAAATTCTTCCATCTTCCATCTTTGTAGTAAGAAGAACCATTAATGTATCAGCAGTCCCTTTCAAGGTCAAAAAGGTTTGGATCCGGACCGGCAGTAACAATTCTGTGCTGCAAACTTTTTCCTTGCACTTGACACCTTCAATCATTCAAACCTTCAATATTCTGAATTTGTTGATTGCCAGCAACAATTTGCTTTCGTAATGTGCTGTAGGCCGACCCCTCGTTGCCTTTAATAGAGCTGTTTTGTATCATTCAGTCCATAATTCCACCAGAATGGTATACCAACATATATATATTCCCCCATGCGAGGGTTTCGATATTATCAGCTTGACATCAGTGTCTATCAGATCTTCTGTGCAGACAAATCAGCAGTGGAAATTCTTGCCAGTATTTTTTATGAAGAGTAGAAAGGTCTCTTTCATCCTTATGTGTCATAGCCTTCAGCATATTATAAATAACTGATTCAACAATGTTTCAAATCATGACTAGAGTGATGAATTTCACTCACCCCTCTTATAAATTTAGGAAAACCACCCAACCTACTATAATGTATGCCCAGCCAATTGTGCAACATCACCTCAGATGTAAATATATTGATATCAATATGCATTATGTCATATGTACAGATGTTATAACATTATTTTAGATTTAAATGCTTCGCTCTGGTTTTAAGATTAAGTTCAAGAAATAAAACATAATAAAAAAGCAAAATATATCGGGGAAAGGGAGAAAATGAAAAAAATAGGGCGTTGGGTAAGTCCATTGAAAATAAAATAAAAAAATGAAGAGAAAAAAAAAAATTTGAATGTTCAAAAAAAAGTCCATTGCTTGATGAAAATTGAGAGAGTGTCCATGAATTCTTTATAATTTCTTGTATAGTGATATTGTCCATTCAGTGTCTCTCCCCCACTAGTCAGCAATTACTCCTGCTTTTTACATGCAAATGCATATCTCCAGCAACGTACCTGAAAGACAAAAACTCTCAGACAAAACTCATTAGCCAGGACCTTAAACAAAGAACTATTTACATGTTTACACTTTAAAGCTAATTCACCCCCACTGCTATAGAAGTGTAATTTTCATTCAAAAACAGATCTGTACCATTTAACTGTTCTAATAATGTGTAATATTCTATTTTCATCTTATCATACTCAATCTTCAGGTGGTCATATTTCTGTTTTAACTGAGGAAATGGTATCCAGGTCCTTTTTTTTATTATTATTTTGGTCAGCTCTGTTTATCATGTTAATATCACCTATGTTTGACCCAGAGTTTCCCCTTTTGATGTGATCATTAGATATTATCTTCTGATCTTTCTGTTCAGTGTTTGTCCTAAACAATGTGGCTACATCAATTCTGACAGCCTGCTCATTTGACTTTCTCCATAAATGATCTGCTCTCAATAATACATCTTTTAAATCATGAGGATTCGGGGTAACTAATAAAATATTTTGTTTGATATTTTCATGCAAAGCATCTAGCAACATACTGATATGTATCGAGCCTCCCCGCTCAAATGCAAGATTATTACCGACCAACAATTCCATAACCGTATATATCCTGTGCGACAATTCATAGGGAGATTCACCCTGCATTTGATCAATCTTCCCATGAATCGTAACATCGGAACGCACTCCGTACAGAACACATAATAATTCCATTAATATGTCCCTTGTCCTCAGAGGCTGAAGACAGATCTGTTTGATTCTCAACCAAAGACTATTCCCTATAGAATGTTGCAAAACTCTTTCTACGTCAGATGGATTGAGATTGTACATATCTCTGACATTCTGCAAGTCACAAAACCATTTTAAAAATCTGTTAAAATCATGGCAGGGAACCATTCCTATTTCTTTAAGAATTGCATCCAGTTCTTTTGGTTTCAAATGCTTCATTACAACCTGAACTTCACCTGTGTTATTATTATTGTTATAAACCGTGGTGGTCACTGTGGGTGCGGCTGGCAATGAATTATCAGATTTAATATGAGGTTCAGTTTCATTTGATAGAAAGTTTGTATTTTGCTGCAGATTGCTTAATCCAAGATTTGATGCACATCTGCATCCCTGAGGTCTCTTCTCCAATTCCATTATTCTTAATTTTAATCTCTCATTTTCCTCTGATAATTCATCACAACGTTTAGATTTCTCAAGCAAAGCTCCACCAATGGTAACTGCATGCAATTTTAAATTTACTGTCTCAGTTTCTGATTGGTGTTGTAACCTCTTGCAAACCTTAAGGCTATTATCAACTGCACTCTGTAACTGCGCAATTTCCTCAACTTTATCATTCAAAGAACTTTCCATTTTTAAACAACAAGATAACAAGCCCTGCACAATACAACCTTTTCTTTTACTTTCTGAAATTTTGCTATCAAAAACACTTTCCTCTAAAAATTCCTTCATCATAGTCCACGTCTGCTTACATTTTTCTGGCATTTCATAAGGACCGCCATGACGCTTAATACATTTTAATACCCATCTGTTAACTTTATCAGAACTGACACTAGCTTCACACTGAGTAAGCATTTTGACTATAGTACTAATAATTTAAAATAAAGGAAATATTTTACTCACCGCATTTGAAGCTTCACCTTGCCAGTTCTGGTCTTCTAGTACACGGCAGTCTTTTCTTTCTTCAGTTTCCAGTCTCCAGAGAATAATTCTGGGGTTCCAAACTTGTATAGTCTTGTATATCAGACTCTCTTATGTCACAACCAGACATTAGAGTCACAGCACAGCTCTTGGGTCTCCATCAGACTTCTGCCCAACTCACAGGATTGCTATCATCACCGGCTTCTGTTACTAAGTCCTGAAAATGTGCTTTACTCCTTTTAGATAATTAATATCTTAGATGTTTAGTATAATGACCATAAATTACGTTGTTTCGCAGCAACTCACACCAGGTTCTCCAGAGAACGCATTTAATGGATCTTCCAATAACATACAAAGTCCACAGACGATACAAGAATCCAACAGAGTATAATTCAGAATCCCATCTTCTCCTAGACCTGTGCAATGTTCATCATAGAGTGACAAGACTAGACTAGATTTCTTGAATGCCAGCTTGAGTCCTTCAAATATTGGACTCACACTGGAAGGGGAGGGGGGTCAACCAAAAGTTCCCATTGAATGAATATCCCACCGAGTCTAATTAACATTAATAAACACTTCCTTATGTAAGGAAGTACCAGGCCACACACCTAGGTCGTCTTAGATAAGATTAACACATCAAAGAGTCCTTTTGATACGTGTCGTTTGACCACCTTTATGTTTTCTAACCCCTTTGATGTGTAACCTTGAATGCCTGTATGTAAACCTATATATACTGTGCCTTTCATATACCACAATATTTTACAATACCTACATATCTATATTAATATTACAACACCAGCCTATTGGGTTTTTGCTGAATGATTAGTGTCGCAGGCTTTTAGATGACAACAGTAATCATTGTGTTCTAATGGCAGGGAAGGCTCCCCACCAGCAGAATGCAATAGCACTTCAAGAGGGATTCCCCCATCAACACAGAATGTGTTGATAGGGTAATCAAGCAATTTTCTTTCCTTCCATTTTTGGTGGAAGGAAAGAAAATTACATAATGTATGGCTTCCTTTAGACAGTTTGAAGGCTGAATCACTAGATTTACCTTTTTTTTCTGTTCTGGTGATAACTCAACAGTTTGGATTTTTCTTCACTTTCAGTCTGAGTGAGTGAGAGACTTGTAAAGCGCAACACATGCGAACTGAATCGCCTCTGGGCGCTGTATGCATTTCATGGGTAAGGAACCCCTTGACCTCAGAAGAGATGGGTTTTAATCTTTCTCCTGAAGGCCAAGTGGTCTGACTCCAGTGATATTGTTCATCTAGGTATATTCCCCTAATGCCCTGTACACACGGTCGGAATTTCCAATGGAAAAAGTCAGATGGGAGCATCATAACGGAGACACATAGCAATAGAAATCTGTTGGGTTCTATCCCTTCCATACTCCAACCAAAAAAAGTTTTCAGTTTAAATACACATAAAGTGTACCTCCACTTACATGTTTATTACGGATATTTTGGATAGCGTAAGAAAGAGTTAGAACCCCTGTTAGGTTTTGTTCTATGAACTGTTTATGAAAATGTCCCCTATTTCCTATCCAAGGTTTTCATTGTGGCAGGAGGTGAGCAGAAATCTGTCCAAAGGAGCCATGAACATTCAAAGTTTTAACACTTTTATACTATTTGTTTTTGTATTGACTTTATTATCTTTTTATATCTTGATTCCATGCTTTCTGTGTGTCATGTGGACTAGCTATAAGAATTCCTATTTGTGTGAAATCTTGGTGAAGCATTTTTATATGTAGGTTCATTTAAAATGTGTTGTTAACATAAACTATTTATTATTGTAGTTTATTATGTTAAAATATAGAGTGAACATGTCTTTACATGACATTTAGGCAATATACAACCAATGACCTAAATGGTCCCACTCTTTTCTGTTTAATAAATAATAATTGTCAAAAACATATGATTGTTAACTTTTTTCTCTGTTGTCACGTAATCATTAATCCTCTGTGATGGCCCTTTTTTTTTGTCAGTGGTGGGTGGAGATTATAAAAAAAAAATGGTACTGCTGACCCAGCAATAGGGATAAAACTTTTTCACAGAAGGGAGTTTAACAAGACACACTCATTAAAATTAGAAGAAAAGAGGTTTAACTTTAAACTGTGTAGAGGATTTGGTTTAGGGTTCCTAGGACCAGCTATGGGTTCTGATGCCTCGTACACACGACCGCTTTCCTCGACAGAATCCATCAAGAAACTTGGTGGCAGAGCTTTTTTGCCAAGGAAAATGGTCGTGTGTATGCTTTTCATCGAGAAAACTGACGGAACTCGACAAAGAAAAAAGAGAACAAGTTTTCGACGAGAAACGCGTTCATGTGTATGCTTAGAAACCCACGCATGCTCAGAATAAAGTATGAGACGGGAGCGCACCTTCGGTAAAAGTAGGGTTTGTAATGGAAATAGCACATTTGTCACGCTGTAACAGACTGAAAAGTGCAAATCGTCTCTTACCAAACTTTTACTTAACACGCAGGACAATGAGATTAGCAAAAGCAGCCCCAAGGGTTGTGCTAGTGGAATCGAACTTCCCCTGCCGTTGTACGTGTTGTACGTCACCGCGTTTGAGAACAAGGAGATTTGGTCTTGACAGTGTGTACGCAAAGAAAGCTGGTCAAGTTTCTCGACAAGCCTAACAAGGAACTCGTCGAGGAAAACGAAGAGTCTTTTCCGACGAGTTCCTCGGTCGTGTGTACGAGGCCTGAAGCCTCGTACACACGACCGAGGAACTCGACAGGCGAAACACATAGTTTTGCTCGTCGAGTTCCTTGTTAGGCTGTCGAGGAACTCGACGTGCCAATTTTCTCCATTCCCGTTGAGGAAAAAGAGAACATGCTCTCTTTTTGGCCCGACGAGTTCCTCGACAGTTTCCTCGTCAAAAAATGTACACACGACCGGTTTCCTCGGCAAAAAAAAACAAAACAGCAAGTTTCTTGCTGGTTTTTGCCGAGAAACTCGGTCGTGTGTACGAGGCCTGAGAGTTGAATTTGATTGAGATTGATGTACATGTGTTTGGTGTTTATGTATGATTTGTTTAATTTAATAACTTAAAGGAACACTAAAGTAAATTTTTTGGGGGTAAAATAACAAACATTTTATACTTACCTCCACTGTGCAGCTCGTTTTGCACAGGGTGTCCCCGAACCCGGTCTTCTGGGGTCCCTCGGCGGCTGTCTTGGCTCCTCCTCGCAAGAGCTTTCTACCTTCATGCGTGCTCCCTCGCATGGTGGAAAGCTCTTGCAAGCGCGCTCCCGTGATACAGCGGCAGCCATAGCCGCCAACTGTATCACTCGGCCCCACCCCCCGGCGCGCCGCGTCATTGGATGTGATTGACAGCGGCGCCAGCCAATGGCTGCGCTGCTATCAACCCGTCCAACCTAGCCAATCAACGGCCAGGCTGGGAACCGAACAGGATGACGGGGACGCGCAGGACTTTCGAGGGGTGAGGTAAGTAAAACGGGGGCTCGGGGGGGGGGGGGCTCTGCTGTCGGGTGTTTTTCCACCTTAATGCAAGGGTGAAAAAACATTTACCTTTACAACCCCTCTAAGCACTGCACAAAAAATATAAAATAGCATATCCATTCACTGTGCCTCAAAAGGGGCAAAATGATTGCAGTACATATGATTGCAAATATGATTGCAAATATCTCTGTGATTCCTAACTAGATAGTAATCCAAATCCAAAAATAAATGCAGTCTCGATAATGCAAAATGTCAAGCAAAACAGAGCATAAGCTTTGTCTGATTTGAATTTTAATGAAAATACTTTTGCAAGGATGAAAGGAAAATATAAACCACCAGAGTTTGGAACATTCTGAATAAATGAAAAGTATCTGCATAATTTATATTTGTATTCCTTATCTGACAGCCAGAGTCACGGCTTTGTCCAGGTTCTCCGGACTGAGATACAAAATCATTTTTTTAACTATGCAGTCTGTTTTTCAGCTTATTTATATTTATTCATCCTATTTTATTGTCATTCTTGGAATGATACTCAACAAATTCATTGTGCTGATGAATGGCAAGACCTGGAGGAGGAATAAATGCCTTCCCACTGGGGATAAAATTGTCACCAGTCTGTGTCTGTCCAGGTGGAGCTACCAATGTCTGATTGTCGCGCATCGGACCTTTGACTGTTTTTTTTCCAGAAGTCTATTTAGGCTTCTTCAACAATTTTTGTTCCCTGGTCCTACTACTTCTGAACTACGTCTCTATCTGGTTGGCCAGTCTGCTCTGTGTGTATTACTGTCTGAAGATCACCAACTACAAGAATGTTGTGTTCCTTTATCTCAAGGTGAGGATGTCGAGATTGGTGCCGTGGGGTCTTGGACTGTGTGTGTTTTTTTTCTTTTGTATTCATACTGCCTTATGCTTGGCTATACTTCTTTTCCCAATATCAAGCTGATGTTTTTCGAAACATGACAAAGAAAACAATTGGAGGAGAATATACATATCTGATTGGCTCCACACCACCTCTTGTTATATTCAGTGTTACATTCTTTCTGACTGTTCCATCTCTTTGGAGGCACATCAGAAACATGAGCGGTGTTGGGTCAAGTTTCAGAAATCCAGACATGAAGACCCATTACAATGCCATAAAACTTCCGGTTCCGGCGCCGCATGGAGTGACTGCTCTCCTCCTCAGCTCCCGCAGCACGATCGAAAATCGGCCTAAAAATCCTGCCTGAGAGCCACACCGAGTCCCCCTCCACCTCTGGGCAAGCCATCCACTGCCTATGGACCGTTTTGTGGAAAAATCCGGCGCCCGCACGAACACGGCCCAGACGGCGTCACCTCCGCCGGCGCTCGCACAAATCGAGGCCCCGGTCTCGGCCTACTCCGCTCCGCAGTCCACAGCACAACAAGCAGAGATGGAGGTAAGCGGCAGCACCTCCCCCCCTCCCTCCCCACACACATCTCTGCCCCTGCAGACGGGGGATAATACCACCGAGCGCATTGCCCAGGCCGTGGCGGCGCTATTAACCCCCATGATCGCGGCTTCGGTGGAAAAGGCCGTAAATGCCGGGATGGCACAGATCAAGGCCCAGTTGGGGGAACATGGCAAAAGGCTAAATGAACTCGAGCACCGCCTTTCCAACGCGGAAGAAGAGCTCTATCAAGCCCAGGCCTTAGAGCATGCCCAGGACAAAACCAACCAGTACGTGCTACAAAAATTGGATGATTTGGAGAATAGGTCTAGACGAAGCAATCTCCGTTTTGTGGGAGTGCCGGAGTCACTCCAATCATCCGCCCTGTCTGATTTTTGCGCCCGACGCATACCAGAAGCACTAGGCCTTACAGGCCCCTGCATGGTGGAAAGAGCACACCGCATGGGGGCATTTAACTCGGAACGCAAATCCCCGCGTCCTATTATTGCTAAGTATCTCAACTATGCAGACAAGTCCCTTATTCTGCAATCATTCCGGCAAGCCCGTCAGTTACAAATTGATGGCATAAAAGTGCTGGTCTTCGCTGACTACTCAATCGAAGTGTCAAAGAAAAGAAAAGCCTTCCAGCCAGTTTGCACGGAACTATTCAAGCAGCAAATTAAATTCTCTTTGGCCTTCCCGGCGATTCTCCGCCTCAAAGCACCAAACGGAGATCAACTGACCTTCCAGGACCCTGCCGAAGCAGAAGCCTTTGTGCGGTCGCGCCTTGCAACTCCGCACCCCCACTCACCATCTAAAGCTGCTCCACTCAACAGGCCCATGGACCAAAGAAGTCCACGTAAAGAATCCCCCAAACGCTTCAGGGCCTCAGACCAGGAATTTACCCGGCACACCACAAGATAACCGACCTGCAACAGGTCTCTCTCCTCTACTTTAGCACCCTTTTTAGGGCTCTCACTAATTGCCCTGCTACGACTGTACAGTGCATGTTCTTTCTAAATGCCAGTCTACTCGGCTAATTCCCCCCCCCCCCCCTCCACGTCGCAAGGATCACCATCTACTCCACTGCGGGGTCAGGTAGACTCTCTCTTTTTTGGCATTTATGTTCTTTCACCTGCTGTTACTGATGCAATGCTCCTAATGCTCTAGCTGATAGTCTTATCTGCCTTACACGGCTTTAGTTTGTATCCCCCCAAGGGCTCATGTTTGTACTGTTTTGTTTGTATTATTTGACTAGGTGAAATGTGCCTCCTGGCGTCGCTGTATGCATCCCTCTCCTACTGCTCTACATCTCAGGTAATTGACTTTGTGCCGTCTGGCGCCCTGCATTTCGATCTGGGCTCTCAGGCCCCATGTTGTCGGGATCGTGACAGGGGGGCTGGCTTCATACAGTGACTCCATGCGGAAAAAAGTGAAGTTCCCACAAATGTTGTTGATGTTTTTGTTGCCTATGTTCCAGGCTCTCCCTCTGTTACCCCCCGCACCTCCTACTCCCCCTCCCCTTCAGTGCACCAGTACACACCTATTTTGCACACCATCACCCTACTACGAGGATCGACATCCCTCATCCCCAGCCACGGCGACCTTCCTTAATCTCATACTATGCGGCCCCCTCGCTGAAATTTCTGCCCAAATCCCTCTTACAGGCCCCCTAACATGAGAATAGTCTCCTGGAATGTAAAGGGACTTAGGTCCCCAAACAAGAGGATGAAAATTCTTAGACACCTGAAAAGACTCAAGGCAGACATCGCACTACTGCAGGAGACCCACCTGTCGACACCTGATTTTCCCCGCATGCAAAAGCTTTGGGTGGGTACGGTCATAGGCTCAGATGCTGTAGGACGCAAGGCAGGAGTTCTCCTATTAGTACACAAGAACCTCCCATGCACAATTCTTGCGGTGAACTCGGACACCCAAGGCAGACTTCTCTCAGCACGGGTCAGACTGGGAACCAGGGAGATGGTCATCTCCAATATCTATGCCCCCAACAGCCCTGGCAAGTCTTTCTACAGCGAACTCTCCTCGTGGCTCCTTCAAAACAACCACCTTCCTCACCTGATCGGCGGTGACTTCAACGACACCCTCAACCAGGTTGACGACAGGTCCTCCCCTAAACACATTAATCCCAGCCCAGACCCGAGCCGCCCCTCGCTCTTCGCGTCCACTATGGACTCCCTCCACCTCCGTGACCTCTGGCGCCTAGCACACCCTGCAGATAGGGAATTTACATTCTACTCCAAACCCCACTCTGTATTCACCAGAATAGATTACTTCTTTGGATCGGATGATCTAATCCCTATGGTATCGGCCACCGACATTCTCGACATCGCAGTTTCTGACCATGCCCCAGTCTTAATCTCACTCGATAACCTCGATCTCCCCCCTCACCCCAAGATCTGGCGGTTTCCCTCATACCTACACAACAATGCTGATTTCCAACGCTACATTGAGAAGGAATGGCTAGAATACTCCATGGCTAATGCTCCCCATACCTCTGACCCGAACCTCTTCTGGGACGCTGGTAAAGCGTTCCTCAGGGGCCGGATCATCTCCTATGCTGCCTCCTTCAAAAGGGGCACCGTGGCCAAATACAAACTAGCTAGCACACGATTACACCAGGCACAAAGGGCTCTTTACTCCTCTGACTCCTCAAAGAACAGGACCGAATGGCATGCTGCCAAGAGATCCTTCGATACCTGGGCAGATACACTAGAGGCAGTTAAAAAAGCAAAACTGGATGCCACCCTTCATAAGTTTGGCAACAAGTCGGGCAAACTACTAGCCAGGCTCTGTAAAGGCACCTTCAAACCTACACATATCACCTCCCTGAGGGACCATGGTGGCAACGTAAACACCACCCCCCCCACCATCAATGAGACGATGCTTCGTTTCTACTCGGCCCTCTACGCCCCAGACCCCATCAATAAACGAACGGCGGACACCTTTCTGGAACACTTAGAGATGCCCAAAATTACTCCGTCCCAATTGGAAACCCTCAACGCCCCTATATCCCTTGCTGAGATATCACATACCATCCGCAAACTTGCCCCCTCTAAGACCCCGGGACCCGATGGTTTCACGGGAGAATTCTATAAGACCCTACAAACCATCCTAGAACCCACCCTCCATAAAGTGTACTCAGGCATATGGTCCGGCGGCTCATACCTCCCCTCGGGCAACCAGGCCATCATTAAATTGCTATCCAAAAAGGGAAAAGACCCCCTAGAACCCGGCTCATATAGACCGATCTCCCTTCTGAACCTGGATGTAAAAATCCTCTCCAAAATCGTGGCAAACAGGCTCTCTGACATTATCCCCTCACTCATCCATCCAGCGCAATCGGGCTTCGTGAAAGGCAGAACGGCCACCCTGAACATCCGCAAAGTCATGCTGGCTCTGGAGCACGCAAAACAACATCCCAAAGGGGATTTTGCCATCATCACATTAGACGCCGAAAAAGCCTTCGATAATGTCAGCTTCGAATGGCTCTCTCTATCGATGGCTAAAATGGGCTTCTCTGGTCCCTTCTGCCATCTTATCGACGCCATGTACACCTCCCCCTCAGCAAAACTGGTAGCAGCGGGCCTCCTCTCAGAGGAATTTCGTCTCCACAAGGGAACCCGTCAGGGCTGCCCCCTCTCCCCTCTCCTTTTTAATATAGCTTTGGAACCTTTATCTAGGCATCTCAACCAGGTAGCCCCCCTCCATGGAATTCGGGTCGGTGCCCACGAACTCCGCTCCTCCCTTTTCGCGGACGACGTCCTAATTTTTACGGCGGACCCCCCCTCAGATATTCCCACCGTCAAGAACATTTTCGATACATTTCGTGAATGCTCGGGTCTTAGGATCAATTATAGCAAGAGTGAGATCCTCCCCCTGGGTCTTCCCTCGACGCCCACTTGGTCCAGCCACTCCATATTCTCGGTTGCCACTTCTCACATCACTTACCTTGGCATCAAGATCGGTAAATTGCCCTCCTCTCTGTACCACCTAAACTACCCCCCTCTGATTCAAAAGATATCTCAAGAACTGGTGAACTGGTTGGATCTGCCTCTCTCGCTTTTGGGAAGATGTCATCTAGTCAAGATGGTCAGCTTTGCCAGACTATTGTACCCAATGCAAACCATCCCTTTACTCCTGCGCCATAAAGACGTCAAAATCATAGAATCGGCTATATCCAAATTCATCTGGCATGGCAAGAGACCACGCATTGCTTTGAAAAAGATGTGCCTTCCCAGACGCGAGGGGGGTGTCAGTCTCCCGAATGTCAGATTATATAATTTAGCATGTTTGTTAAGATTTGGTTTAGACTGGATAACGCACTCCTCAAGGTACTCTAATTATTCCCTTGAATCTGCCATGGTCTACCCCCTTTCCCTGGCTGCCCTCCTACACTGCAAGTGGAAATCAACCACCCCCATTCTCCAGCATAACTTGCTACTCAGGGACACTGTCATCGCCTGGAGAGAAAGTAGAAGAAACTTTGGTCTCCCCCCATACCTGTCACGTCACCTCCCGATCCAAGGAAACCCTAGCTTTGCCCCGGGATTAGTCCACAAACCCTTCAGAATCTGGCAGGAGAAGGGACTCACGCATTTTATCTCCTTATGTGAACCCACAACTGGACGCACCTTGTCTTTCGCTGCCGTGGCCGAACGCTTTACTCTACCCCAATCCCACGCCTTTCATTTCTGGCAATGCACCAACTATCTACGTGCCACCTGCACTGAGTACAGCAAAAGATTTGCCCCTGACTTTACGGACCAGCTACTAGCAGAGGGCACATACAAGATCTCAGACATTTACAAGCCCATGCTACACATGACCTCCCCCTCCCTGTCATCCTCATCGGTGGCTAACTGGGGCAAGGACTTTCCAGACGACGACCTGATACATAAGCTACTACAAGGCTACAATACCGTACAGAAACTTACTCCCAACGAAATCTGGAAGGAAACCCAACTCAAGATTCTTCACCGGGCACATATCCCCTTCCTGCGCTCCTCGCAGGAGCCAGGCTCCCCCGAATGCCCCTTATGCCACCACCCACGACCCTCTCTGACACATCGCTTCTGGGCATGCTCCTTCATCTCCACTTTCTGGGACCAAGTGCTGGCATACATTTTCGAAATTACCCTGCTGAAACTGCCTAAGGACCCTCTTCTCCTCATTTTCGGCTACTGGGACCCTCTGTTACTACAATGGTCACGCCAAGGCGGCTCTCCTGCAACCACTTCCACGTCCACCGCACGACCCTCCAAAGAATGGCCTCTACTTTGCCTACTCGTCGCACGACGAGCCATCTTAAGAAACTGGATTTCTCCTCACCCGCCTTCTGTCACCCAGATTAAACGAGACATCCTCCTCCTCCTCTATAAAGAACGGGCCACCACAGACTTCCATCAGGCCACTAAAAAAGCCCGTTTCCTCTCCATCTGGCATCCCTTTATGCTTTCAAACCTCTCACAAGAAGACCTGGACGCTTTTGATCAATATTCCTTTTCTTTCTTAGAAGCCAGGCCTACTTCGCTCCTAGGAGGAGACCCCCCCCCTCAGTCTCCTCTTCCACCGCAACAGATTGACTATCTCTGCAATTACCCTTGTGTCGCCTCCTCTCTCTCCCTCTCCTTCTATATATGCAAAACCTCTACTATAGTCATTATCGTGTGTCAAGGTGTGCTCCCCCTCCTCCCTCCCTCCTTCACTCCTCCCCTCCCCCCCCTCTTTTTCTTTTATAGGATCCAACCTGTTCACAAACCGTTAGGGACTTGAACCACTGCATAACCCTCATTGCTGTCGTTCTCTGTATCTGCCTAGTTACCCGCAGGGTATGCCTATATGGCGCTGTTTGTTCTGTATACATGCGGCTTTGATGCCTTGTACACTTACATCATCTGCCCTTCGCATTGATTTTACTGTATGTACCTATTTTGTAAAACTTAATAAACATATTTTGAAAAAAAAAAAAAAAAAAAAAAAAAAAAAAAAAACAATGCCATAAAAAGTATGGCCGCTTTTTTTCTACTTCATATCTTGTTTATTATTTCTATTAATATTTATCTCTCTGGTGTACTAGAATATAAAAGCCCATATAGATTTATGATGACAGTAGTCGGTTCGCTCTATCCATGCCTGCATTCTGGTATCATCATCTTCTACAACAGGAAACTCCGAGAAGGGTTCTTATTCCCAATAACCTATGTACTGAGCTACCTTCAGAAGAAAGCAGATCCCTGAGCTCTGGGTGAAAATAGAAAAAATGAAGAGATTATGTACCAAAAAATGACATACTGATAATTCGTAGAAATGTAAATAAATAAAAAAAAAATCTCTTTCAGTTGTATATACAGATGTTAGATGCCTGCTGTTTTTTGTGGCCTGCTGGGGAGATTTTCTCAAATTTCCTGTCCTGGTGATAACGCTGTCACTGCAGCAGGAAATTAGAGGAAATTTGTGATCCTTATGTCAGGTTTTTTATGTATGGCTCCTTTCACACTGGGGTGGGAGGTGCATCGGTGGTAAAGAGCCGCTATTTTTAGCGGCGCTCTACAGCAAATTTTGCGGTGCTATTCGGCCGCTATCGGGGCGTTTTTTCACCCCCCGCTAGCGACCGAGAAGGGGTTAAAAACCACTGCAAAGCTCCTCTGCAGAGGCACTTTGCCGGCGGTATAGCCACGATGTCCCATTGATTTCAATGGGCAGGAGCGGTGGAGGAGAGTTATACACACCGCTCCTTCACCACTCCAAAGATGTGGCTAGCATGACTTTTTTACCATCCTGCTAGCGCACCGCTCCAGTTTGAAAGCCCTCTGGGCTTTCACACTGGAGACACAGCAGTGGCTGTTTAGGGTCGGTTTGCGGGCGCAATAGCGCCCGCAAACCGGTCCAGCGTGAAAGGGGTTTAAATGCAGTTAAAGTTTATCTTATGCTAACTGTTTTTCATTATGAATAGAGCAAGGAATGGTTAGAACTGCTGTTATGTTTTTTTTCCAGGGTGTCCCATTGGGGGAAAATTTTAATTCACTTCCTGTCCTGTAGACACAGCAGGAAGTGAGAGGTAAACTCTCCAAAATGAGAAAAAGTCCTTCTAAAGGCCCATACACACGATCAGACATTTTGACAACAACAGTCCGACGGAGGCAGGGAAGGCCCCCCACCGGCAGAATGCAATAGCACTCCAAGAGGGATTCCCCCATCAACACAGAATGTGTTGATAGGGTAATCAAGCAATTTTCTTTCCTTCCACCTTTGGTGGAAGGAAAGAAAATTACATAATGTATGGCTTCCTTTAGACAGTTTGAAGGCTGAATCACTAGATTTACCTTTTTGTTCTGTTCTGGTGATAACTCAACAGTTTGGATTTTCCTTCACTTTCAGTCTCAGTGATATCGTTAATCTAGGTATATTCCCCTAATGCCATGTACACACGGTCGGAATTTCCAATGGAAAAAGTCAGATGGGAGCTTTTCATCGGAAATTCCGACCGTGTGTATGCCCCATCGGACTTTTTCTGTCAGAATTTCCAACGGACTTAGATAGAGATAGATCCATTTTTCCGTTTCGAAATTCCGACGGAGGTTTACCCGGTCAAAAGTCCGACCGCGTGTACGCGGCATAACAGAGACACATAGCAATAGAAATCTGTTGGGTTCTATCCCTTTCATACTCCAACCAAAAAAAGTTTTCAGTTTAAATACACATAAAGTGTACCTCCACTTACATGTTTATTACGGATATTTTGGATAGCGTAAGGAAGAGTTAGAACCCCTGTCAGGTTTCGTTCTATGAACTGTTTATGAAAATGTCCCCTATTTCCTATCCAAGGTTTTCATTGTGGCAGGAGGTAAGCAGAAATCTCATGAACATTCAAAGTTTTAACACTTTTATACTATTTGTTTTTGAATTGACTTTATTTTTTTATATCTTGATTCCATGCTTTCTGTGTGTCATGTGGACTAGCTATAAGGATTCCTATTTGTGTGAAATCTTGGTGAAGCATTTTTATATGTAGGTTCATTTAAAATTTGTTGTTAACATAAACTATTTATTATTGTAGTTTATTATGTTAAAATATAGAGTGAACATGTCTTTACATGACATTTAGGCAATATACAACCAATGACCCAAATGGTCCCACTCTTTTCTGTTTAATAAATAATAATTGTCAAAAACATATGATTGTTAACTTTTTTCTCTGTTGTCACGTAACCATTAATCCTCTGTGATGGCCCTTTTTTTGTCAGTGGTGGGTGGAGATTAAAAAAAAAAATGGTACTGCTGACCCAGCAATAGGGATAAAACTTTTTCGCAGAAGGGAGTTTAACAAGACACGTGGCCACTCATTAAAATGAGAAGAAAAGAGGTTTAACTTTAAACTATGTAGAGGGTTTGGTTTAGGGTTCCTAGGACCAGCTATGGGTTCTGATGCCTCGTACACACGACCGTTTTCCTCGACAGAATCCATCAAGAAACTTGGTGGCAGAGCTTTTTTGCCAAGGAAAACGGTCGTGTGTATGCTTTTCATCGAGGAAACGGTCGAGGAATTAGACGAGGAAAAAAGAGAACAAGTTCTCTTTTTCCTCGACGGGAGTCTTAATTTCCTCATTGTGTTTCTCGTCGAGCTGGTTTTCGACGAGAAACACGATCGTGTGTATGCTAAGAAACTTGTGCATGCTCAGAATAAAGTATTAGACGGGAGCGCACCTTCCGTAAAAGTAGGGTTTGTAATGGAGATAGCTCATTTGTCACGCTGTAACAGTCTGAGGCCCCGTACACACGACCGAGTTTCTCGGCAGAATTCAGCCAGAAACTCGGTCGGAGCTGAATTCTGCCGAGAAACCCGGCGTGTGTACACTTTCGGCTGAGGAAGCCGAGGAGTTCCTCGTCGAGCCAAATAGAGAACATGTTCTCTATTGCCTCGTTGTTCTATGAGGAAAGTTGGCTCGCCGAGATCCTCGGCGGCTTCACACAGAACTCGACGAGCAAAATGATGAGTTTTGCCAGTCGAGTTCCTCGGACGTGTATACGGGGCCTCAAAAGTGCAAATTGTCTCCTACCAAACTTTTACTTAACAAGCAGGAACATGAGATTAGCAAAAGCAGCCCCAAGGGTTGTGCCAGTGGAATCGAACTTCCCCTGCCGTTGTACGTGTTGTACATCACCGCGTTTGAGAATGAGGAGATTTGGTCTTGACAGTGTGTACGCAAAGAAAGCTGGTCAAGTTTCTCGACAAGACTAACAAGGAACTCGTCGAGGAAAACGATGTGTCTTTTCCGACGAGTTCCTCGGTCGTGTGTACGAGGCCTGAGAGTTGAATTTGATTGAGATTGATGTATATGTGTTTGGTGTTTATGTATGATTTGTTTAATTTAATAACTTAAAGGAACACTAAAGTCAAAAAATGTTGGGGGTAAAATAACAAACATTTTATACTTACCTCCACTGTGCAGCTCGTTTTGCACAGGGTGTCCCCGAACCCGGTCTTCTGGGGTCCCTCGGCGGCTATCTCGGCTTCTCCTCGCAAGAGCTTTCTACCTTCATGCGTTCTCCCTCACATGGTGGAAAGCTCTTGCGAGCGCGCTCCCGTGATACAGCGGCGGCCATAGCCGCCTACTGTATCACTCCGCCCCACCCCCCGGCGCGGTGCGTTATTGGATGTGACTGACAGCAGCACCAGCCAGCCTAGCTGGTCCTAGGAACCCTAAAACTGCTATCAATCCATCCAAACTAGCCAATCAACGGCCAGGCTGGGAACCGAACAGGATGACGGGGACGCATGGTAAGTAAAACGGGGGCTTGGGGGGGCGGTGCTGTTGGATGTTTTTTCACCTTAATGCATAGGATGCATTAAGGTGAAAAAACATTTACCTTTACAACCCCTTTAAGCACTGCACACAAAATATAAAATAGCATATCCATTCACTGTGCCTCAAAAAGGGCAAAATGATTGCAGTACAGTTGCAAATATCTCTGTGATTCCTAATTAGTAATCCAAATCCAAAAATAAATGCAGACTCGATAATGCAAAATGTCAAGCAAAACAGAGCATAAGCTTTATCTGATTTGAATTTTAATCAAAATACTTTTGCAAGGATGACAGGAAAATATAAACCACCAGAGTTTGGAACAATCTGAATACATGAAAAGTATCTGCATAATTTATATTTGTATTCCTTATCTGACAGCCAGAGTCACAGCTTTGCCCAGGTTCTCCGGACTGAGATACAAAATCATTTTTTTAACTATGCAGTCTGTTTTTCAGCTTATTTATATTTATTCATCCTATTTTATTGTCATTCTTGGAATGATACTCAACAAATTCATTGTGCTGATGAATGGCAAGACCTGGATGAGGAATAAATGCCTTCCCACTGGAGATACAATTGTCACCAGTCTGTGTCTGTCCAGGTGGAGCTACCAATGTCTACTTGTCGTGCATCAGACCTTTGACTGTTATTTTCCAGAAGTCTATTTAGACTTCTTCTACAATTTGTGTTCCCTGGTCCTACTACTCCTGAACTACGTCTCTATCTGGTTGGCCAGTCTGCTCTGTGTGTATTACTGTCTGAAGATCACCAACTACAAGAATGTTGTGTTCCTCTATCTCAAGGTGAGGATGTCAAGGTTGGTGCCGTGGGGTCTTGGACTGTGTGTGTTTTTTTCTTTTGTACCTCTGCTGCCTTTTGCTTGGCTATACTTCTTTTCCCAATATCAAGCTGATGTTTTTCAAAACATGACAAAGAAAACAATTGAAGGAGACTATACATATCTAATAGGCTCCAACACCACCTCTTGTTATATTCAGTATTGCATTCTTTCTGACTGTTCCATCTCTTTGGAGGCACATGAGAAACATGAGCGGTACCGGGACAGGTTTTAGAAATCCAGACATGAAGACCCATTACAACGCCATAAAAAGCATGACAGCTTTCTTTCTACTTCATATCTTGTTTATTATTGCTATTAATATTTATCTCTCTGGTGTACTAGAATATAAAAGCCCATATAGATTTATGATGGCAGTAGTCGGTTCGCTCTATCCATGCCTGCATTCTGGTGTCATCATCTTCTACAACAGGAAACTCCGAGAAGGGTTCTTATTCCCAATAACCTATGTACTGAGCTACCTTCAGAAGAAAGCAGATCCCTGAGCTCTGGGTGAAAATAGGAAAATGAAGAGATTATGTACCAAAAAAAAAATGACATACTGATAATTCGTAGAAATGTAAATTTGAAAAAAAAAATTCTCTTTCAGTTGTATATACAGATGTTAGATCCCTGCTGTTTTTTGTGGCCTGCTGGGGAGATTTTCTCTAATTCCCTGTCCTGGTGATAATGCTACTAAGCGCTAAAGAAAATCCCTGTAGGGTATACTGGATGAACACAAAATATTAAATTGATGTGATAACACAAAATACAACAAAGTGATATAACACCAAGTGACCTATAGTCACTATGGGAGTATCTGTGTAAAAAGGAAAATGGGGAATGAATGTCCTAGATACGGAGAGATCCTCCTATGTGGCTTGTGGCTCGTGGTTCTCAAAGTGATAGAGTAATGGTAACAAAACTTATCCCCTGGAGATATCCACGTGTTGAACGCAGGGGCGGATCCAGAGATCCATTTTTTGGAGAAATGGCTGGTGTTGGAGCTTCAATTATCCCGGCACCATGGTTGTAATGGTGTCAGAATAATTGAAACACATTATTTCTATTATTACATTCTTATATAAAATTAAATGGTTCAACTCACCATAATGCAGAATCAGTGGGAGCCTGGAGTGTGTTACTTGCCACCGTCGCCTGCAACGCGTTGCGGATTGTCACTTGCCACGTTAACTGCCACACATTGCGGATTGTCACCTGCCATGTCACCTGACGGAAGTTGCGGATTGTCACTTGCCACGTCACCTGCCATCGTTGCGGATTGTCACTTGCCACATCACCTGCCACACGTTTCTCACTTGCCACAAGTTGTGGATTGTCACTTGCCACGTCACCTGCCACAAGTTGTGGGTTGTCACTTGCCACGTCACCTGCCACAAGTTGCAGATTGTCACTTGCCACGTTGCCTGCCACACATTGCGGATTGTCACTTGCCGCATCACCTGACGAAAGTTGCGGAATGTCACTTGCCGCTTCACCTGCCACTGTTGCGGATTGTCACTTCCCACATCACCTGCCACACATTTGTCAATTGCCACAAGTTGTGGATTATCACTTGCCACGTCACCTGCCACAAGTTGCGGATTGTCCCTTCCCACAAAAGGCGGGTTTTCACGTGCCACAAGTTGCGAGTTGTCACTTGCCATGTTGCCTGCCACCGTTGTAGATTGTCACTTGCCACATCACCTGACGGAAGTTGCCGATTGTCACTTGCCACACGTTGCGGACTGTCACCTGCCACATCACCTGCCACCGCTGCGGATTGTCACTTGCCACATCACCTGCCACATGTTTGTCACTTGCCTGTCTGTCACACATTGCAGATTGTCACTTGCCTGCTCCAATTGTCCCATGCTGTGTCCCAGAGTCAGGCAGCAGAGAGATGATACAATCTCTCTGCTGCCCGCGGCTGTGCTGCCTACACAGTAAGGGTGGAAGTACAGGGATGCAGGGCGGGCGGTAAGAGATGATGTCATCTCTCTGCTCCCCCGCTCACTCAGACACTCACCAAGCCACCCAGCTGCCCGGCCGCACGCTCTCTCTCCCACCAGCGGAGCCGCCCGCACTTTTAGTTCCCCGGGTGCCGAGCTGCACGCTCTCTCACCCGCCAGCTCCCTTACCAGCCAGCCGAGCTCTCATTCTCACCCGCTCGCGGACCTATTGTATCCGTGGAGCCGCCCTCTCTCTCACCCACCCACAAATAGTTTCTCGGGGGGTGCAATTGACCTGTTGCCCTCCCCCTGGATCCGCCCCTGGTTGAACAATGCTATCACACAACTTTATCTGTGCCCAGTCTCACAAAACTCTCACCTTGGTAGCGTAAAAAAGCGCATGTAGCATAACTGATAAGGGCCTCAAGCGATAATATCTCACTTTTCTCTCCAAATCCTCTCCAATGGTGGGTGTAATGTGGCAGCCCGCCTGTAGTAGTCCCACTGGTCCCAGAGGATCCTATTTACCTGTCATAGTATTCCATATACCGTACAAGATAGGGAGGAAGAGGAGAAAGATATGCCTCCAATAGCGAAATACTGAATCAAACTGAGGTGCTTTATTAATAATGTGCGTGGACTCTTACATAAAATGTATTAAAGTCATCAAAATAGTAACAAGACGCAGCGCTTACAGCGCCGTCTTACGTCTCCTCCGGTTACTTCCGGTCTGCGCCAGTCTCATGTGATCCCAGTGGGGCACACTGGGAGCACTGGCAACAATTGATGGTTACAGTAGCTGTGTTTGATGGCACAGTGTGCGTTTGATGGCACATCAAATGCCGCCAGTGTGCTGCCAGTTTGCCCCATAAATTGCCGCCAGTGTGCTGCCAGTTTTCCGCATCAATTGCCACCAGTGTGCTGCCAGATTTGCCCCATCAAATGCCTCCAATGTGCTGCCAGATTTGCCGCATCAAATGCCGCCAGTGTGCCCCCCGCCCGGCCCTTACCTGTCTTGGGTCAACACTGTCCTCCTCGATGTCTTCTCCCTTCTCCCATACTCTTCCGTATTCTGCTATGATACACTGACGCTGTGATTGGATGACTGATAGGCGTCCAATCACAGTGCCTGTCTCTTCAGCCAATCAGGTGTCAGCTAACCAGACCCGGTGCACCTGATTGGTCGAAAGGCGGGTCTGTGTTAGGGAAGCGATGTATTCGCTTCCTTAACATAGCACTGTGTAAGCAGAGAACGCACAGCAGTGTGCCCCCTGTTTACCATTTTGGAAGCCTATTAGAGCCCACAGGCTCTAATCAGGAAGCCTATTAGAGCCTCTGGCTCTAATCAGACGCTTCCAAAACACACCCGCCGCTGTAATTCTTTTGCTCGGCGCCCGACAAGGGTCCAGGCACATGAATAGGGGGCAGCAGCGGCAACAATAGATCGATTCATACAATGCATGGATCTATCTATTGGTAATAGAGTGGTGTAGGAGAGAGGGGGCGGCACTCCTGCGCCCTCTATGGACGCACCGCCACTGCTTAAAGTGTATCTCCACTGTTGGATAGAGTAAGGAAGAGTTAGAACTCCTGTCAGGTTTTGGTCTATGAACATGAACATTTCCCCTATTTCCTATCCAAAATATTCACTGTGGCAGTGAGTGAGTGGAAATCTTTCCAAAGGAGCCATGAAAAGGAGCCATGAACATTCAATGTTCAATCATCAGGATGTATTTGTTTTTTTTTTGTAAAAAGAGGGGGTGTAATGGCGCTTGCCAATTAAACAATAACTAACCAGTTCTCTATTTAAACACACAATACCGTGAATAAATGACCAATGAATCCAGTTGTAAACCGTGTTTCACTCCTAATTCCTATACCCCACCAAACATCAATATTAATGATGAGGGGGATGAGTATCGTGATAATAATGAATTCCGATATAAATGATTGACTATTAATAATATCAATCATCAATGACTTCCAAAAAATAGGTGAATAAACATCCAAATAAATCGGTGAGATGAAAAAATCCCTTAAAGGGTAAAACCAAACGTCCAGTGAAAGATATGCAACTGAGCATGCCCAGAGACTTAGAAATTTTGAAGTTGCTTTTTGTGGGTGAAAATCACTTTTGTCTCTGAGCATGCACCCAATGAGGAGACTGAACTTTCTCCATGTGTTTTCAATTGCTTCAATTGTTATAAAAAGCGTGTGTACAGCAGTTGTCCGCTGCCCTGACAGAGGGCAGGTTGTGTGTGGGGGGACGGCTGGCAAGAATGTCTTTGCTAAACAGATATGTTTTTGAGCAAGTTTTTTTTTGGCAACGTATGTTTTTTTAATGATGTTCACTTTGATTTATTTGTCTATGGTGCATTATTTTGATACATTTTTGTCAAGATGTTTTGACTAATGTTCAAATCCTGTCTGTAGGTCTATCCTGTTATTTCCAAAGCATAAACCATATGCTGTTTACTGTCTCAAATGTATATTTTTAGTTTTTATATTTATGTTTGTTTGTGTTTTTATGTTTAATTTTTTTTATTTTTTTTTGCTTTCCTTGTTTTGTTGACCAATAAAATTACTTTCAAATTTTGAAGTTTGTTTTTTGTTACTTTTTCATGCTACAGTTTTTGACAGCTGCAGCTGCAATAGTTTTGACCTAAACAATCAGGTGTAATTTTTGTCTGTAAGCTTCTTTCCTGGTGTGTACGCATTAAAAATGTTTGCTTCCATGTTTATTCACCAGGAAATGAAAGACAGAGCGGTAAGTATTTCCTTTTTACTGCAGTGGTCCTCAAGTACCCCCGACAGGACATGTTTTGTGGATTTTGTCTTATCAAGAATTGCTGTCCAGACTGTCTTTTAAAGCACATGTGCAAGATGAAGGAAAACCTGCAAACATGGCCTGTTGGGGGGTGGGGGGGGTGTTGGCGGACAGGCTTGAAGTGCTGATTTACAGCACTGTGCTTAAATCTAGCGCAAGGCAATCCTATTCTAATTGTGGGTGTTTGAGGGAAGCCAAGTGAGTGTTAGAACCCCTGCTTGTGTTTTTTTTGGGTTGAGCTTTGTGTCCCTTTTCTTAAAATTGGCTTCATTTCCTCTCACACAGCTGAACAGGAAGTGAGGTTAAAACCCTACCAATGTCTTTTCTTGGGGACACACAGGTCAATCTAACTAGTGTCCCCATTAAGCAAATTGCACTCCATCACTGCTGTGTACACCCCAAATTATTATTTAGTTTGGGGTTTAGTAAAGGCAAAGCCACTCTGCAGTACAAGCGTAGTCGCTGAAAATCAGAGAGGAAGCACTGATGGTTTTAACATCCAATCCTGTAGAAGCAAAGTTGTTTTGTTTTCTTCCTTGCTTGTCCACTTGTAGTGCAAAGTGGATTTGCGTTTAGTAAATGGACCCCAAAGTCCAAGATCCCTAATAATTTGGGGTGTACACAGCAAAATGCTAGAGTGCAATTTACATAATGGGAAACTATTTAGAATGATCTGTGTCCCCAAAAAAGATATTAGTAAGGTTTTACCCTCACTTCCTGTTTGGCTATGTGACAGGAAGTGATTGAATTTGAATTAGAAAGTGACAACATTTGTGAGGTGTCTTCACCCTATCAGGGGTGCAGACATCCCAAAAAATGAGCAGATGATACTTATTTGCAAACTAATAATTTGTTATTTAACATTGGGTGGTGTTTGTGGGGGGCCCTAACACACATTCATACATATTAGCAACACTGTATCCTGGCCTATTTTCTTAGACCTCTCAATAAAATTATCAGAAATTTGTGCTTAAAGTAGAACTATAATCAACACTTATTTTCTTTCATTTTGGAGGGAGGGTTATAGCCCCTGTCAGTTTATTTTGTACCATACCTGTCCAATTGGGGAGATTTGCCTTCACTTCCTGCCCCATAGCCAAACAGGAAGTGAGAGAAAAACTATGAAAATTAAGGGAATCCAGTGCCCCCCCCCCCCCAGAACTAGTGTGAAAATGTATGGGAGTGTCCTAAAAAACAGGGTGTGGCCTTGACAGGAAGGGGTGGGTAATTTTTCTATTAGGAGGTGCAGAAGTTTAGTTAGGCCTAGGGCAGCACAAAACCTAAATATACTACTGCATATTAGGGCTTATTTAGACAGGATCCGATTTACAGCATGTTTTTAGATTTTGGGAGGAAACCCACGCATGCACAGGGAGAACATGCAAACTCCAGGCAGATGGTGTCACGGGCGGGATTCGAACCAGCGGCCCTTTTTGCTGCTAGGTGAAAGTACTATCCACTACACCACTGTGATCGCGGCTGAAAGGATGAGATCAGTGTTTTTTTTCCCGAACTCATGCTTTCCAGCCTGGAGGATAGATGTGGGGTCTTATTGACCCCACCTCTCTCCATAAAGAGGACCTGTCACACACTAGTCCTATTACAAGGGATGTTTATATTCCTTGTAATAGGAATAAAAGTGATCCAAGAAAAAAAGGGACAAAAAAGTGCAAAAAGATAAATATTACGTAAAAAAATAAAAAATAAAATAAAACGCCCCTGTCCCTAGTAGCTCGCATTCAGAAGCGAACACGCATGTAAGTCCCGCCCACATATGTAAACACCGTTCAAACCACACATGTGAGGTATTGACGCGTGCGTTAGAGCGAGAGCACTAATTCTAGCCCTAGACCCCCTCTGTAACTCTGAACTGGTAACATGTAAAAAAAATCAAGCATCGCCTATGGATATAAGTCCCGAAGTTTGGCGCCATTCCATGAGTGTGTGCAATATTAAAGCGTGACAAGTTAGGTATCTATTTACTCGGTGTAACATCATCTTTCACTTTATGCCTAAAAATTGGGCTAACTTTACTGCTTTGTTATTTTTTAATTCATGAAACCGTTTTTTTTTGGGCCAAATAAAAAGGCGCTAGAAAAATTATTGCGCAAATACCGTTGGAAATAAAATAAAAAATGACCGCCACTTTATTCCCTAGGGTGTCTGCTAAAAAAATATATGTAATGTTTGGGGGTGCTGAGTAATTTCCCAGGAACAAAATATAATTTTTACATGAAGGAGAGAAGTGCCAGAATAGGTGCGGTATGAAAGTGGTTAAAGTGAAACAATAAAAGTGAAATATTCCTTTAAATTTCATACAGGGGGGGATATAACATGCCTGTGAAATGCATGTTTCACGTGCTTAGAACTGTCCCTGTACAAGATGTCATTTCTGAAGTGAAAAAAAAAGTAATTTTAAAGTACTCATGGCTATAAAGAATACAGTCATTGCTCATTAAAACTAAAAAAAAAAAAAAAAAACGTGGGGTTCCCCCCAAATTCAATTACCAGGCCCTTCAGGTCTGGTATGGATTTTAAGGGGAACTCCACCCCAAATTTACAAAAAAAATGGCGTGGAGTCCCCCCAAAAATCCACACCAGACCCTTATCCGAGCACGTTAACCTGGCCGGCCGCAGAAAAGAGGGGGGACAGAGTGCGGCCCCCCCTCTCCTGAACCGTACCAGGCCACATGCCCTCAACATGGGGAGGATGTCCCCATGTTGATGGGGACAAGGGCCTCATCCCCACAACCCTTGCCCGGCGGTTGTGGGGGTCTGCGGGCGGGGGCTTATCAGAATCTGGAAGACCCCTTTAACAAAGGGGACCCCCAGATCCCGCCCCCCCCTGTGTGAAATGGTAATGGGGTACATTGTACCTCTACCATTTCACCAAAAAAAGTGTCAAAAGTGTTAAAAATGTCAGTAGCCGGTTTTTGACAATTCTTTTATTAATATCTTCTTTCCGTGGTTTTTCTTCTTCTTTCATTCGGGTTTCTTCCTCCATCTTCCTCTGCTTCTTTCTTGGGACTTCTCGTCCGCATCTTGACCGGCGTCTTCTTCCATCTTCTTCTCCTTCCGTCGGCCTTCTCGTCCACATCTTCTTGTTCTTCTGGACGCTGCGCTTGAAATTAAAGTCCCGCCGTGTGCTGCTCCAGTGACCCCGCCCCCCTCTGACGCCACAGGTAAACTCATATGAAAGTCAGCGTGTGGTATATGTGCGTCAGAGGGGGGCGGGGTCACATGAGCGTCACATGGCGGGGAATTCAAATGGAAGCTCGTCCGCATCTTGCACGGCTTCTTCTTCTCCGGACGCTGCGCTTAAAATTGAATTCCCCACCGTGTGCCGCTCATGTGACCCCGCCCCCTCTGACGCACATGACTTTCTTATTAGTTTACCTGTGGCGTCAGAGGGGGGCGGGGTCCCAGGAGAGGCACACAGCGGGGAATTCAATTTCAAGCGCTGCGGCCGGGGAAGAAAAAGAAGACGTGGACGAGAAGGCCGACGGAAGGAGAAGAAGATGGAAGAAGACGCCGGTCAAGATGCGGACAGGAAGTCCCAAGAAAGAAGCAGAGGAAGATGGAGGAAGAAACCCGAATGAAAGAAGAAGAAGAACAGCGGAAAGAAGATATTAATAAAAGAATTGTCAAAAACTGGCTACTGTCATTTTTAACACTTTTGACACTTTTTTTTTGTGAAATGGTAGAGGTACAATGTACCCCATTACCATTTCACACAGGGGGGGCGGGATCTGGGGGTCCCCTTTGTTAAAGGGGTCTTCCAGATTCTGATAAGCCCCCCGCCCGCAGACCCCCACAACCACCGGACAAGGGTTGTGGGAATGAGGCCCTTGTCCCCATCAACATGGGGACATCCTCCCCATGTTGAGGGCATGTGGCCTGGTACGGTTCAGGAGAGGGGGGCCGCACTCTGTCCCCCCCTCTTTTCTGCGGCCGGCCAGGTTAACGTGCTCGGATAAGGGTCTGGTGTGGATTTTTGGGGAAACTCCACGCCATTTTTTTTAAATTTGGGGTGGAGTTCCCCTTAAAATCCACACCAGACCTGAAGGGTCTGGTATGGATATTTGGGGGGACCCCCCACGTCATTTTTGTTTTACGGCGGGGTTCCCCTTAATATCCATTCCAGACCTGAAGGGCCTGGTAATTGAATTTGGGGGAACCCCCACGCATTTTTTTTCTATGAATGAATCCTCTCTGAATTGTCAGAGCCGACAATTCATTATTGCCGCAAGTGAATTTTAAATGCCTTTTTTTCCTTCTGAATGTCATTTTGTGCAGGGACAGTTCTAAGTGCGGGAAAAATGCGCTATTTCACATGCTTACTTTACACCCCCCCTAGGTACAAATTTAAAGGAATATTTCACTCTTTTTGTTTCACTTTAAAGGGGTGTTCCAGCCAATTTTTATGTTTATTAAAAGTCAGCAGCTACAAAAAGTGTAGCTGCTGGCTTTTAATAAACATACACTTACCTGCTCCAGCGTTCCAGCAAAGCGACGGCCGGGGCTCCGCTCCTCCCCTCCCCGCTGGCGTCTTCATTTCAACTGTGGGCACCCGGCCGTGACAGCTTTCGGCTTCACGGCCGGGCACCCACTGCGCATGCGCGCGGCGCAGCGCTGCGCCGTCTAATTGGACAGGAGATCGCCTAGGACCTGTGACGTGTCCTAGGCGATCGCCTACAGGGAGGGGCTGCTGTAGGCGATTAAGCTTAATCGCCTAACCAGCCTCTCGGCGGAAGGAGGAAGTGGGACAAGAAGTCCCACTCCTCCTGAAGCCCCCACCCCCCCCCAAAAAAAATTACATGCCAAATGTGGCCTGTAAGGGGGTGAGGAGTGGGATAAGCGGAAGTTCCAATTTTGGGTGGAACTCCGCTTTAAGCATTATTGAATTCACTGCTCCTGAAAAAACGGCTGTATAAAAAATAAGAAAAATGCATTGATACACGTCCCCTGGGGCAGGACTCAGATCCCCAAGCACTTTTTAGGACAAAACTTGCATATTAGCCTTTAAAATGAACATTTTTGATTTATCCCATAGACTTCTATAGGGAGTTCGGCGGCGGCTTTACATATTACTTGCATTGCGTCGGCTGCTACGCTGGTTCATGCGCCTAATTAAGGCTGCACCCGGAGTACTAATTAAGCCATGAACCAGGGCAGTGATAATAGTAAATCATCCCTATTGTGTGCAGCAAGGAGACCCCACAGGAGGGACATGTTTTCTGTCGCTGTGTGGAGGCCTGGCTATGTGAGCATTAATGGCTTTTTGCTTTACAAGTGCTGGTCAGAATGGAACATCTCCCTGCATTCAGTTATTTGAGTGCAAGTGATTTTAAAACATGTGCATGTAATTTTAAGTTTTAATAAAGTGTTCATAGTTTTACAGAGAGCACTATAGATTTTTTATTATTTTATTTTGAGCCCTACATCCTGATAACAGATCTGTGGAGAGAGTGAGCTGCATCTTTCTTTGGCATCAGTCCAATCCCTGCTTTAAAAAGGGAGCATGCTGTTAATGACTTTTGGATGAATTCAAAGGTCCATCCAAAAAGTTGTGAAGTGTGTCCACAAGGGATGGTGGAAATCACACTGGATTTGGCGTGAAAAAATGTACACTTCACAGATGCTTAAGGACCTGTGTATTGCACAGATGCCAGAGCGATTTTTCAATTTTTGTGTTTATGGCTGAGATTTAAATTAGAGGTTTGAATTAATTGAAAGGAATCTTTGTTAGTTTGGGCCTTGGAAGCAAGGTGGTCTACAGGAAAACAGGGTTTTTTCTGAAGAATAGCGCACAAGGTCTGTTGCCCTTCAGTGTAGCCCTAGACTAATGCCGCGTACACACGATGGACCGTTTTCATTGGACGAACCGATCGTGTGTGGGCCCCATCGTTTTTTTTTTCTCATCGGTGAAAAAACTTAGAACCTGTTTTAAAATTATCTGATGGTTAAAAAAAGGATAGAAAAAAACGATCGTCTGTGGGCAAGTCCATCGGTTAAAAATCCATGCATGCTCAGAATCTAGTCGACGCATGCTCGGAAGCATTGAACTTCATTTTTATCAGCACGTCGTAGTGTTTTACGTCACCGCGTTCTGACACAAACTGATTTTTAACTGATGGTGTGTAGGCAAGACTGATGAAAGTCAGCTTCATCGCATATCTGATGAAAAAATCCATCGGTCAGTTTTCATCGGATGAACCGATCGTGTGTACGTGGCATTAGAGATTTTGCCTCCTGGACTAAGTTTGGGTTTAGGGCTCTGAGATTGAATTTAAGCCACCGATCTCTTATCAGGATTTAGGGCTCAAAAAAACAAAAAAAACAATCCATAGTGCTCCCTGTAAAACTATGAATACTTTATTAAAACTTAAAATTACATGCACATGTTTTAAAATCACTTGCACTCAAATAACTGACTGCAGGGAGCTGCTCCATTCTGACCAGCACTTGTATAGCAAAAAGCCATTAAATTCCCATAGCCAGGCCAGCTACAGGTTCTTATGCCGCGTACACACGATAATTTTTCGGGTTGTAAAAAATGAAGATTTTTTAAAATGTCATTTAAAACGATCGTGTGTGGACTTCAGAGCATTTTTCGGGTTCTGAAAAACGTAATTTTTTTTTTAGAACATGCTCTATTTTTTCACTGCGTTTTAAACAATGTCGTTTTTCGGGTTGTAAAAAATGACCGTGTGTGGGCTAAAACAACGTTAAAAACCTGCGCATGCTCAGAAGCAAGTTATGAGACGGGAGCGCTTGTTCTGGTAAAACTACTGTTCGTAATGGAGTAAGCACATTCATCACGCTGTAACAGACAGAAAAGCGCGAATCGTCTTTTACTAACACAAAATCAGCTAAGGCAGCCCCAAGGGTGGCGTCATCCGCATGGAAGTTCCCCTTTATAGTGCTGTCGTACGTGTTGTACGTCACCATGCTTTGCTAGAGCATTTTTGAAGTTGACATTTTTTTTTTCTAGAACCTGAAAACGTCGTTTTTTACAACCCGAAAAATGATCGTGTGTACGCGGCATACAAGTTGAGTATGGTTTAGATTGACGTACATGTGTTTTTTTTATCTGCATTTATTTATATTTTGCTTAAATTTAAAACCTGGGTGGTTTACAAAAATTTGTAAAATAGCATATCTATTAACCACTTACCGCCCATAAGAAGTCATATGATGTCAAAGGGTTTCAGTGGTTATACCGGATAATGCCTGCACATGCAGGCATCTTCCTGGCATCAACATTTTCAGCTGGCGAATCCTTTTACAGTAAAAGTGGGTCAAGTGGTTAAGGGGTGGCTCTTGCCACCATCTTTCCAGGGCTCTCACATCCGATTGGGGAGGCTGGAAACACTCCAACTGGTAGCATCAGCTGCAATAAACACACAGAGAGAGGAAATTATGTTGTTCCTTGTGAAACTGGAAGCGATAAGGATTTAGTCACTTCCGGTTTTCGGTTGAATGTTTACAAGCCGTAACCGGTTTGTACAAGCATCTGATCAAACCAATCTTTTTTTGATCAGATGCTTTGGAGGCCAGAGAAGGCACCTGGGGTCTAATACACCTCATATCTCTCTATAAAGAGGACCTGTCATGGCCCATGCTATCACAGGGCATTATATTTATCCCTTCTAATAGCAATAAAGTTGATACAAATAAATAAATAAAGGGATAGTGTAAAAAAAAGTTTGGAATAAAAAATATAATAAAATAAAAAAGTTTTTAAGGTGCCCCACCCCCCCATGCTCACACGCAAATGCGAAAATGCATAAGTCTCACACGCATATGTAAATAGTAGATCGCACCACACATGTGAGGTATAGCCGAGAACATCAAAGTGAGAGCTATAATTTTAACTCCAGACCTCCTGTGTAACTCTAAATGGGTAACCTGTAAAGGCTTTTAATCATTGACTTTTGCGATTTTTAGGTACCATAGTTTGTCACTGTTCCACTTTGCCCGTTGCAATTTTAAAGCCTGGCATATCTATTTATTTACTCAGCATAACATTCTCTTTTATATTTTATCAAACATTAAGTATTGTAACAGTCAGGGGCTACCACCGTTTACGATATTCCATTCCACCAACCCAAGACAGCTTATCCGACACTCCACAATCCAGCAGAAACGATCCATAAGAATTCCCCAGAATAACGAGACACAAGCTCTGTTCTCTGGGTCCAAACGAAAGAATACTTTAATGGTAAACTCACCTCTTCTTATACAGTTAGCAACCAAATATAGACAATGACTCAACTCCACCCACAACATGACACAAGGAACTTCAATACACATTCCGTTAGATAATGACATTCAGATGAGCTAATTACTAATCATTACCCAGACGTTCTGACTCTGCGATAAGTTATTCTCACCTGCTACATACTACACATTCCTTTGGTAAACATAATTGACATGCTAATCCACTACACCTGAAAGGTCAGACATCTGACCTTTCAGACGGCCAACACATATCTATTATCAATAGTATTTTCACACAAAACAGTGCTAATTAACTTCACACAATGAAAGGTTCTTGAGAGGCAGCCTTAATTAGCACAATAGAATATCTTATGAGCCAGACTCAATTAACACCTCAACAGTATGCGTCCCCACATTGAATGAGTCATTCTATTGACCGGTTGTAATTAGTTCTTCTAGACATTAAGGAATATATTGTGGATTACTGTACCATGCTAAAACAATCCAACATATGTCCCTTATTTCCTGCAATACATGAATTATCATTACTGTCCCATCTCATGTAATCCGAGATATCATTTCTCAGTCATCCTATGCCTATATTGGACATAGGATGACCCACCCTAGACCCAAGAGTCATTAGTGAAGCTGGCACAGGAGTACCCCACATCCTTCAAACGTCTCTGGGTATCACGGGCCATTCCGTTACAAGTATTATATTGTGTTTGTGTGCACTAAAATTCAGTAAATTCAGTAAACATTTCAAACACTGCCCAAATACTGTGTGACATAAAAAATTGCAACACCCACCATTTTATTCTCTATAGCAGTGATGGCGAACCTTGGCACCCCAGATGTTTTGGAACTACATTTCCCATGATGCTCAACTACACTGCGGAGTGCATAAGCATCATGGGAAATGTAGTTCCAAAACATCTGGGGTGCCAAGGTTCACGATCACTGCTCTATAGTCTCTGCTTAAAAAATATGCAATTTTGGGGGGTTCTGAGTAATTTTCTAGCAAAAAAAAAAAAAAGATGATGATTTTTGCCAGAAATATCAGAATTGGCCTGGGTGGCAAGTGGTTAATTGTGACTCAGAAAGACCAAATACAGCACAGTTAAAAATATCCCAGTGATTCTAGAAAGTAATTCAAATCTGACCATAAATGCAGTATTGATGATGCAAAACAGAGAATATGCTTTGTCTGATTTGAATTTTAATCAAACTAGTTGCGCAGGGAGGCCAGGAACCCATAACCCACTAGAGTTTGGAACATTCTAAATAAATGAAAAGTATCTGTACAATTTATATTCAAATTGCTTATGTAACAGCCAGAGTCACAGCTTTGCCCGTGTTCTCCGGACTGAGATATGACTATGCAGTCTGTTTTTCATCTTCTTTTGATTTATTCATCCTTTTTTATTGCCATTTTTGGGATGGTACTCAACAAATTCATCATGCTGATGAATGGCAAGACCTGGATGAGTAATAAATGCCTTTCCACTGGGGATACAATTATCACCAGTCTGTGCCTGTCCAGGTGGATCTTCCAGTGTCTGACTGTCGTGTATGAGATCTTTGAATGGTTTTTGCCAAAAGTCCATTTAGGCTTCTTTAACAAGTTGATTCCCCCGGCTAGACTTCTGTTTAACTATGTCTCCATCTGGTTGGCCAATCTGCTCTGTGTGTATTACTGTATGAAGATTACTAACTACAAGAATGTTGTGTTCCTCTATCTCAAGGTGAGGATGTCAAGGTTGGTGCCGTGGTGTCTTGGACTATGTGTGTTTTTTTCTTTAGTATCTACTCTGCCTTATGTTTGGCAAAGCTTCTTTTCCCAATATCAAGCAGGTACCACTGATGTTTTTCACAACATGACAAAGAATTCAATTGAAGGAGACTATTCATATCTGATTGGCTCCACACCACCTCTTGTTATATTCAGCATTGCATTCTTCCTGACTGTTCCATCTCTTTGGAGGCACATCAGAAACATGAGCGGTTTTGGGTCAAGTTTTAATAATCCAGACATGAAGACCCATTACAATGCCATAAAAAGCATGGTTGCTTTCTTTCTGCTTCATATCTTGTTTATTACATCTGTTAATATTCATTTCGTTGGTGTGCTAGAAACTGGAAGCCCATACCTACTACTGCCAAGAATAGTCGCTTTGCTCTATCCATGCCTGCATTCCAGTGTCATCATCTTCTACAACAGGAAACTCCGAGAAGGGTTCTTATTCCCATTAACCTATGTACTGAGCTACCTTCAGAAGAAAGCAGATCCCTGAGCTTTGGGAGAAAATTGATAAATGATTTTGTACCAAAAATGACATACTGCAAAACCGTAGAAACAAAAAATGTAAAACAATATACAATCCTAGAAGTTTTCTTTGAAGTGATATTAAAGCTTAAGTTATTTTATTTTTATTTTTTTAAATAACAAACATGTTATACTTGCCTGCTCTGTGCTGTAGTTTTGCACAGAGCAGCCTTGATCCTCTTCTTCTCGGGTCCCCTGCCGGTGCTCTTGGCTCCTCTCCTTTGACCAGTGCCTCCAACATAGCTCCCAACTGTCCCTGATTTTGAGGGACTGTCCCTGATTTGGAACAATGTCCCCCTGTCCCTCGTTCCCCTTCATTTGTCCCTCATTTTAGTAACTCTATATAGTTGTATATAAAATGCACTTTATATCTATCAAAACATGTTTTCCAGCACTAAATCTTTCATTTGATTTCTAAATTGTTGCATTTGTAAATTCCAAAATCCAATACAAAGGAATAGTAGAGGTAAAAAAAGCACTCATGGGTTTAACCAATCTTGTTTTTTGTACAGTTCTCCTTTAAGGGGGCGTGGCAAGGGGTATGTTCTATTCCTGAATACTTTTGCTGATAGGTGTCCCTCATTCCCATTACAAAAAGTTGGGAGGTATGCCTCCAATAGCAAGACACTTGCTGTTGGGGCACTGGCATGCTCCTGAGGACAGCTCCATGTGTCCATAAGATAAGAAACAAAGAAGGTGCTCCTAAGTGCAGCAGACCAGTAATTTATTCAGACACAATTTAAAAAAACACTTACAAGCAGTTGGTGTTGGTAGGGCTCATAACAATCAATATTCCAACAAGGGTCCTTTTGCTGTCACTCCATGTCCGCTCAGCTGACTAGCAGCTGTGGGGAGGGTGGACCTCAGGTCTGAAGAAGGAGCTTCTGAGATTCTCTGAAACATATTACCGCCCCCCCTTTTTGACATCACTTGCGGTGCGTGCATTCTACGCCGATCCCGGTAGTGCAGTGGCCAACAATCATACCGTGGTTACAAGACTTAAGAGTACCAGTACATAGAACCTTGAGCCAACCACTTTAATCTTTCATGATGGTCCGGATTCAGAGAAGAGTTACGACAGCGTATCTCCATATACGCCGCCGTAACTCTGAGTGTGCGAGGTCATATCTCTGCGCCTGAATCAGTTACACATAGATTTCCCTAAGATCCGACCGGCGTAAGTCTCTTACACCGTCGTATCTTAGGCTGCATATTTACACTGGCCGCTAGGTGGGGCTTCGGTAGATTTACGCAAGGAATATGCAAATTAGGTAGATACGCCGATTCAGAAACGTACGTCCACCCGGCGCATTTTTTAACATCGTTTGCGTAAGGCTTTTTCCAGAGTAAAGTTACCCCTCATAAAGCAGGGGTAAGTCATGTTAAGTATGGACATCGGAAACACATGAACAGCGTTGTATTTTACGTCGTTTACGGAAGTCGTTCGCGAATAGGGCTGTACGTAAGTTACGTTCACGTCGAAAGCATTGACAGTTTGCGGCGTAATTTGGAGCATGCGCACTTGGAAACGTTCACGGACGGCGCATGCGCCCTTCGTAAAAAAATGCCAAATACGTGGGGTCACAATTAATTTGAATAAAACACACCCACATCATCCACATTTGAATTAGGCCGGGCTTACGCCGACACATTTACACTACGCCGCCTTAACTTAGGGCGCAAGTTCTTTCTGAATACGGAACTTGCGCCCTAAGTTACGGCAGCGCAATGTATCTGAGATATGTTACGCCCGCCAATAGATACGCAATTGTATCTGAATTTGGGCCTTTAATCTTTCATGACAAGTTTTAATTCCCATCCTAGGGATTCTATTCAGAAGAAAACAGCGATTGATCCTTGAGCTCTGGATAAAAATAGATAAACAAAGAGATTACATACTAAAAAATTAGATACTAAAAAATTTAGAAAATTTAACATTTTCTATTTTAGAGTGGATACAATTACTTGAACCCTGCTGTTTTTTTTTCTGCTGGGGAGATCTCCTCTTATTTTCTGTCCTGGTGATAATAATGTCACAGTGGTAGGAAGCAAGAAGACATTTGTCATTCCCATGTCAAGAGTTCTGTGTAAAGGCAGGTAAAGTATATCTTAAGCTAACTCTTTTAGTTTTGGATAGAGCATTTAATAGTTGGAATCTATGTTAGTTTTTTTTTCCATGTTTACCATTGGGTAAATTTAACTTTAATTTACTGCCATGTGGTTGCAACAGGAAATGAGAGGAAATCTCTCCAATGGGACACATGGAAAAAACAGCATTTAATAGTTGGAATCTATGTTAGGTTTTGTTTCCATGTTTACGATTGGGTAAATTTAACTTTAATTTACTGCCATGTGGTTGCAACAGGAAATGAGAGGAAATCTCTCCAATGGGACACATGGAAAAAACAGCTGTTCCAACTATTCCTTAAATTAGAAATGTACCCTTAATTTCTATCTCCAGTCAAATGTTTTTGTTTGAATAGAGCAGTGGTCTCCAAAGTGTGGCCCTTTGCATGCCTTTATCTGGCCCTTTTCTCCCCCACTGATACAGGCACCATTCCTTCCACTGACCCCAATAATCAGGCACCATTCCTTCCACTGACCCCAACGATCAGGCACCATTCCTCCCACTGACCCCAATGATCAAGCACCATTCCTTCCACTGACCCCAACGATCAGGCACCATTCCCTCCACTGAACCCAACGATCAGGCACCATTTCTTCCACTGACCGAAACAAAAGGGACACTATTCTTCCCATTGACATCAGTGATTGGGCCCTTTTCTCACCACTGACACCAATGATAGGGCACTATTCCTCCCACCAATACCAATAATGAGGCGCTATTCCTCCTCTTACTAAATACTGGCACTATGTACAGTTCTTACTCCCACTGACAACCAAGCCTAAGGCATTATTTCATTCCAGTGACACGCGACATTTTTTACTTCCTTCTGGCCACAGTCCAGCCCCCCCCCCCTATAGTTTGAATGACAGTAACCTGGCCCTTTTTTTAGAAAGTTTGGAGACCCCTGGGAAAGAGTAAAAATGCATTAGAACCTTTGCGGTCAATGACCTTGGTCCCCCCAAAAATCCATACCAGACCTTATTAGAGCATGCAGCCTGGAGGCCAGGAAGAGGGATGAACCAACATCCAGGACCTCTCTTAAATCTTACCAGGCTATATGCCCTCAATATGGGGAGGCCGAGACCCCCTGGCAAAGTATCTTGTACCTATGATGATGAAGACTCTGGACTGGTGGTGGTGGGGGTCTGTGGGTGAGGGTTTATCGGAAGCTGGAAAAACCCCCTTTAACAGTACTCTCCCCCTACATAGTACCTCTACTTATTCACTCCAAAAAATTTTAAAGTAAATAATACACTTACACGGTTCTTTATAGAAAAAAAAAAAATATATATATATATATATATATATATATATATATATATATACTGTATATATATATATATGTAGTATTACCCCCGAAGGAGCTGCTGGTTTGTTTTGGGTGGCATATCACCTCGTGGCTCCTCCACTGTCTAATGCTGCATACACACGATAGGTTACATCAGACCATTTTCATCAGACCAAACCGATCGTGTGTGGGCCCCATCAGTTATTTATCCATAGGTTAATCCATGCATGCTCAGAATCAAGTCGACGCATGCTTGGAAGTTCATTTTTTTCAGCACGTCGTTGTGTTTTACGTCACAGCGTTCTGACACGATCGGTTTTTTAACTGATGGTGCTACACCATTAACGAAATGTCCAAGACAGGTGTCTTTTTCTGTGCTCTCTATTACCCAGCCGGGTAAAAACAATACAACTTTGTGGTGATAGAAGAGTTGAAGTAGAAGGAGAAATAGCAGATTCAAGCGTATCAAAAGGGAAACAGTCCTGCTTCCAACAACACTTAGTCTTCTTCGCCACTTCAGCCGGAGTGGGTATAGTGTGCCTGGACAGGCCTCTCTCACTGACCTGGCAGCCAGAGTATCACTCGGAACTTAGAGGAAAAGTCTCTGCCACAGCCCCTCCTTAGGGTTGAGGTAATCCTCTTTAAGACTTTGGCCTGGATCTCCTTCAGGTAGTTTACAGGTGACCGACTGACAGGTGACCAACGTCCATCCTTTCAGTATTTGGTTCCCTTGATCCCCGGTGGATTGTCGAGACCCTATTGGTTTGCCAGCCTCTCTTGGCTCTCCTTAGATGGATTAACCACCGAACAGCTATCTCGCTTGGAATCTTCTCAGGATTGGGGACCCAGTCGATTACTGGGGCCCCGCCACAGCTTTAAATGTTCTGGGTCAACATGGTCCCGGAACCAGGAACACCACGTGGCACGCGCACCCCGGCCTGGTAGGCCATTTCGCCGGGGCGCCGTGATGCAGTCACCATAAAGGTGGGTGCCACACTCAAAGAAAAACCCAGACCAATGACGTCTGTCTCATAAATACCCTCCCCCAGCATGCACAGCGAGGAGAAACCCTCCTGATAGGCTGCTGAGGAAAAGCACCCAAACCTCGACTTCACTGCTGCCACCTATCGTCCTGGGGTGGGAACAGCACCCCAGGAACAACAGAGCAAGCCCACAGCACAGCCAAGCTGAGACAGAGACCCAATTTGAATAGATTAACTGGATCAGAGCTACCTAACTCTCTGATCCCCCTTTAAATTTAACAAAGCACCGGTACCTGGAAGTAACCAGGCGCTACACATATATATATATATATATATATATATATATATATATATACCGTATTTATCGGCGTATACCGCGCACTATTTTGCCGTGAAAATCAGGGCAAAATCGTGGGTGCGCGATATATACGCCGATACCCGCTTTCCCGCCATGAGTTTGAATACTGCGCCCGCATATAGCGAGCGCAGTACACTCGTGAATCTTCGGCCAGTCTCGGCGCCTCTCGTACTGACGTCCTGACGTCCTGAGCGTACAGGACGTCAGTGCGAGAGGCGCCCGAGCCTGCCCGAAGATTCACGAGTGTACTGCGCTCGCTATATGCGGGCGCAGTATTCAAAGTCGTGGCGGGAAACGAGCGGGAGGACGCCGCCGAAGGACGCCGGACCCGCCGAAGATGGACACCGGACCCGCCGAAGATGGACACCGGACCCGCCGAAGATGGACACCGGACCCGCCGAAGATGGACGCCCGACCCGCCGAAGATGGACGCCCGACCCGCCGAAGATGGACGCCCGACCCGCCGAAGATGGACGCCCGACCCGCCGAAGATGGACGCCCGACCCGCCGAAGACGGACGCCGGACCCGCCGAAGAGGACACCCGAAGCCGCAGAAGGCCGCCGGACCCGACGAGGCCGCAGATGGACGCCGCGCAAGACATCAAAACTGTAAGTACAAAAAAACAAAAAATCTTTTTTTCCCGATTGGGGGCCACTTTGGGGGTGCGTGGTATACGCCAGAGCGCGTTATACCGCGATAAATACGGTATATATATAATCCATGATGTAAATCCATCATCAAGTGATACAGTTTTATATTAACCACTTCAGCCCCAGAAGGATTTACCCTCTTAAGGACCAGGCCAGGCGATACGGTACTGCGTCGCTTTAACTGACAATTGTGCAGGCATGCGACGTTCCACCTACACAAAATTTATCCCCCCCCCCCATAAAAAAAGCTTTCTTTCTGTGGTTTTTAGTTTTTTGTGCTATAAACAAAAAGAGCAACAATTAAAAAAAAAATCTAATTTCTTCATCAGTTTAGGCCAATACTCTACATAGAAACCAATCAGCTTCCAGGTTTTATTGCCACCGTTTAATTGAACACGCTGGAACCCGTTTGGCCATCATGCACAGCTGCACCAGATTCTGAGTGCTCCAGTTTTAGTAAATCTACTCCATAGTGTCAGGCCCCGTACACACGACCGGTTTTCTCGGCAGAATTCAGCAAGAAACTCGATGAGAGACGTATTCTGCCGAGAAAACCAGTCGTGTGTACACTTTTCGCCGAGAGACCCGTCGGGAAACTCGTCGAGCCAAAAAGAGAGCATGTTCTCTATTTCCTCGTTGGGCAATGGGAACATTTGGCTCGACGAGTTTTCTGACAGCCGAACAAGGAACTCGACGAGCAAAACAATGTGTTTTGCCCGTCGAGTTTCTTGGTTGTGTGTACGGGGCCTCATAAGACATTAATGTGTTCAAATTATCCCTGAACATTGAAATTCTGAACACTTTCATTCTTCAGACTGTATGGGGTTGATTTACTAAAACTGGAGAGTGCAAAATCTGGTGCAATTGTGCATGGTTGCCAATCAGCTTCTAACTTCAGCTTTTTCAATAAAGCTTTGACAATAAAACCTGGAAGCTGATTGGCTACCATGCCCGACTGCACCAGATTTTGCACTCTTCAGTTTTAGTAAGACCCCTTAACACTAACATGTTTTTCAGGCGGTTCAGCGCTAAAAATAGCGCTGCTATACCGCCTGAAAAAATCGTGCCCTGCAGGCTTCAATGTGAAAGCCCGAAGGCTTTCACACTGAAGCGGTGCGCTAGCAGGATCGCTCCAAAAGTCCTGCTTGCCGCATATTTGGAGCGGTATAGGAGCGGGGTGTTTACCACTCCTATGCCGCTCCTTCCCATTGAAATCAATGGGAAACCGCGGTAATACCGCCTGCAATGCGCCTCTACAGAGGCGCATTGCAGGCGGTATTAACCCTTTTTCGGCCGCTAGCGGGGGTTAAAACCGGACCACTAGTGACCGAATATCGCGGTAAATATGACGGTATATTGGCACTAAAAATCTCGCCGCTATACCGTCACCGCACCTCCACTGCCCCATGTGAAAGGGGCCTAAATCAACTCCTATATGGTTTGGTATTGGCTTTATTATCTTATTATGTCTTGGTATAGGTGATTCCTTGCTTTCTGTGTATCATGTAGACTAGCTGTAGGGATTCCGGTTTGCATGAAAGCTCGGTGAAGTACACATATGTTTATTTAATATGTGTTGGTATAAACAGTGTATTTAACCACAAAATATATCATAAACATAATATTCTAGGCAGTGCTCCACAAAATACACTGGTATACCGCAAAGAGCAATGTGCTACACAACATATAAAAGAGAGAGACGATTCGCGCTTTTCAGTCTTCGTGCTTTTCAGTCTGTTACAGCGTGACGAATGTGCTATCTCCATTACAAACGCTGGTTTAACCAGAACGAGTGCTCCCGTCTCATAACTTGCTTCTGAGCATGCACGTTTTTTTCCCGTCGTTAAAGCCTACACACGACCGTTTTTCACGACGTGAAAAACGACAAGAAAAATTAGAGCATGTTCTAAATTTTGAATGGCCATTTTTCACGACGACAAAAATGCTCTGGAGCCTACACATGGTCTTTTTTAATGACCAATTTAAAAAATTGCATTTTTCTCGTCATGGAAAACTGTCGCGGCATAAGTGCTTGAGAGACAAGAACCAGTGTTTGTGATCATTCAAGGTTTATATTCCAGCTCCGTCTGGTAAGAGTTATTCCAACAGGGGTGGCTCTATACCCCCCCGTTTACTACACGAGTGGAGGTGTTGGTGGCAGAGGGATAGGAATCGCTGTCAATTGCTGAGATTTTCATCTTTGCTTTGATCAGACTATTTTAAGGATTCTCTTCATAAAGACTTTTTGGACTTTTATATGTTCGGTAGCACATTGCTCTTTGCAGTATACCAGTGTATTTTGTGGAGCGCTACCTAGTATATTATGTTTATGATATATTTTGTGGTTATATATGTTTTACCTGTCTGTTGATAGGAGAAGGTAGCAGATCTAGCTGTCATTAGCACCAGTTGTAGGAGGGAGGTGTATTGTAGCCCCACCCTCTGTATACTTATTTTCACCTGATCCCACTTAATCTATGAGCGCTTAGTTTTAGGAAGGGCTATCGAATTTTTTGTATTTTCATGTATTATTGTAGTTTATTAATTATGTTAAAATAGAATGTACACTTAAGAAATTTAGGCAATATACAACCAACAGCTCAAACAGTCCCTATATTGTGGTTTGTTGGCTCTCTAAATAAAAATTGCCAAAAACTTTATTGACTTTTTTCACTGTGGTCACATGGGCGCTAAACCAACATGATGGCCTTTTCCTCTTCCAGTGGTGGGTGGAGATTTGCAAGTGGACCAATGTCAAGACCACACATGCGCATTAAAGCTACATACACAAGTGCATATGTGAAGTAGAAGGAGCCTGCACACATGTTGTCAGTGCCAGACACCAAACTGTACATGCGCACTAGAGGGAGCCGCGAGACACAATTAACACACATGTGCTGTACAGGGAGATTCTAAACATGTCCGAGCCAGACATAATACCCATGCATGCGCACTAGAGTAAGCCAATGTATACAATAACCATACATGTGCAGAGGGAGCCTTCACACATGTTGAAGCCAGGTGCAATGACCATTAGACATGTGCACATTGAAATATTTTGTTTCGTAATTTCATTTTCGTACAAAAAAAAAAAAAATGTATTTAGTTACTCCCGAAATTCATTTTTATTTGTTTTGTTTTTCGTAAAAAAAATGCATTCGTCCGAAAATCCAAATTAAGGTCCAATGGTGGACCATCTTTGCTTTGATCAGACTATTTTAAGGATTCTCTTCATAAAGACTTTTTGGACTTTTATATGTTCGGTAGCACATTGCTCTTTGCAGTATACCAGTGTATTTTGTGGAGCGCTACCTAGTATATTATGTTTATGATATATTTTGTGGTTATATATGTTTTACCTGTCTGTTGATAGGAGAAGGTAGCAGATCTAGCTGTCATTAGCACCACTTGTAGGAGGGAGGTGTATTGTAGCCCCACCCTCTGTATACTTATTTTCACCTGATCCCACTTAATCTATGAGCGGTTAGTTTTAGGAAGGGCTATCGAATGTTTTGTATTTTCATGTATTATTGTAGTTTATTAATTATGTTAAAATAGAATGTACACTTAAGAAATTTAGGCAATATACAACCAACAGCTCAAACAGTCCCTATATTGTGGTTTGTTGGCTCTCTAAATAAAAATTGCCAAAAACTTTATTGACTTTTTTCACTGTGGTCACATGGGCGCTAAACCAACATGATGGCCTTTTCCTCTTCCAGTGGTGGGTGGAGATTTGCAAGTGGACCGATGTCAAGACCACACATGCGCATTAAAGCTACATACACAAGTGCATATGTGAAGTAGAAGGAGCCTGCACACATGTTGTCAGTGCCAGACACCAAACTGTACATGCGCACTAGAGGGAGCCGCGAGACACAATTAACACACATGTGCTGTACAGGGAGATTCTAAACATGTCCGAGCCAGACATAATACCCATGCATGCGCACTAGAGTAAGCCAATGTATACAATAACCATACATGTGCAGAGGGAGCCTTCACACATGTTGAAGCCAGGTGCAATGACCATTAGACATGTGCACATTGAAATATTTTGTTTCGTAATTTCGTTTTCGTACAAAAAAAAAAAAATGTATTTAGTTACTCCCGAAATTCATTTTTATTTGTTTTGTTTTTCGTAAAAAAAATGCATTCGTCCGAAAATCCAAATTAAGGTCCAATGGTGGAAGAAGAAGAAGAAGAAGAAGAAGAAGAAGAAGAAGAAGAAGAAGAAGAAGAAGAAGAAGAAGAAGAAGAAAACATTTTTTTTGACAGAATGTTTAAAAAAAAAAAAAATTCGACTCTTCATGTCTCTCAATGTCGAATCTTTTCTCTCTATGTAGAATAATATTGGACTAATAGAGTTAAGGTTAGGCACAATTAAGGTCGAATCTGTCATTGAAGGCTTATGGTGTCTGTCGAATGTTCTAAGAAGAAGAAGAAGAAGAAGAAAAAAAAAAAGAAGATTCGACAGAATCTTTAAAAAAAAAAAAAATGTTGACTCTTCATGTCTCTCTCTCTATGTCGAATCTTCATGTCTCTCTATGTCGAATCTTCATGTCTCTCTATGTCAAATCTTTTCTCTCTATGTCGAATCTTTTCTCTCTATGTCGACTCTTCTTCATGTCTCTATAATGTTGAATCTTTTCTCTCTATGTCAAATCTTTTCTCTTTATGTAGAATAATATTGGACTAATAGAGTTAAGGTTAGGCACATTCGACCGCAACGAAAACGAAAATAAAGCATTTGTTTATGTCTGATCTTTACGTTTTTGTTTTCTGTGCTTACGATAACGAAAATACCTGAAATTCGGACGAAAATGCATTCGGACGAAAACGAATGCACATGTCTAATGACCATGCATGAATACTATATGGAGCCACCAGATACAATACCCGCACATGCACAGTAGAGGGAGCCTGCACATGTGTTGAAGACAGATACAATAACCATGCATGTGCACTGGAGGGAGCCACCAGACACAATAACCATACTTGTGCAGTAGAGGGAGCTTCACACATATTGAAGCCAGACCCAATGACCATGCATGAGCTCCAGAAGGAACCACCAGTTGCAATGCACATGTGCACTATTGGGAGCTGCCAAACACAATAACTGCACATGCACAGTAAAGGAAAACTCCACATGTGTTGAATTCGGATTCAGATTTTGGTCTGAAAAAGAGGGCATGTCCCTCAAAGCGTGTCAGCGGTAACTTGAGTGTGAGGACCCTGTGAGTTCTGTCTTCTGGATCACTGTTCAGTTATCTGAGTTTTGTACTATGCTTTTATACTTTGACTCTTGTGAGCATATACTCACTTGTCTTTACATTTAAAGTGGAAGTAAACTCTCTTTGTTGTTTTGTACCTACAGCTAAGCCTATACTAAATCTGACCTGTAGGTACAGTAAATATCTCCTAAATGTGCACCGTTTAGGAGATATTTACATGTGTAGCAGCCAGTGAGGTCACTGGCGCATGCGCACACCAGCCATTGATAGAGCTGTGCCGTGACAGGAGTGACATCATCCCCTTTCGACCATTCATACGGCTGGAACCTACAAACCCGGAAGGAAGACTGCGTGAAGATGGATTTCCTGTCAGTAGGGATGAGCTTTATGTTCGGGTCAAACATGAGTTTGACTCGAACATTGGCTATTCGCCCGTTCTCCGAACAGCGAACAATTTGGGGTGTTTGTGGCAAATTCGAAAAGCCGCGGAACATCCTTTAAAAATCTATGGGAGAAATCTAAAGTGCTCATTTTAAAGGTTAATATGCAAGTTATTGACATAAAAAGTGTTTGCGGACCTGGGTCCTGCCCCAGGGGACATGTATCAATGCAAAAAATGTTTTAAAAATTTAATTTTTTTTGGGAGCAGTGATTGTAATAATGCTTAAAGTGAAACAATAAAAGTGAAATATTCCTTTACATTTCGTACCTGGGGGGTGTCTATAGTATGCCTGTAAAGTAGCGTATGTTTCCCATGTTTATAACAGTCTCTTCACAAAATGACATTTCGAAAGGAAAAAAGTAATTTAAAAATTGAATTGTCGGGTCCCAACAATACAGATAAAAGTAATTGAAAGTCAGTGAAAAATAAAAATGCGTGGGGGTCCACCCTAAATTCCATTACCAGGCCCTTCAGGTCTGGTATGGATATTAAGGGGAACCCTACGCCAAAATAAAAAAAATGGTGTGGGGTTACCCCCAAAAGAAGGGTCTGGTATAGATTTTAAGGGGAACTCTGCGCAAAATATAAGAAAATTGCGTGGGGTTCCCCCCAAAAATCCATACCAGACCCTTATCCGAGCACGCAACCTGGCAGGCCGCAGGAAAAGAGGGGGGGGGCGAGAGAGCATGCCCCCCCTCCTTAACTATACCAGGCCACATACCCTTTTTTTTCATAGTTTGTTATTCAATTTTGAAAACAGGTAATTTTTGTCCTTCCCCTTTATAGTGCCGTTGTACGTGTTGTATATCACCGCGTTTGAAAACAATGTGATTTTGTCTTGACAGTGTGTATGCAAGGAAAGCTTGACAAGATTCTCGTCAAGCCTCACAAGAACCTCGTCTAGGAAAACAATGTTTCTTTTACAACGAGATTCTCGGTTGTGTGTACGAGGCCTCAGTCTCAGGAGCCATTTATTTATTAAAGTGGAGCAAATCTGGTCTACGTGGTTTCTACAAGAACAATAGTGTTATAGTTCAGACATGTTGTGGCGCTTGCAGAAACCTTTGTTAAAAAGTATGTAGAATGTGTTGCAATAAACATCCCTCTGCATGTACAAGCAGAAAATACTGCTCACATAACCTGACCACTCCTTCAGACAGCAACAGGAATCACCTCCCTCCTGTGTGGTCTCCTTGCTCCATCCAAGAATTTTGTCATCAATGATGACATCATACCATTTGTTTGATAATCACTTGCCAAATAGCCTAGTAAATGGGCATTACTGTTTTTTAACATTCAGCTCCCATTAACTGTAGTGAGGTTTGGTTTGGAACCCAAACTCTATATTCTGCAAACCCACCTCAAAGCAAACTAAAGTATGTTTGTCTCATTACAAACTCAAAACTAAAATGTTAAAAATAAATAGTAATGAAAAATAATCCTATAAATCATCCAAGATCTTACTCCAAATGTCTTCAATCCAAGTAGTAACCATACCCAACCCTGCCTAGCTTCTGAGATCAAACTAGATCGGGCACATTCAGGGTGGTGTGGCCACAGGCTGTATCTTGGCCCAGGCCTAGGGCAGCACTTTGCAGGGGGGGCAACATGAAAAGAGTCCCCGCCGCCTTGCGCCACACTTTTAACGATCGGTTAAACCGATGAGAACGGTCTTATGGACCGTTTTCATCGGTCCAAACCGATCGTGTGTGGGCCCCATCGGTAATTTTTCCATAGGTTAAAAAAAGCCAACTTGTTTTAAATTTAACTGATGGATACCTAACCGATAGAAAAAAAACGATCGTTTGTAGGCATGTCCATCGGTTAAAAATCCACGCATGCTCAGAATCAATTTGATGCATGCTTGGAAGCATTGAACTTCATTTTTTTCAGCACGTCGTTGTGTTTTACGTCACTGCGTTCTGACACAATCGTTTTTTTAACCGATGGTGTGTAGGCACGACTGACCATCAGTCAGCTTCATTGGTTAACCAATGAAAACGGTCCATCAGACTGGGTCGCAGAACAAATCAGTCTGGCACCCCATAAAGTGTCCGCACTGCTGCTGGTATGATAGGGATAGGTATGATAGGGATGGCGCAGACACAAGGGACACTGACATGGTCACCTATACCTGGCAGGTAGGTAGTAGGACTCTCCTGCAATCCTTTGCTTGTTTCAATTGTACATATTAAGGAATCTTTAAGCTGAAATGACTGTTTACAGGGTATAGAGACATAAAAGTTAATTGATTCCTTTTAAAAATGATTACAAATAGATAAAAAATCAATCATATAATGTGCCTGTAGGTTAGTTTCACTTTTAAACTGGTTTCATGTTCCTGTGAACTAGAGAGACACACAGAACAAAAACAAACAAATCCAGGGCAGTGTTTTGTTTCTAAAATAATCTGATTGGTTCTGTTAAGTTTTAGACACACAGTAATGACAGCTTAGACCTACAGTGAAAAGCTCCCAGTACGATGGTTATAAGGAAAAAGACAACCAGGAAGTGTGGAGATCACAGCAGAATTACAGCCACTTCAAAGCAAAAACGAAACAATAAGGACATAACCAGTACTGCAGTAAGGTAAAGGAAGCTATTTAGCTAAAAAAAAAAATCCTTTAGTGATCCTTTAATTTTATTTCTGTTGATTGCTGATGAGAAAAATAAACAGATGGGTTTATTTGTTCCTACACCCAATCCTTGCTTTTCTTACTCCCTGGACCACATACCTCCATCACTGTGCTACATGTTTTTTTGCTGCACCACTGGCATGGTTATATCCTCTTAGTCCTCCATAAATTTAGTATACATTTGTGCTTAATAGACAACACTTTGTTTTCCATTTTGGATAGAGTAAGGGATGGTTATAGCCCCTGTTAATTTGTATTTTTTTTGCCATCCATTCTTTCCCCTTTATATCCTGCCCCATAGCCAAACAGGAAGTAAGAGGAAATATATGCAGATTAAGGGAATCCCTCCCCCAAGGCCCTTAGAACTAGTGTGCCCACTGGAAAATGTCAGGGCAGGTCTTAAACAGGAAGGGGTCTAAACCTTGACAGGAAGGGGTAGATCGTATTTAAATTAGGGGTTGCACAAATTTAGTCAGGCCTAGGGCAGCAGTGGCGTAGCGTGGGGGGGGGCAGGGGAGACTGTGGCCCTGGGTGCAACATTTAGGGGGGCGCCCGCCAGTACTTGTCACAGTGGCTGCCTCCTCCTAAATGTCCTTTACTGTGTCCCATGCTCTGCCGTGCCCGCCGCCATGTTCAGTCTCAGGCGCCCTGTGATTGGGCGTATGGGGTCATGTGCGGCGGCGGGGCTGGCCTGTCCACGATCGTGGTAGATCCTGGAGTCCCGCCTTTCGCCCAATCACAGGGTGCAGGAAACTGAACATGGGTGGAGGCGGGACTCCAGGATCTACCGCGATCGTGGACAGGCCAACCCCGCCGCTGCACATGACCCCATATGTTTAATCACAGGGCGCCTGAGACAGTGACTAAACATGGCGGGGAATACGAGGATTATTGCCGAGCAGAGCGCAGAGGCTGCAGAGTGAAGCAGCAGGTGTGCCGAACATGGCGAGTCAGCCTGGAGCCGCTCTCCGCCTCTTTCTTCTGAGCCAGATTACTGTCTGCAGCAAGGTACCGGGGATCGGGAGGAGGGCAGCCGCTGACACTCTTGAACTCTTCCAGGCAGGCTGAGCCAATGCTGGGGAGAAAGGAGAGCATGGAGCCGGGAATAGAGCGCAGGCAGCAGGGGGTGGAGGAGGAGAAGGAAAGTCACAGCCTGGAGGAGAAGAGAGAGGAATGGAGAGGAGAGGGGGAGCAGCCTGGAGGAGAGGTGGAGGGAAGAGAGGAAAGACACACTTCTATATACACATGAATGGGACAAGACAGGAGGAAATCAGTGGAGCTGGGATTATCACATCCATGGGGGAGACATGGAATCAGTGGGAGATGACATTAACAGGAGCTGGGAATTTGGGGGGGGGCGCAATCTCGCACCATTGTGTGTCAGCGGCCATCTTTAATCGTAGGTGCCCTGTGATTGGGTGAATGGGGTCATATGCTGCGGCGGGCCTGGCCTATCCGTGATCGTGGGCGGCGCATGCGCAAAGGCTGTTCCTGAAGTTCCGTCCCACCTCCTTGTTTGAGCCGCCCGCGGCCGCCATCGTCTACTCCTCCTCTCCGCCTCCTCTCTGCCAGACCACGCCGGATCTGGAACTGGGACGTCATCTGTGAATGTTCCCCCATTGGCAATCTGATCGTTGACAAAAAGCAGTCGTCTAAGAGGAGGGAGCAGCCGCCAGCCACGGACCAGTTAGGGAGAGTCATGCCACATCCATGCATTAATTTAATTCAGCCAGCGAGCAAACATGCAGCATGCCTGACAGAGTAGTGTAAGTGGGGTGTGTAGTGAGGTAGGCAGTGTAGTGTAAGTGGGGTGGGCAGTGTAATGTAGTGTAGTGGGGTGGGCATTGTAGTGCAGTGTAGTGTAAATGGGCAGTGTAGTGTAAGTGGGGTGGGATAATCAGACGGACTCAAATGAAAATACAGTTGTTAGGTGTGGGAAGGGTAGGCTTCTCTGAAGAGGAGGGTTTTTTTAGGGATCCTCTAAAAGCTAATAGAGAAGGAGATAGATGAATAGATTGGGGTAAGGAGTTTCATAGGCTTGGAGAGGCTCTGGAAAAGTCCTGGAGATGAGCATGGGAGCAGGTGATGAGAGAGCTAGAGAGCAGGAGGTCTTGAGAAGAACGAAGAGAACAATTAGGTTGGTATTTAGAAACTAGGTCATTGATGTAGCTGGGGGCAGAGTTGTGGATGGCTTTGTAGGAAATTGTTAGTAGTTTGAATTTAATTTGTTGGGTGAGCGGAAGCCAGTGGAGGGATTGACAGAGGGGAGTAGCAGAGACAGAGCGGTTGGTAAGGTGGATGAGTCTGGCAGCAGCATTCATGATGGACTGAAGGGGGGTTAGAGTATGCAGAGGTAAGCCAATGAGGAGGGAGTTGCAGTAATCAAGGCAAGAGATGACCAGGGAGTGAATTAAGAGTTTTGTGGTGTCATTGGTTAGAAAGGGGCGTGTTTTGGAGTTTTGCGAAGGTTGAGGCGGCAGGATTTGGACAGTGATTGAATGTGAGGCTTAAAGGACAGTTCAGAGTCCAGGACTACTCCTAGGACCTTGACATGTGGGGATGGGCTGATAGTTGTGGCATCAATTTTGACGGAGAGATCAGGGGAAGAGGCACGTGGGGAGGGAAAATGATAAGTTCAGTTTTAGATAGATTGAGTTCAAGGAGTGGTGCAACATCCAAAGTGATATATCTGATAGTAAAATAGTTATATGTGAGGAGAATGAAGGACTGAGTAGAGGGGTAGAGAAATAGATTTGAGTGTCGTCAGTGTAAAGGTGGTATTGGAAGCCGCGGGAGGCTATCAGCTGACCCAGGGAGGAGGTGTAGATTGAAAATAGGAGAGGTCCAAGAACAGAACCTTGGGGGACCCCAACAGAGAATGGAAGAGGAGAGGAGGAAGTAGAGTTGTAAGTAACGCTGAAGGTGCGATTGGATAAGTAGGTAGAGAACCCACGAAGAGTACAGTCACAGAGGCCAAAGGTGTGGAGTTTTTTGAGGAGGAGTGGGTGGTCAACCTTATCGAAGGCGGCAGAGAGGTCCAGTAGTAGGAGCACAGAATAGTGTCCCTTAGTTTTGGCCGTTAGTATATCGTTTGTTAGTTTTAGGAGAGCAGTTTCTGTGGAATGTTGAGGACGAAATCCAGACTGAAGGGGATTAAGAAGGTTATTATCAGCAAGGTCGATGCTCAGTCGGTTGTAGACTAGACGTTTGGATAAAAAGGGGAGCAAGGAGCTGGGGCATAGGTTGTCAAGATTGGATGGGTCCAGTGAGGGCTTTTTATGTAAGGGGCTGACTAGTGCATGTTTCAAAGAGTTAGGGAAGATGCCAGAAGAGAGAGAGAGATTGAAGATGTGGGTTAGAGAGAGTAGAATAGAGCCAGAGGGTGAACGTAGCATTTGCGAGGGAACAGGATCCAGAGCACAGGTGGTAAGATGGACATTAGCAAGTAATTTAGCGACCTCGTCTATAGTGGTGGGGTTGAAAGAGGGAAGTAATGACTGTACCTGTGGGCATGAGGTGTGAAGCATGGAGGGTATCTGAACAGTAGAGATCTTCTTGCGAATTGTATCAATCTTCTGTTTGAAGTGATTGGCAATCTCCTGGGCAGTGAGTGAGTTAGTGGGTGGAGGCAATGGAGGACGAAGGAGAGAGTTGAAGGTAGAGAAGAGTTGACGGGGACGGGATGATACGTTTTTAATGAGGGTGATGAAATAGGTCTGCTTGGCAGTGAGGAGGCTGGAATTGTACTGAATATTTGGAGGGCAGATTTATACTGGACGAAGACTTCCTGGGACTTATGCCGCGTACACACGATCATTTTTCGGCATTAAAAAAACGTTGTTTTAAAAAAATGACATTTAAAATGATGGTGTGTGGGCTTCACATCATTTTTCGGCTTCTAAAAACGACACATTTTTTTTTTCGAGCATGCTGCATTTTTTAACAACGTTTTAAACAATGCCGTTTTTCGGGTTGAAAAAATGATCGTGTGTGGGCTAAAACGACGTTAAAAGCCCACGCATGCTCAGAAGCAAGTTATGAGACAGGAGCGCTCGTTCTGGTAAAACTACCATTCATAATGGAGTAAGCACATTCATCACGCTGTAACAGACAGAAAAGCGTGAATCGTCTTTTACTAACACGGAATCAGCTAAAGCAGCCCCAAGGGTGGCGTCATCCGCATGGAACTTCCCCTTTATAGTGTTGTTGTACGTGTTGTACGTCACCGCACTGTGCTAGAGCATTTTAAAAAAACGATGGTGTGTGGGCAACGTTGTTTTAATGATGAAGTTGGAAAAACTTTTTTTCATGCCGGAAAATGATCGTGTGTACGCGGCATTAGTCTTGCGCCACTGGCGCTCGAAAGCACAGCTGTGTTTTTTCAGACTTCTAGTATCATCTGTTTGCCAGGGTTGAAGGGGATGGGGCCTTATTCTGCGTGTAGTGAGGGGGGCCAGTCTGTCCAGTGATGCTAGAAGTGAAGTGTTGTAGACTAGGTCAGTGCAGGACAGGGGTGCGATTTTGTCATAGAGGTGGTCAGTCACAGAGTGTAGAAGAGAAGGGTTGATATGGTGAAGGTTTCTACGAGTAACTGTTAGGCATTTGGAGGGAGAGGAGGATATTGTTAACATGTACCCATCCTCATATTACCTTTGTATACTTCCTCCCAAAGGCTATATGGTTGTACCAGCCTCCCTCTTTCCTCCCTTTCCTATTTCCTCCCCCTTTCACTTTCCCTTCCCTTAGTCCCGGTTCACACTACAGCGACTTGGGATCCGACTTGTGTCGCCCCAAGTCGCACTACATGAGAAATTCCATTGAAGTGAATGAGAGCCGTCTTAATGTACACTACTGAAGTCGCTCCGACTTCAGAAACGGTTCCTGGACTACTTCAAGGCGACTTCTAGGCAAATTGTAGCCAACTTGTACACATTGATTTCAATGGAAGTTGCCTCCAAAGTCGGATCACTGTCTTAACTTAAGCAACTTTACAGAAAGAAAAAATGGTTTACTCAGGCAAACCCCTCCCTCCCACAGAGCTGATTATTCTGTGATTGGCCACAGCCAAAGTCGCCTGTCTTGGAGGCAACTTTAAATCGCGTTGTAAGTTGCTCCAAGTCGCGCTGAAGTCGCTTTGCAAAGTCGCGCTGTTAGTCGGGTTGCCCCTGTGTGAACCGGCACTTACTGTATATTCTTCAACCCCCTGGGGTTGTATTTACGACTTTCTGAAAGTGTTTTTTTGTTTTGTTTTTGTTTCTACACTTTTTCTTGTTCAAATAATTTTATTGGTACAGAAAGAAAAAGGATAACAGGCAGTAACAGTCGTAGATTACAAAATTAATAATATCACTTCTGATGTATGGGGACGCATCCCACGATAGTTTGGTGAAAAAGGCATTCATAACATTTAGTTAACATGTGATAGCTGTTGCATTACTCTAAGTTTGGGGGTGTAGATAACCCCAACTGCTCAGCTAGATCAAACATGGGAGGCAGAGGGAGAAGGATCTCCCCTCAGGACGTCTAAACAAACTTGGATTGCTTTGCAATCTAACTGTCAAAAAGAAACAACATATACAATTATGTAGATTGGGATAATGGGCTGGGCAGTTTGGGGGAGAAACATAGGCTGTTTTTAGAAAGATTGAGTATAGTAAAGGTTGCGTGTGTCCCAGGGGGTGATGTATGAGAAAGGATTAGAGGTCTCCGTTCAATGGTCCCTAGTGATGTAAGTAGGGGGGATTATGTGGACAATAGTGTTTGGTCAAAGCCACCAGGGAGATAATGATTCACCCATGGTTGCCATAGGCGATTATATTTTTTAACTTTGTCTAGGAGAGCATGAATCATGGCTCTGGTGACCCTTTTTTAGTTTCTGTGATGCTAAGGTGGGGATATTTCCAGGCCTTCGTGATGGTTTACTTTGCCGCGGTGGTAACATGCAAGATGAGTTTAAATTGTGGGCGGGTTACTTCCTGAGGCTTTTTATTAAGTAGGCCTGTCCAGTGGCCCTTTAAACAAAGTTGAGAGGTGTGAGGTGTGAAGCATGGAGGGTATCTGAACAGTAGAGATCTTCTTGCGAATTGTATCAATCTTCTGTTTAAAGTGATTGGCAATCTCCTGGGCAGTGAGTGAGTTAGTGGGTGGAGGCAATGGAGGACGAAGGAGAGAGTTGAAGGTAGAGAAGAGTTGACGGGGACGGGATGATACGTTTTTAATGAGGGTGATGAAATAGGTCTGCTTGGCAGTGAGGAGGCTGGAATTGTACTGAATATTTGGAGGGCAGATTTATACTGGACGAAGACTTCCTGGGACTTATGCCGCGTACACACGATCATTTTTCGGCATTAAAAAAACGTTGTTTTAAAAAAATGACATTTAAAATGATGGTGTGTGGGCTTCACATCATTTTTCGGCTTCTAAAAACGACACATTTTTTTTTTCGAGCATGCTGCATTTTTTAACAACGTTTTAAACAATGCCGTTTTTCGGGTTGAAAAAATGATCGTGTGTGGGCTAAAACGACGTTAAAAGCCCACGCATGCTCAGAAGCAAGTTATGAGACAGGAGCGCTCGTTCTGGTAAAACTACCATTCATAATGGAGTAAGCACATTCATCACGCTGTAACAGACAGAAAAGCGTGAATCGTCTTTTACTAACACGGAATCAGCTAAAGCAGCCCCAAGGGTGGCGTCATCCGCATGGAACTTCCCCTTTATAGTGTTGTTGTACGTGTTGTACGTCACCGCACTGTGCTAGAGCATTTTAAAAAAACGATGGTGTGTGGGCAACGTTGTTTTAATGATGAAGTTGGAAAAACTTTTTTTCATGCCGGAAAATGATCGTGTGTACGCGGCATTAGTCTTGCGCCACTGGCGCTCGAAAGCACAGCTGTGTTTTTTCAGACTTCTAGTATCATCTGTTTGCCAGGGTTGAAGGGGATGGGGCCTTATTCTGCGTGTAGTGAGGGGGGCCAGTCTGTCCAGTGATGCTAGAAGTGAAGTGTTGTAGACTAGGTCAGTGCAGGACAGGGGTGCGATTTTGTCATAGAGGTGGTCAGTCACAGAGTGTAGAAGAGAAGGGTTGATATGGTGAAGGTTTCTACGAGTAACTGTTAGGCATTTGGAGGGAGAGGAGGATATTGTTAACATGTACCCATCCTCATATTACCTTTGTATACTTCCTCCCAAAGGCTATATGGTTGTACCAGCCTCCCTCTTTCCTCCCTTTCCTATTTCCTCCCCCTTTCACTTTCCCTTCCCTTAGTCCCGGTTCACACTACAGCGACTTGGGATCCGACTTGTGTCGCCCCAAGTCGCACTACATGAGAAATTCCATTGAAGTGAATGAGAGCCGTCTTAATGTACACTACTGAAGTCGCTCCGACTTCAGAAACGGTTCCTGGACTACTTCAAGGCGACTTCTAGGCAAATTGTAGCCAACTTGTACACATTGATTTCAATGGAAGTTGCCTCCAAAGTCGGATCACTGTCTTAACTTAAGCAACTTTACAGAAAGAAAAAATGGTTTACTCAGGCAAACCCCTCCCTCCCACAGAGCTGATTATTCTGTGATTGGCCACAGCCAAAGTCGCCTGTCTTGGAGGCAACTTTAAATCGCGTTGTAAGTTGCTCCAAGTCGCGCTGAAGTCGCTTTGCAAAGTCGCGCTGTTAGTCGGGTTGCCCCTGTGTGAACCGGCACTTACTGTATATTCTTCAACCCCCTGGGGTTGTATTTACGACTTTCTGAAAGTGTTTTTTTGTTTTGTTTTTGTTTCTACACTTTTTCTTGTTCAAATAATTTTATTGGTACAGAAAGAAAAAGGATAACAGGCAGTAACAGTCGTAGATTACAAAATTAATAATATCACTTCTGATGTATGGGGACGCATTCCAAGATAGTTTGGTGAAAAAGGCATTCATAACATTTAGTTAACATGTGATAGCTGTTGCATTACTCTAAGTTTGGGGGTGTAGATAACCCCAACTGCTCAGCTAGATCAAACATGGGAGGCAGAGGGAGAAGGATCTCCCCTCAGGACGTCTAAACAAATTTGGATTGCTTTGCAATCTAACTGTCAAAAAGAAACAACATATACAATTATGTAGATTGGGATAATGGGCTGGGCAGTTTGGGGGAGAAACATAGGCTGTTTTTAGAAAGATTGAGTATAGTAAAGGTTGCGTGTGTCCCAGGGGGTGATGTATGAGAAAGGATTAGAGGTCTCCGTTCAATGGTCCCTAGTGATGTAAGTAGGGGGGATTATGTGGACAATAGTGTTTGGTCAAAGCCACCAGGGAGATAATGATTCACCCATGGTTGCCATAGGCGATTATATTTTTTAACTTTGTCTAGGAGAGCATGGATCATGGCTCTGGTGACCCTTTTTTAGTTTCTGTGATGCTAAGGTGGGGATATTTCCAGGCCTTCGTGATGGTTTACTTTGCCGCGGTGGTAACATGCAAGATGAGTTTAAATTGTGGGTGGGTTACTTCCTGAGGCTTTTTATTAAGTAGGCCTGTCCAGTGGCCCTTTAAACAAAGTTGAGAGAATTTGAAAAATTTCAGGACAAATGTTTGGCCCAGTGGGCAGGTCCACCAGATGTGGAGATGCGTACCTTCATCTGGACAGCCACGGAAACAATTGGGGGTGGGGTGGAATTTAGAAATCCGGGCAACGACCAGATACCAGCGCATAAGAACCTTATAATTAGTTTCCAATGCCACTATATTCTGCGTCGCTGATTGGGTAGCCTCCCGAATCTCTGTCCAGTCTTTGGTCTCCAGATGGAGAACCAGATCTCTCTCCCACTTAGCTGCATAGGGTATAGATGGTGGGTCAAAAAGGTAAGCGTATATGGTGGAAATTAAACCACGAATGTTGACATGGTGGGTAGGGACATGTTTCTTCTTCTCCAAACTTTTTCAATAAAAACATATTGAAACTAAAAATGTAAGTTACATCCAAGCATTTAAAATCCTCAACTACCAAAATTTTGATCCCACCCTGCCCCCACATGCATGCACATATAAACGTCAACACACCCGCTGGGGGACACCTATGTAGGAAATTATCACTAGATATGTGCATTCCCGTTCATACGAATGTTATTTTCGTACGAAAATGTTCATTTTCGTACCCGCAGAATAATGTGTACATACGAAAAAAATAAAGCACCAAAATATGAAAACGACAGGATTACGAATGAGCTGCATAACGAACAACCGCAAATACGAACGAACGATCTGACGAAAATACGACAAAACGAAAACGGCAAAAGAACAAAAATTACATCTATAACAAAAGATTTGCATTCTGTATCCTGTTTGAATCCCTTCTCTGTTCGCACCCTCAGTCGTATGTTCACACGACATCCACAACAAAAGACCCGCACCCTGCATTTTGAATTCCTTTTTTCTGTTTGTATTTTGGATTCAACAGAATGCAAATCTTTTGCCACAGATGTCACAGGAACACATGACCGAACACACCAAAAGAAAAAGGACCCAAAATACAGAATAGAAATCTTTTATTATAGATGTCATTTTCGTTTTTTTGAATGGGCAGTGAGTGTAGTTAGTAAAGCAGCTTCTCTTTTGTGCTGAGTAGTACAGTAAAGCCAAATAAACTTTTCTGTGGATTTTCATCTGAAGGGAGATCAGTTGGCCAGACTTTTGAACCCAAAAATGGTTTTCTGATGGAGTTTAAAAACGAACAAATTTTCTGAGAACGAACGGAAAACTATCGTTTTTATGTTTGTTGTTAAAAAAGTCTGACCAAGTGTATGGGGCTTAACAATCGTTAATATGGATGAGCCGCGTGTTGAAAGTGCCGCGAATCCCCGTGATATATTTACGAAAGTACAAAATGACGAAAATCCTTTTTCTGTTCGTATCTTCAGTCGCATGCCCACATGACATCCACAACAAATTGTCATAGATGTCACACGAACACACGACCGAAAACACGAACAGAAAAAGGAATCCAAAACACAGAATGCAAATCATTGACGAAAATTCACGAAAATTATTGTCTAACAAGTAACGAACATGAATTAAACAGAATAACGAACCATCCCGCATGTACGAAAATAAAACGGTAACGAAAATACGAAACTATCGGAATACGAAAAAATCTCGTCGTACGAAAAACGAACGGGAACGAACAGGAAAACTGGCGTCTTACGAAAAACGAATGGAAATGAACCTACGGAACGATACGAAACAGAACAAAAAAAACGAAAAAAAATTCTGTGCACATGTCTAATTATCACTTGCAACTAGTGATGGACAAACATCCGACGGGACGGTTCGCGAACGCTAAACGCAAACGATCGCAAATATCCGTGAACCGCAAGTTTGCGGCGGGCCCCATTGACTTTAATGGCAGGCGAATATTAAAAACCTTCAGGTCATATTTGCAGCCACAAAATACTTACTAGCTGTGCACAAATAGTCCCACAACATGGACACTGATCTACCAGAAGTATTAAGTGAAAAACCGGATACATAAGTAAGTGCCGGCCATTACAAGCCCCAATAATTAGCCGACAGGCTTTCACCTGACAGCAAACAACTTTGTATTCTGTGGCTGGAGGTACATTAAGCCATTCACCTGATACAGAAGTAAGTGTCGGCCATTACAGGCCCCAAAAATTAGCCCACAGGCATTCACCTGACAGCAAACAACTTTGTATTCTGTGGCTGGTGGTACATTAGGCATTCAACGGATACAGAAGTAAGTGTCGGCCATTAAAGGCCCCAAAAATTAGCCCACGGCCACAGGCGTTCACCGAGCAGCAAACAAATTTGTATTCTGTGGCTGGTGGTATATTAGGCATTCACCGGATACAGAATAAAGTGTCGGCCAGTACAGGCCCAAACAATTTGCCCACAGGCGTTCACCAGAATTTGAATGAAACATGGTCTACTAGTCACATGTGTTGAATTCCTCCGAGATCCATGCTTCATTCATTTTTATAAATGTGAGGTAGTCAACACTGTTGTGAGCTAGGCGAGTGCGCTTATCGGTCACGACCCCCCCTGCTGCGCTGAACAGCCTTTCGGACAGGACACTGGATGAGGGGCAAGCCAACAGTTCCATTGCAAATTGTGCAAGCTCTGGCCAGAGGTCAAGCCTGCCCACCCAGTAGTCCAGGGGTTCATTACTTCTCAGTGCGTCCACGTCGGCCTAGACCTAACGGTCTAGGCATTCCCTGATGCTGGATCCGGAGAACAGCTGTCGATGGGTCGGCTGAAAGAATGATCTCATATCATTAGTGACTAGGACATCTTCAAACCGCCCTCTTCTTGCAGGCGCTGTTGGATTGGTACCCGAAACTGTTTCTCTGTGAGTGGAAATTCCTCTGCCAGCGGATGCAAAAGCAGAATGCAGCATTTCTCGAAGTAAGGCCTCTGTGATGGTGGTAACATTTCCAACATGTTTTGTTTGTACCGGGAGTCTAAGTACGTTGCCACCCAGTACTGGTCCTTGCCCTTTATGCTTTTTATACGGGGGTCCCTCTTAAAACACCGGAGTATGGAGACCCCCATTTGCACTAAACTGGAAGCGCTGTATTGGCCAGGCTCCTGCTCATCATCCAGGATAATGTTGTCCTCGTTCTCCTCCCCCCATCCACAGACAACACCAGGGATCCCAGAAAGGTTTAAAGCATGCTCTTCTTGCTCCTCCTCCTCCGCCCCGGCACCATCCTCTTTTGACTCCTCTTCAGACTCCCGTTGTTGACTTGTCTCAGGGGGAATAGCCCCCCCTGGGAATTCATCCAGCATTGCGACTTCCTCATCTTCCTGCTCCTGCTCCTCGACGGCTTGATCAATGACACGACGCAATGCACGCTCCAGAAAGAAGGCGTAAGGTACGATGTCACTGATGGCGCCCTGGCTGCGACTGACCAGTTTGGTGATCTCATCAAATGGCTGCAGAAGTCTGTATCAGGTCACCTGGGGCCAGGTAGTGAACCTAATAGCCGACTCATGCAGATGGTCAGGAAGCGTGAGCCCGAGATTCCCCAGGGCTCGCAGTCTAAGGTCCAGCAGGTGTTCACCAGAGCCTCTAGTGGTGAGGATGGCCTTCGCTGCAGCTGAACCCAGGTCGTGACTCCTGGGGTCCCCCAGGTCACGCTCCATAGTGAGACAGGGTTAGCAGTCACTGAGAACACAAGGGATAGTGTTGGGTAAGCCGAGGTCGGGGCAAGGCAGACAAGGGTAACCAAGGGACAGGCCAAAGGGTCAGGGTCACAGGCAAATAAGCGTAGTCAGGGACAAGCCAAAGTCGGTGTACAGAAAGGTAAACGTATCACACGGCAGACAGGAACAGCAACAAACAAAGTTGAACAGCACTGCAGACTTGCAGTGCAACAGTTAATATAGACTTCCTGGGATGGCCTGGGGTGGGGCCATACAGGAAGGAGAGGTAATAAAAAGGCAGCCAGAACAGAGTCAGGCCTCTAATGGACACATGGAGACAGGTAAGCTGCCAGACTTTATTACATATCCATGACAGTCTGCATGAGTTGCGCATGAGCAGCCCCTGGCGCAGTGCAAAAAAAAAAAGCTCCCCAGAACCTGTCCTGCCGCAGAGTTCATACAGGTAGTCATTAACTGCACGTTTCTGCTGGAACAGCCTATCAAGCATATACAATGTTGAGTACCATCGCGTCGGGCAGTCACAAATAAGACGTCTGACGGGCAGGTTGTGTCGCCGCTGAATGTCTTTTCCTGGCCTGCCGCAAGACGTCCTGGAGCCCAGAGTATTTGGCACAGAATCGCTGCACAACCAAGTTCAGGATGTGTGCCATGCATGGCACGTGTGTAATTTTGCCCTGTTTCAGCGCGCTCAGCAGATTGGCACAGTTGCCGCACACCACTTTACTAACTGTCAAATTGAGCGGTGTTAGCCACTGATCTGCCTGTGAACGCAAAGCTGAAAGGAGTGCAGGACCAGTGTGGCTCTTGTCTTCCAGGCACAACAGACTCAGCACAGAATGGCAACGTCTCACCTGGCATGTCGAATAGGTTCTGGGGATCTTGGGTTTGCTAGACCACGTGTCTGTGGTCAGATGTATCTTGGCACCGACACTGTGTGCCAGAGATACATTCACTTGCCGCTGAACATGGCCATATAGCTCTGGGATGCCCTTCTGTGAAAAAAATTTCCTTCCTGGGACCTTCCATTGTGGTGTACCAATGGCCACAAATTTTCGAAAGGCCTCTGACTCCACCAGTTTATATGGCAGAAGTTGGCGGGCTATCAGTTCCGACAAGCCAGCGGTCAACCGTTGGGCAAGAGGGTTATCCGGCGTCATCTTTTTTTTTACGATTGAACATTTGGGCCACGGAAGCCTGCCTTTTTGCAGAAAAACGTGAGGAAGGCATGATGGAAGGTGGAGTGGAGGACAATTGTGAGCATAGAGGGGAAGGAGAAGGAGAAGAGGCTGGACGGTGAGAGCCTGGAGTGTGGCTTTGCTGGTTCTGATGGCGTTGCTCCCACTGGGCTCGGTGATGGGAGACCAAGTGCCCTCTTAAGGTGGTCGTCCCTAGGTGAGTGTTGGGCTTACCGCGACTTATGCGTTGACTGCAAAGGCTGCAGATGGCAATACTATTGTCTGCAGCAGACACGTTAAAAAAAGCCCACACTGCGGAGCAATGGGCCGGCGTCCTGGGAGCGCCAGATGTGACCGTACATGGTTGATGGCTCGCTCCTGATACATTAGGAGTCTGGTTTGTCCCTCCTGTGCAATGTAAGTTCGGCCTGCATCTTTTCCCTATCTGCTGGTCCATCTCTCCCTCTGAACTCCCCTCCTCTTCCTCTCTTGTGGGCACTCACATAACATCTGTAGACACGTCATCATCTACGTCACCTTCCCCATCACTAACAGTATAGATCTCGGAGTAGGCAGCAACAGCGGGCACCAACCTCCTTGGGCTGATCTGAGTACTGTCGTCAGACTGCTGAGTGCCGGCTGTTGCTACCTCCTCTTCCTGATCCAATGGCAAGAATGGCTGCACATCCGAAATGTCTTCTGATGGATCGGAAAATAATTCCTGTGACTCAAGCGGAGGGTATATGGTGGTGGTGGTGTTGGTGGCGAGCCACTCAACCAAGTCTGGTGCGTCCTTTGACGTGATCGAACGAACATTGTACCACTTCCCACTTTGGCTCCGGCCTGGTGCTCCTGCCCTACCCTTACCACCCCTGCGGAAGGGCCTGCCTCTTCCTCTGCCTGTGATTTTTTAAATGACCCTGTGACAAAAGTCTTTAGAGAAGTGCAGTATATGTGGAAGAAGGTATATAACAAAATCTGTAGTTTTGAAGGGCCACTGGTTTATCGCACCAGTTGTGAAACTTTTTTTTCAGGAATTTTTTTAATGTGTGTAGCAGAGGAAACGCAGCGAAAGAGGCAAAAATCCAGCAGTAACCAAATATACCGCCAGTCACAATGCTGCACAATACAAATCCACTATAATATGCTTTCTATATTCAAAAGTAATATTATAATAAGTGTATATTACACCTATATACTGCAGTGCACAGCAAGTAGCACACCTATACCAGTGCTTGAAAGGACTTTTGTGTACCTGTTAGGTAGCGATTTGTGTCGCTAAACTATGTCCCTGTTCCAACAGCACCCTCTCCCTAAACTGACAAAAAGTATATGAATGTATTAGACACCTATATACTAGAGCAAGTAGCACACCATACCAGTGCTTGAAAGGACTTTTGTGGACCTGTTAGGTAGCGATTTGTGTCGCTAAACTCTGTGCTTGCTTCAAACAGCACCCCCTCCCTAAACTGACAAAAAGTATATGAATGTATTAGACACCTATATACTGCAGTGCACAGCAAGTAGCACACCTATACCAGTGCTTGAAAGGACGTGTGTGGACCTTTTAGATAGCTATTTGAATGAATACAGCCTGACTGTCCCTGCTCCAACCAGCACCCTTTCCCTACACTGACAAAAAGCAGAATTAAGATGGTTGCCAGATCAGGTCTATTTATAAGGTAGGGGGTATGTCCATGTGCTGAAATGTCTCAATTGGCTGTCCTGCACCACCTGATGGATGTGTCATAGGTCAAAGTTCTTACCCATTGCGGACCGCCACGAACATCGCCAGATGTCCGACGGTTTGGCGGACCGCGAACGACGAAAGTTCACCGCAAAACGACCGCCTGGCGAACTGGCAGGCCATCTCTACTTGCAACACACCCATTACATATTGCCATGAATGCCAGATTGAGATCATTATTTCCATGCCCATTATTCATGCTTGAAGCCTCGTACAATACCTGTCGCCGAGAATGTGTTTCCAGCACGACGGTATTGCGCTGATTCTCGGTGACATGGTGCCAACATCTCGCACTCGCTGGAATAGAAAAATCACATTCCAGCGAGCGCGTCATAGAAGCGACGGGGATCCGACTTGGATTCCCGTCAATTCTAGCCGCAGCGTTTGGTATGAATCACGAGGGGATGTCGGGAAGAGGCTCTGTCCTTATCAACATGGGGACAGGGTACTTTGGGGTGGGGGGGCCGCATAGTGCCCCCCCTGCCCCAGAGCACCCAACCCCCCCATGTTGAGGGCATGCGGCCTGGTACAGCTTTTTTACTGATATTGCACTTGATAAACCTTTGCATATTTTGCATGACATAAAAAATTTGAACTACAACGTGGCGAGGAAAAGCTGTGCCCGTCGTGTCACGTGGTGCCGATGCGCGTGCCTGGCGGTCGCGATGTCCGCCAGGTACTCGTGATCGAAAGTTACAGAGGCAGGACGTGGAACTTTGTGTTTAAACAAAGGGATCCACGTCCTGTCAGGGAGAGAGGAGACCGATGGTGTGTCCCTTGTACATAGGGACACCGATCGGTCACTTCCCCCAGTCAGTCCCCTCCCCCAAAAGTAAGAATCACTCCCAGGGAACACATTTAACCCCTTGATCACCCTCTAGTGTTAACCCCTTCCCTGCCAGTAACATTTATACAGTTAAAAATAAAAATTCAATAGTGCAGCGCTACAATGAAATAATTAAATAGTGTCCAAATAAGTATGGTGTTCAAAGTAATGAAACGAAGGACCTCCACCAAGATTTCAGTGTGCAGACATGGAAACACACCACACCCTGTGCAGTCTAAACTAAACTGCTTACCAGAAAGACATCATTATGGGCATATAAGATCAAATAATGCAGGGGTCAATGGCAGTCACACCTCCAATTGGATGTATAGATGGAAAGCGATAATCCACAGATAACATCAAGGATAAGAAGCATCCAAAGCTCATAAGGTTCCAAAGGTATATATTGCGTTCATCAGCAAAAAGGTTTCCCAGAAAATGCAGAGAGGAAACAACAATAGTGAAGCCCGTAGGTAAAAGCAACACACAATTTATTGTATTGTACTTACAGAAATGAACAGGTTAACAGGCATCAAAAACATAAAGAGAGTTCCGTGGTTCATAGCGTACTTGTATCAGGCCAGCCTAACATGTTTTATCCAATAAGGATATCAGAGACAATTATACAGCAATCAGTGCATATTTATAGCACTGTTCACTGTATAAATGTGAATGGTCCCAAAATAGTGTCAAAAGTGTCCGATATGTCCGCTGCAATATCGCAGGCCTGACAAAAATCGGAGATCGCCGCCATTACTAGTAAAAAATAATAATAATAATAAACATGTCATAAATCTATCCCCTATTTTGTAGGCACTATGGCCCGGATTCGAACGACCGCCCGGCGTTTTTTTTTACGTCGTTTGCGTTCGGCTTTTTCCAGCGTAAAGTTACCCCTGCTATATGAGGGGTATGTGCGGCGTATCCTATGTTAAGTATGGCCGTCGTTCCTGCGCCGAGTTTTGAAATGTTTACGTTGTTTGCGGAAGTCGTTCGCGAATAGGGCTGGACGTAATTTACGTTCACGTCGAAAGCAATGACGTTTTTCGGCGGATTTTCGAGCATGCGCACTGGGATTTTCTCACGAACGGCGCATGCGCCGTTAAAAAAACGTAAAATATGCGGGGTCAACTCAAATTTAAATAAAACACGCCCCCAACATCCCCATTTGAATTAGGCGGGCTTACGCCGCCACACATACGTTACGCCACCGTAACTAAGGGCGCAAGTTCTTTCTGAATACAGAACTTGCACCCAAAGTTACAGCGGCGTAACGTATCTTAGTTACGTTATGCTGGGTGGACAGATACGCTCAGGTATCTGAATCCGGCCCTATAACTTTTGCGCAAACCACGCTTATTGCAATTTTTTTTATATCAAAAATATGTAGAAGAATACGTATCGGCCTAAACTGAGAATTTTTTTTTTTTTAATTGGGATATTATTATAGCAAAAAGTATTTTTTTGTTTATAGCGCAAAAAATTAAAACCGCAGAGGTGATCAAATACCACCAAAAGAAAGCTCTATTTGTGGGAAAAAATTTATAAAAATATCATTTGGGTACAGTGTTGTATGACCGTGCAATTGTCATTTAAAGTGCGTCAGTGCTGAAAGCTGAAAATTGGTCTGGGCAAGAAGGGGGTTTAAGTGCCCAGTAAGGAGGAAGTGGTTACCGGTAATTAAACATAAATGCAAGCAATTTAGCCCCCCCCCAAAAAAAAAAAACATCACCTATGCAAAATGTAGTTCTTGAGTACCAAGTTTTGCCGCAATTTCCTAGGTGCAAGCAATTTAGCACTTGACATGTTAGTTATCTCGTTACCGTATTTATCGGCATATAACACACACAGGCGTATAACACACACCTTTATTTTAAGAGGGACGTTTCAGGGAAAAACCTTACATTTTAAATAAAGAACTTTGAAGCAAAATAAGGGTCAGTGCCCATCAATGCAGCCTCATCATTGCCTATCTATAGCCTCGCCTTTGCCCAGCAATGCAGCCTAATCAATGACCATCTGCAGTCTCACAATTGTCCATCAGTGCAGCTTGATCAATGCCCATCTGCAGCCTCGCCATTGCCCAGCAATGCATCCTGATCAATGCCCATCTGCATTCTCACAATTTCCCATCAATGCAGCTTTATAAAAATGCCCATCTGCAGCCTCTCCATTGCCCAGCAATGCAGCCTGACCAATGCCCATCTGCAGTCTTACAATTGTCCATCAATACAGCTTGATCAATGCCCATCTGCAGCCTCGCCATTGCCCTGCAATGCAGCCTGATCAATGCCCATCTGAATTCTCACAATTGTTTATCAATGCAGCTTGATCAATGCCCATCTGCAGCCTCGCCATTGCCCAGCAATGCAGCCTGATCAATGCCCATCTGCAGTCTCACAATTGTCCATCAATGCAGCTTGATCAATGCCCATCTGCAGCCTCGCCATTGCCCAGCAATGCAGCCTGATCAATGCCCATCTGCAGTCTCACAATTGTCCATCAATGCAGCTTGATCAATGCCCATCTGCAGCCTCGCCATTGCCCTGCAATGCAGCCTGATCAATGCCCATCTGCATTCTCACAATTGTTTATCAATGCAGCTTGATCAATGCCCATCTGCAGCCTCGCCATTGCCCAGCAATGCAGCCTGATCAATGCCCATCTGCAGTCTCACAATTGTCCATCAATGCAGCCTGATCAATGCCCATCTGCAGCCTCACAATTGGCCATCAGATTACATACAGAGAGAAACTCCTGTTTATTCGACAGCCTCTTTAATACAAAGTCCCGCCTCCTGAACCAGGTTCTATGACAGACAGAAAACTGGTCCAATGCTGGCCCAGGAGACGGGACTTCCTATTACAGAGGCCGCTGAGTAAACAGGAAATTCTCGCTGTATGTAATCTGACGACCCTCTCTGTTCCCTCCAAGGCAGCCCAAATTGTAGTTTTGGCGTATAACATGCGCACACTATTTTTCAGGGTGAAAAAGTGTGTGTTATACGCCAATAAATACAGTATTTTGTGCAACCATCTCCTATAATTTACCAAAACAAAATGAATAAAATATTGCATTTGCATGCTCCAAAATTAACTTTAGTTTATTCTTTACTTAAATATTGCACCGTGTGACATACAAATTGGAACTTCCACCATTCTATTCTCCAGGATCTCCATTTTCAGAGGGATTTGGGTCCATAAAAGGGACAATTGTGTAACCAACATGCATTTTTCTAAGAGAGTGACATATTTTCATCTCACTTTTCCATTGGATTTTAATATTTGCATGGATAGGAAACATGGTTGCTAGATTTACATGAGAGACGAGAGCAACATCTGTATGTTCCAATCTAGTATAGCCAAATTATCACACACAGCCTGATACACAAACACAGCTCTGCACCCAACACTCTATATACCTATCTCTCTCGGGAGGAAGATCTGATATCACACAATGGATGGTTATATCCAAAACATATTCACAACTGTTCTGTTTGCCGAGTGCTTTATGGGGATTACGTTAAATGTGTTTATTGTGGTCGTTCAATTCATGAGATGGAAGACTCTGAAATCTCTGGATACCTGTGACAAGATCCTTACCTGTCTGGGGATCTTCAGGAGCCTCTTTTTGGCCAACATTTTTGTGGCCTATTTAATGCGAACCTACCTCACCTGGCTAATCCAAGAAAGCATTTTTTTCAACCTAGGCATTCTATTATCAGGAATGTTACTACACTCCACCGACCTCTGGATCACCACCATCCTGTGCGTGTTCTACTGTGTGAAAATTGCAAATTACAGCCACGTATTCCTGGTCTACATGAAGACCAAGATCTCCAGACTGGTTCCTCGGTTTATCCTGGCTTCTCTCCTAATTTCTGTAGCCTCCAGCATCCCAATTGTCCAGTACGGGCTTGTCCTTCATAGACACAACTCAACAAATGTTTTTCCTGAAAATGTTATAGCAAATAATGCAGAAGTAGGCTACGCCTTCATAGCCCAGGTAATTATTTTCCTCTTGGGCTCTCTCCTTCCATTCCTTGTCTTCTGCGGTGCAGTCTACTTATTGATTCGATCTCTTTGGATGCACATCAAGCAGATGGGAAATATTAGAGAGAGTTTACAAAACCCCCACCTAGAGGCTCACTTTGCTGTTGTAAAAAGTATGGTTCTTTTCCTGGTTAGCCAAGTCATTATTTTTGTATGTATGTTTTTTATATTAGTATACATTGTGCATTTTCACAGCCCTTTGAGGTTGTGGATGTTTATTTTAAGGTGCGCCCCTCCATTTCTTCATTCAGCCCACCTGATCTACCACAATCCTAACATAAAGACGGCATTCATAAAAACATGTCAAGGTCTTGGAAGATGTATCTGACGTCATCAGTTGTAAAAATGTAATTCTAATTTTACATATTATTTTTATTAATGAATGTAGGAAAATGTTAATTAATTAATAAATTAATAACATTAATTACTGTAATTAATTTTGTTATGCCTTTGTTAGAGCTACATGGGCGATAGTTAAAATGGATCTAGCGCTAATTGTTTTGTTTTTTTTCGTATAGAGGGGCTTCCTGCCCCATTCTGCCCACAACAGGTGTGCAGATCTTGGAACTCAGCACAAGGAAACCCTAAGGACTCGTACACATGATCGGTTAACCAGAGGATAGCGGTCCAAACCGATCGTGTGTAGGCCCCATAGGTTATTTAACCTTCGGTCCAAAAAAAGCCAACTTGCTTTAAATTTTAACCGATGGATTGCTAACCGATAGGTCAAAACCGATCGTTAGTACGCACAACCATCGGTTAAAAATCCACGCATGCTCAGAATCAAGTCGACGCATGCTTGGAAGCATTGAACTTAGTTTTTTTAAGCACGTCATTGTGTTTTACGTCACCGTGTTCTGACACAATCGTTTTTTTAACCGATGGTGTGTAGGCATGACGGACCATCAGTCAGCTTCATCGGTTAACCTATGACAACTGTCCCTTCTCATCGGATGGACTGATCGTGTGTACGCGGCATAAGACAAGAATGGCAGCTGGTGCTCAAAATTGTTTGGGGGGGGGGGCGCAATTTCTGAAAAAAAAACACCCATCAATTGCAGCCTCACTGTGCCCATCAAATGCAGCCACTGAACCAAACACAGCCACTGTGCCCATCAAACGCAGCCACTGCACCAAATGCGGCCACTGTACCATCAAACGCAGCCATTGTGCCCATCAAACACAGTCAATGTGCCATCAAAAGCAGCCACTGTGCCCATTAAACGCCGCCACTTTCCCCATCAACTGCAGCCACTTTGCCCATTAAACGTTGCCACTGTGCCCCAAATGCTGCCACTGTGCCCAAACGCTGCCACTGTGCCCCAAATGCTGCCACTGTACCCATTAAATGCTACCACTGTGCCCATAAAATGCTGCCACCGTGCCCCAAATACTGTCACTGTGCCCCAAATGTTGCCACTGCGCCCCCCGTCTGCCCGGCACTTATCTTGTCTCAGGTGGGCAGCTGGGGACGGCGGCAGGCGGCGAGTGGTGTACGGTGTCCTGCATTTCTTCCCCGACCCAATGTCTTCGCCCACTCCTCCTCTCGTCCTCTGCTATGATTGGACACCTGATAGGCGTCCAATCACAGCACCTGTCATTTCAGCCAATCAGGTGACAGGTAACACAGACCCGGCGCACCTGATTGGCTGAAAGGGGGTTCAATGTTATGAAAGCAAATTCCTTTGTTTTGCTAACATACAGCTGAATGAAAAGCGAACGCACAGTGTTGCACCCGCTTCTCCCATTTTTGGACGCCTAGCTTCCAAAAAACACCCCCACCCCTGTAATTCAGGTGCCCGAAAAGGGGCCAGACACCTGAATAGGGGGTGTCAGCAGCGACCATAGATAGATTCATGCAATGCATGAATCTATTTATGGGGATTAGAGCGGTGCAGAAGAGGGGGCGGTGCTTCTGCGCCCTTTATGGACGCAGCGCCGCTGTGTGTGTCCTCTCCTTGTTTGCCCCAGAGCTTAGTAAATGAGTGGAAGTTCTGCTGACTTTACTCATCCAATCAAGCAAGCAAAAATGCTGTTTCTTTGATTTTCTCTGCACGTGATTAGGTATTCTTTGAAAAGTGAAACTCCACGGTAAATAAATATTGTTCTGGCTTTTATACAAGTAGTGGAGCTTTAATCCTTTAATCCATATTCACATTTGTATTGTTGTCCCCACTGAGTCCCCATTAGGTAGATTCAGCCTCTCCATCCGTCTTGGTGGCCATTGTCACTAGGACAGAAAGTAATGGGAAATTCAAAATTTTAGGAGGACTTGTAAGTCTTTTATGACTTAGCTTTCTATCACAACAAAGGTCAAGGTTAAAGTTATGATCACATAGCGAGTTTAGACATATTGTATAACTGTTTGCATTGAATACAACAACGCATTGGCTGAAAGCCGGGGGGAGGAGGGAGTGTGAGATTGCATTGCATAGCAACATTTAAAACATGCACCTCTATTACTGGATTCTATGTGCATATGTTTTTGTCAACTTTTTTCCCTCTTGAATATTAACTTTTATATTTCCGAATGTCATAAGTGACTCTTGAGATGATGATAATTTTATAAATTTTTCATAAAATGTTTAGACATTGCTATTTATAACTGGCTTTCCATTATAATTAAACAACTGTATACCTGGAGCTGGGCAATACATTATATGTATGATATCTTTTATATTTAATACTTTTAATATTTGGGATGTCACTTTTTGTTACCAACTATCTACCCTTCAGTGTGTCCTCAATGCTGCTGCCTGATTCATCTACCTTACCAACCACCCTTCTCCATTAATCCCTCCAGTGGCTTCCGCTCACCCAACGAATAAGGTTCAAAATACTAAGAACAACATACAAAGCCATTCACAACTCTGCCACGAGCTACATCACCAACCTCATCTCAAAATGTTAACCAAAACATCTTCTCGGCTTCACATAAGACCTCTGGATCGCTCGCTCCCTTGTCACCTCCTACCTTGCTCATCTCCAGAACTTCTCCAAAGCTTCTCCCATCCTCTGTAACCTCTATCTCATTCTCAAGGATACCTCCTATTCTGTAATCCTTTAGACCACAGATGTCAAACACAAAGCCCTCCAGGCCATTTCATGTGACCCTCGCACCTCTCCTGCAGCTGCAGGAGAACTCCAGCCCTCCTCTGGTCCTCCTCCAGACCCATACTTTCTGCTTTCAAGCAATGCATCCAGCTTCTTCCCAGCAGCAGCATAAGGAAAGTGGAATGCACTGTGATGTAAGGGAGAGCGGGGGACTCAACTTCTGATGGTGGGGTGGCTCTTGACATCTAATGTAAGGGGAGGGAATGCACTGGACATCTAATCTTACAGATACACCCTTTTGAGGGCAATCATAATGCTGATGCGGCCCACAATGAAATTGAGTTTGACATCCCTGCTTTAGACGATTACTGAAAACTCATCTGTTCAGGGAACTCATCTGTTCACCTAAAAAGGTAACTTTATTTTCTCAGTTCATCACGCACAGTTATTTCCTTTTATATCACTTGAATGTTCATTTTATATTGTAAGTTCTCAGGAGCAGGGCCTTCTTAATGCTCTTTTATTGAATTGTATTGTAACTGTACTGTTTCCCTTTATATTGTAAAACGCTGCACAAACTGTTGTCATCATATAAATCCTTTATAGTAATAATAAATGTTATTTTTCTTCTGTTACAACATATATGGAGTCTCTAAGATTTTTTTGAGCATCAGGACAGTGAAAAACGGTTACTATACAGTAAAAAGGATTACTGGAAATTCTAAGGTCTTCTACAATGAAATTGCCTTTTTTCCGATCATACAGGCCAATATCAAGCTTATACGAATAAAGGAGATTGGTTTTAGCCAATTTTTTGGGCTGTGTTGTACAGTAGAATGGATGTAGTTGCAAGTAGGACATGAGAGGAGGAGTAGAACACAGTTTTTTGTTGTTGTTGAAATCAGCATAGGTGGCGGTACATATGTTGAATGAGAAGTGTCCCTTGTGCTAGTGGCTTCTCTCTTTGTTTAAAATGTAAGTAAACCCCCCTATTGTTTTCAGCCAAGGAAGCTGCCATCTTGGCCTCTGTTTAATCTACAACTGCCATGATGCTACACATGTGATCAGTTATGACACTAGCCATTGGATGGTTTGACAGTTTGGTTCAGAGCACAACCAATGGGAGTGTTACATTTCCGGCTCATGCCAGCAACAAAAATGTTTTATTGATGGGTTTACTTCTGCTTTAAATCTCTGCTTTAAAGTTAGTTGCCTCCCCAAATATGAGTGCTGGACCTCTCATTAAAGCCATGTACACACGATCCAAAAACCGTACGAAAAATGCCGCTTTCGAAACGATCGTACGATAATCGGATCGTTAGTACAGAGCTTCCGAGAGCCGATCAGGACAGTTCAACCGATTTTATTCTATCGGACATGCACGGAATTTTTTTTCGTACAATGCCAGATCGTACGATTTTCGTTTAATCAGTAGAGCTGTCGTTCGAAAATGCAATACAAATGCATTACAACACATGACATCACTTCCGATTTTTTATTCTGCCGTACGAGAATTTTCGTGACTTTAGTAAACTCATCAGATTCGACGTGAAATTAGCATACAAAAAAAATCGACGATCATTCGTCCAAAAATCGGATTGTGTGTATCGGGCATAAGGATGAGCCGAACACCTCCCAGTTTCGTTTAGCAGCAGAACATGTGAAAGGGCAAAAAAATTTGAACACGTGAACATGAAAAATCAAAAGTGCTCATTTTAAAGGTTAATATGCAAGTTATTGTCATAAAAAGAGTTTGGGGACCCGGTCCTGCCCCAGGGGACATGTATCAATGCAAAAAAAGAGTTTTAAAAACTGAAGGTTTTTCGGGAGCAGTGATTTTAATAATGCTTAAAGTGAAACAATAACAGTGAAATACAGTATTCCTTTAACCACTTCGTTACCGGGCCTATTTTGGCACTTCTCTCCTTCATGTAAAAATCACAATTTTTTTGCTAGAAAATTAATCAGAACCCCCAAACATTATATATTTTTTTTAGCAGACACCCTATGGAATAAAATGGCGGTCATTGCAACTTTTTTTCTCGCACGGTATTTGCGCAATAATTTTTCAAACACATTTTTTTAGGGAAAAAAACAGTTTCATGAATTAAAAAATAACAAAACAGTAAAGTTAGCCCAATTTTTTTGTATAATGTGAAAGACGATGTTACGCCGAGTAAATAGATACCTAACATGTCACGCTTTAAAATTGCGCACACTCATGGAATGGCGCCAAACTTTGCTACTTAAAAATCTCCATAGGCGACGCTTTAAATTTTTTTACAGGTTACTATTTTTGAGTTACAGAGGAAGTGCTAGAATTGTTGCACACGCTCTAACGCACGCGATGATACCTCACATGTGGGGTTTAAACGGTGTTTACATATGTGGGCGGGACTTGCATGCGCGTTCGCTTCTGCACGCGAGCGACCGGGACAGGGGCGTTTAAAAAAAAAATTTTTTTTTTACTTCATTTTTTTATTTTTACACTTTTTTTTTACATTTTTTTTTTTTATCACTTTTATTCCTATTACAAGGAATGTACACATCCCTTGTAATAGGAATCACTGTGTCAGGTCCTCTTTATGGATCAATAATACCCCACATCTCTCCTACAGGCTTACAAGCATGAAATCGTTGAAAAAAAAATCACTGATTACATGCCGACAGCTGCGATTGCGGCTTTGTTTACTTCCGGGTACCGGGCGTGACGTCATAACGTCGCGCCCGGTCCTCCGACGATCATAGAGATGACTGTGACCGTCTGGTCAACAGTCATCTCTATGGTTCACCAACGAGCGCCGGCCGATTCGCTCTCCGGGCCCCCGATGGCACGGGAAAGCCCGGAGAAGCACCGGATGGCGGCGGGAGGGGGGGACGTCCCCTCCCGCTGCCTAGAAGAACGATCGAGCGGCGGAACCGCCACTTTGATCGTTCTTCTGGTGCACAGAATCGCCGGCTGAAGACATCACCGCACAAAGTCGAGGACGTCCCAGGACGTCCTACAGGTCTCAAGTGGTTACATTTTGCACCTGGGGGGTGTCTATAGTATGCCTGTAAAGTAGCGCATGTTTCCCGTGTTTATTACAGTCTCTGTACAAAATGAAATTTCTAAAGGAAAAAAAGTAATTTAAAACTACTCGCTGTTATAATGAATTGTCGGCTCCCAGCAATACAGTTCAAAGTTATTGAAAGTGATTGAAAAAATGCATGGAGATCCCCCTAAATTCCATTACCAGGCCCTTCAGGTCTGGTATGGATATTAAGGGGAACCCTCCGCCAAAAGAGGGGGGGACAAGAGAGCGCCCCCTCCTGAACAGTACCAGGCCACATGTCCATATTGATGGGGATAAGGGCCTCATCCCCACAACCCTTGCCCGGTGGTTGTGGGGGTCTGTGGGCAGGGGGCTTATCAGAATCTGGAAGACCCCTTTAACAAAGGGGAACTCCAGATCCCGACCCACCCGTGTGAATTGGTAAGGGGTACCATTTCACAAAAAAAGTGTGAACATTTTAAAAACTTCAGGAGACGGATTGGGACAAGTCCTTTATTAAAAATATTTTTTTTTAAAAAATAAAAACCAGATTCTAGCGATGAAATCCAGTCTTGATGTCCAGCGTTGTAATCCATTCTCGATCTCCAGCGATAATCCATTCTCCAGCGATGATCGACACACACGATCCTGCCTCCACCAGAGGCACCCGGCCGAATGATGCGCAAGCTGTTTGACAGCTCTTTTATAACCGAGGGTGGGACCACCTGTGATGTCTGACGAGTCACGGGAAACTCCTGGTGCATCAGAGGGGGCAGGGTTACCTGTCCATGCTATGGGTGGCCCCACCCTCGGTTATAAAAGAGCTGTTAAACAGCTTGCGTGTCATTCGACCAGGTGCCTCTGGGGGAGGTGGTATCGTTCATAGCAGCGGGACCGGGACTGGGGTCGTAGAAGGATTACTGTGCTGGAGTATTTTTTTTATTAAAGGACTTGTCCCAACTTGGTGTGTGTGTGTGTGTGTTTTTTCTACATTTTTACACTTTTTTAGTGAAATGGTAGGGGTACAATGTACCCCCTTACCAATTCACATGAGGGGTGGGATCTGGGAGTCCCCTTTATTAAAGGGGCTTCCAGATTCCGATAAGCCCCCCACCCGCAGACCCCCACAACCACCGGGCAAGGGTTGTGGGGATGAGGCCCTTGACATCCTCCCCATGTTGAGGGCATGTGGCCTCTCGTCCCCCCCTCTATTCCTGCGGCCTGCCAGGTTGCGTGCTTGGATAAGTGTCTGGTATGGATTTTTGGGGGAACCCCATGACATTTTTTATTTAAATTTGGCGCAGGGTTCCCCTTAATATCCATACCAGACCTGAAGGGCCTGGTAATGGAATTTGGGGGGACCCCCACGCCATTTTTTTCCAATGGCTTTCAATTACTTTTATCTGTATTGCCGAGACCCGACAATTCATTACAGTCACGAGTAGTTTTAAATGACTTTTTTCCCTTTAGAAATGTCATTTTGTGGAGACTGTTATAAACACGGGAAACATGCGCTACTTTACATGCATACTATAGACATTCCCCAGGTACGAAATTTAAAGGAATATTTCACTTTTATTGTTTTCACTTTAAGCACTATTAAAATCACTGCTCCTGAATAAACAGACATTTTTAACCACTTAACAACCGCCCTATAGACGAAATACGTCTACAAGGCGGTTGCTTAACTCTGGGAGGGCGTCAATGTACGTCCTCCCAGAATCGCACACACGGGAGTCTCCGTGACCTCCGGACCCGGCTGATCACGGATCACGGTAAATCGCCGCTGATAGCGGCGGTTTACCACGTGATCGCTCCGTCCAATGACGGAACGATCACTAGTAAACAAACCGGCGTCATGTGATGACGCCGGTTCCTCCCTCTCCTCTCTGTACCGAACGGTACAGTGTGAGAGAGGAGAGGGGAGAGAGCGGAAGCTGCTGCTGCTGCGGGCTGGATCTGTGACACATGCAGTCACAGATCCAGCCATCCATCCCTCCCTGTGCAATACTCTGCAATGCCCCCATACTCTGCAATGCCCCCATACTCTGCAATGCCCCCATACTCCTCAATGCCCCCATACTCCTCAATGCCCCCATACTCTGCAATGCCCCCATACTCTGCAATGCCCCCATACTCTGCAATACCCCAAAATACTCTGCAATGCCCCCATACTCTGCAAAACCCCGCAATACTCCGCAATGCCCCGCAATACTCCGCAATGCCCCACAATACTCCGCAATACTCCGCAATACCCCGCAATACTCCGCATTACCCCGCAATACCCCGCAATACTCCACAATACTCCGCAATACCCCGCAATACTCCGCATTACCCCGCAATGCCCCGCAATACTCCGCAATGCCCCACAATACCCCGCAATACCCCGCAATACTCCGCAATACCCCAAAATACCCCACAATACCCCGCAATACTCCGCAATACCCCAAAATACCCCGCAATACCCCACAATACTCCACAATACCCCGCAATACCCCACAATACTCCGCAATACCCCACAATACTCCGCAATACCCCACAATACCCTGCAACGTCGTCTATGGGGATTTTTAAGTAGCGAAGTTTGGCGCCATTCCACGAGCGTGTGCAATTTTGAAGGGTGACATGTTGGGTATCTATTTATTCGGCGTAACTTCATCTTTCACATTTATGCAAAAGAATGAAGAAAAAATACTAAATTTGCCAAATTTTATAACAGAAACAAAGAAAAATTATTTTTTTTAACAGAATTTTCAGTCTTTTTTCTCTTATAGCGCAAAAAATAAAAACCCAACGGTGATTAAATACCACCAAAAGAAATCTCTATTTATGTGAAAAAAGGACGAAATTTTCATTTGGGTACAGTGTTGTATGACTGAGTAATTGTCATTCAAATTGTGAGAGCACCGAAAGTTGAAAATTGGTCTGGTTATTAAGGGGGTTTACGTGCCCAGTGGTCAAGTGGTTAAAACTATTTTTGCATTGATACATGTCCCCTGGGGCAGGACCCAAGTCCCCAAACACTTTTTATGTCATTAACTTGCATATTAACCTTTAAAATTAGCACTTTAGCTTTCTCCCTTAGACTTTTAAAGTGTATTCCACGGCTTTTCGAATTTCCTTCGAGCACCCAAAATTGTTCGCTGTTTGGCGAACGGGCGAACAGCCAATGTTCGAGTCGAACTCATGTTCGACTCGAAAAATAAAGCTCATCCCTACCTGTCATAGGCACTCATCAAGAGTGATGGCTATGACCTTCTCCTTCATTCATAGATGCTTTATTAGAGCTTTCATCAATGAAAATCATTTTGTGAGGACAGGTGGATGAATGAGAGGTCAACCTTCACCATTCATAGAGTGCATTTCATTGGTGAAAGCTATATTACAGCGTCTATAAATGGAAAAAGGGCAGCCATAGTCCGCACTGGTAATGAGTGCCTATGAGAGGTCCAGCTAATAAAAGTAACCCCCCACAGCACTAGAAGAACAAGCCTGTTAGAGTATGGAGGGGGGGGGCAGAGGAATTCAACTAAGTGGCCAGCAGCACAGGGGAAAGTAGCGTCACTATTGGGGTGCGAGGGGTGAAAACCGCACCTGGGCGACACCCACCAGAGGGGTGACACCAGGGTTTCCAACCATCTGTAAAAAACATGGTTATGGGATGACTTTGAAACTGCACATATGCAGTTCCAGAGTTGACTGGGCTCGGACATGCTTGGCTATTTTCAGCTGGGCGGGGGCATGCACAATGAGTCAGTGGCATCATGACGCTGCCTGGTGCCATGTTTAAATGAATGGCAGCAGAGAAGCACGGCAGTGGGCACGTCTCCTGAGTCCTGACCTAGAGACAGAATCCTGGCCCACCATCCCACCACCATGCCACTGTAAGCAGCATTGAGTCCTGGAGATTGAACCCTTGCCATGCACCATCCATCCAAAGCTGATGGAGACTTCCACCACACCACTATGTAAGCATAGCCACACAGACTCCCAGAGACCGGACCTTTGCCCTTTCCATCCATGGCTGTTGGAGACTCCCATGACACTGTGAGTATGGCTATGGCCGCAGTCTCTGACCATCTCTCGTATCCTCTCTGCAGTCTCTGACCATCTCTTTTATTTTTTTCTGCAGTCTCTGACCATCTGTCAATCATTGCCCATCAGCTGCCAGTCAGTGACCACCAAATTGCCAGTCAGTGCCCACCAAAGTGCCAAACAAAGAGTCAATCAGTGCCCATCAGTAATGCCTGTCAGTGCCCTTCACAGATGCCAATTAGTGCCCATCAGTAATGACTGTCAGTATCTCCTCATCAGTGCTGCCCATCAGTGCCACCTATCAGTGCCGATCAGTGACGCCTATCAGTGCCCATCAGTGCTGCCTACCGGTGCCCATCAGTGCTGCATATCAGTGCTGCGTATCTGTGCCTATCAATTCTACATATTAGTGCCCTATCAGTGCCTATCAGTGCCACCTTATCAGTGCCCATCAGTGACACCTCATCAGTGCCCATCAGTGCTGGTCAGTGAAGGAGAAAACAACATATTATAACAAAAACAAAAGAACATTTTTTTTTTAGTTTGTTTAGCACAAAATAAAAACCCTAGAGGTGATCAAATACCACCAAAAGAAAGCTCAATTTGTGGGAAGAAAATTAAAAAAACGTAGCTTGAGTACAGTGTTGCGTGACTGCGCAATTGTCACTCAAAGTGCGACAGCGCCGGAAGGTGAAAATTATTAGTATTGAAGTGATTAAAAAAAAAAACTTAGATGGGCATCTTAACAAATGCAGGCATATGTGAAATTGTTTTAACATAAAGACATCCACACCCACACAGGGTGCAAGGCAGATCGCCGCTCTGACCGGAGGAAAGGGATGGAATTTGTGTCCCTGCAAAGCAGGGAATAAATTCCATCTCTTTCCCTAGTTAAAGCACTTCCCACAGTACACTAAAACACTGTCTGGGCACTCAATTATCCCTTTTATCGCCGCTGGTGTTTAACCCCTAGTCAGGGTAGTGTCATTAGTACAGTGCATATTTTTAGCACTGATTATTAGTGTCACTGGTCCCCAAAAAGTGTCAGTTAGTGTCATAATGTCCGCAGTTCCGTTATAAGTCACTGATCGCCGCCATTAACCAATCAATTAACACTTATTGTTTTTTTTTTACTAAAAATACATAGCAGAATACATATTGGCCTAAATTGATGAAGAAATTAGATTTTTTTTATTGGGGATGTTTTATAGCAGAAAGTAAAACATTTTTTTTAATTTTTTTAATTTGTTTTTTGTTTATAGTGCATAAAATAAAAACCACATTGGTTCTGAGCCTGTGTGTTTGGACTTTAGTCCGATGGACTTGTGTACACACGCTCGGACATTTGTTGCCGAAAAGTTTGAGAGAATTCACACCGAACAAAAAGTCTGATCGTGTGTATGGGCCTTTAGATGTGTTTGGAATCACTGAGCAAAACAAAAATCTATGAAATATTAGTGAAAGATCTGACCAGTACTTATCCAGGTACTGCAGACAATCCTAAATAAAGCAATGGGATTAAAAATGCTGTAATAAGAAGAAGATATATATATATATATATATATATATATATATATATATATTTATATATATACTGTATATAAGAAACCATAATCCCTGCCAGAAATTTCCCCCAGTTCTTCCACCAGGCAGCAACTACACAGTTGGGCTGACAGTATGTATTTAAGGAGTCTTGCCCCCTGCCAATCCAGGTTGGGGATTGGTCAGGGCTCCTTAGAACACCCCAGGCAGCTCCACCTCTCTATCCCTCCTCTCTTCTAGATTCTTAGCCTAGGGTACAGATGTATGCACAATAGGTAAACCCAATAGGATTCCTAGCGATCCTTAACTGCAAGAGAAGTGCTTCATCCAGAGCAGAGTATGTTGATCCTGATATACAGATATGGATGTCAGTTCGGAAAGTGAGCTCCACTAACGGCCACCAGGAAAGCCAATAGAAGATCCCACCACAGCAATGGTACTCTTCTATATGGAAATTTTGGAGTCTGTAGATCTCTTCTCCACATCTCAGGAAATGTCTCTAATGTCCAGTACACATGAGCGGTTTTCCTGACGGAATTCCGCTCAAGCGTGTCACGGTCACACTGAATTCCGACAGTCAAAAACGCGGTGACGTACAACACTACGACGAGCCGAGAAAAATTAAGTTCAATGCTTCCGAGGATGCGTCGACTTGATTCCGAGCATGCGCATTTTTGTTTGCGCATTGAAATTGCATACAGACGAACGGTTTTCCTGCTAGGATTTTTTCCTGACGGGAAAAAAGAGACCCTGCTCTGTTTTTTTTTTTACGACAGTTTTCTTGTTGGAAAAAGTCCAATGGAGCATACACACGGTCGGGATTCCTGGCCAAAAGCTCTCATCAGACTTTTTCCGACGGGAAAACTGGTCATGTGTACGGGGCATTTGACCCGACTTCCTGGAACATCGTATTTCATCTTCCACCATCACAGAAATTCTCAACATTTCTATATCACTTCTGTTTATTTCCACCCACTTTCCTCATTTACGAGAGGTGTGTGGCTGTGGAGATATAATTACTCAGTTGAAGGGATGCCAGGGGCTGAGTTGAAAGGGGTTAAAGACACTTCCAGTATTTACATTTGTTACAGCTGTGATTGGCTCACAGAAATCATAAGGTACAGAGCCACTTTGATTGGCTGTGTACATTGTGACTGTGATCTTAATTGTCCATTGGCAGCTCAATTACAGCCATTTGTGGGCACACTGACCTTTCTGCACCTTTAAAATGATGCTCTGGAAAATAATACCCACCTCTCTTGTTTTCTACAATATGATGGTATTGAGAAGGTTAAAACACTTGATTTTTCTGTGCTTTTATACACAGTTTTTTAAGGCTGTGACAGTGTCTCTTTGAAAGATGGCAATATTCACTATAAAACTGCTTTTTTGAGGAAGGGGGGATTTGAAAAAAAAAAACAATATTTTTTCAATGTTTAGGCCCCATTTCACAATTGAGAGTTTTGTAGCTCGAAGCCTCAAACTACAAAACGCTGGAGGGCAAAAAAATCTATTATGCCGCGTACACACGATCGTTTTTCGGCATGAAAAAAACAACGTTTTTAAAAACGTCATTTAAAAAGATCGTGGGTGGGCTTCACATCGTTTTTCGGCTTCTGAAAAACGTAAAAAAAAAAGATCGAACATGCTGCATTTTTAACGTTGTTTTTTAAAATGTCGTTTTTCGGGTTAAAAAAATGATCGTGTGTGGGCTAAAACAACGTTTTAAACCCGCGCATGCCCAGAAGCGAGTTATGAGATGGGAGCGCTCGTTCTGGTAAAACTACCATTCATAATGGAGTAAGTACATTCATCACGCTGTAACAGACAAAAAAGCGCGAATCGTCTTTTACTAACAAGGAATCAGCTAAATGCAGCCCAAAGTCGAATAGAACTTCCCCTTCAGAGTGCCTTCGTACGTGTTGTAAGTCACCGCTCTTTGTTCATCATTTTTCAAAAACGATGGTGTGTGGGCAACATCGTTTTTAATGATGAAGTTGGAAAAACTTCGTTTTTTGGACATGCTGAAAAACGTTGTTTTTTTCATGCCGAAAAACGACCGTGTGTACGCGGCATTATTCTCTATGGAGATGGTTCACATCTCCACTCCAAAACGGCAGAAGCCAAACGCCTGAAGCTCAAAAAAGTTCTGGAGCTTTTTTGTAGCTCAATTCGGGCAGATTTGGGCGTTTTTCTTCTTTTTACATTGGTGACCTTTTGACCTGTACAAAAATGGGGCAAAAACAAGGTAAAACTTTCTGCCTGAAAATGCTCTGCTCAGGTGTGAATGCAGCCTCAAAGAGTAACTCCATTTTTGTTGAGAAATACAATCTTCTGGGTATCCAATGAATGCATATTGGAGCGGTATTAAGAAACGTTGTTGCATAGTCCTATCTTTCTGCTTTGGGCAGACACTTATCATGTCATCACACATTACAGAACCAGGAAGCAGTAGGCGCTTTATCCTGGGACCTACGTACATACACTTGTACATACTGTCATGGATATGCCATAAAGTCTGGCAGCTTACCTGTCTCCATGTGTTCATTAGAGGCCTGACTCTGTTCTGGCTGCCTTTTTATCATCTCTCCTTCCTGTATGGTCCCACCCCAGGCCATACAGGAAGTTAACCTTTCTGTGTACCGATTTTGACTTGTCTCTGACTACTCCTGTTTGCTTGTTTCCCTGACTTTTGGCCTGTCCCTTGGTTACCCTTGTCTGCCTGTTGCCCCGACCTCGGCTTACCCATCACTGTCGTCTGTATCCTGTGTGCTGCTTCCCCTCTCTCCCTACAGAGCGTGACCTAGGGGACTACAGAGGCCGCAACCTTGATCCAGCTGCAGCGAAGGCCATCCTCACCACCAGAGGCTCTGGTGAACACCAAGCTGGGTCTTTGTCAGGTCACCTGTGGCCAGGTGACAAGTGCACCCCATTGGGGTCAGGGATGCACCACAGGGTAGTGAACCCTACAGCCGACTGCTGCAATCAGAGAGGAAGCGTGAGCCCAAGATTCACCAGGGCGCGGAGTCTAAGACCCAGCTTGGTGTTCACCAGAGCCTCTGGTGGTGAGGATGGCCTTCGCTGCAGCTGGATCCAGGTCGCGACCCCTGGGGTCCCCTAGGTCACGCTCCGCAGGGAGAGAGGGGAAGCAGCAACCAGGACAAGCGATAGTGATGGGTAAGCCAAGATCAGGGCAACAGGCAGACAAGGGTAACCGAGGGACAGGCAAAAGGTCAGGGAAACCGGGAAGCAGGAGTGGTCAGAGACGAGCCAAAATTGGTACACAGGAAGGTAAACTTAGCACACAACAGACAGGAACTCAAGCTACAAACACAGGTTGAACAGCAAAGCAGACTAGCAGTGCAGTGGTTAATATAGGCTTCCTGAGATGGCCTGGGGTGGAGCCATACAGGGAGGAAGGTGATAAAATACAGCCAGGAAGAGAGTCAGGCCTCTAATGAACACATGGAGACAGGTAAGCTGCCAGACTTTATTGCATATCCATGACAGTCTTAGACTCCGCGCCCTGGGAAATCTTGGGCTCACGCTTCCTCTCTGTTCGCAGCAGTCGGCTATAGGGTCCACTACCATGAGGTGCATCCCTGACCCTAACGGGGTGCACTTGTCACCTGGCCACAGGTGACCTGACACATACACTATATTTTCAAAAGTATTGGGACACCTGCCTTCACAATAAACTTTAATGGCATTCCAGTCTTAGTCTGTAGGGTTTAATATTGAGTTGGGCTACCCTTTGCAGTTATAAAAGCTTCAACTCTTCTGGAAATGCTGTCTACAAGGTTTAGGAGTATGTCTATGGGAAAGGTTAGACCATTCCTCCAGAAGCACATTTTGTGAGGTCAAGCACTGATGTTGGGGATGGCCCCTTGTTCCAACATGACTGCACAGCAGAGCTTCCTGTTCATTCACAAATGGAAGTTTAAATGTACTATGCCTCAGCTATGAATTAAAAGACAAACAAAAGAAAAACCAGAGCCAGTGATCGTTAGCGATCGCTGACTCTATTCATTAACACAAGGAAGGAGAGGGTAAATTACACATTTACTGGCTCCTTCCCCGCTCTCCATCCTAACAGAGGAGGGGGAGGCTGGGAAAGAGCACACATGGGCCAGGAGAAATCACAGGGTGACCAGGAGAGAAGACAGGGGTGGCATATAAAGGAACTGATCCATCAATTTCTCTCCTTCCACCGCTGAATGCTTGCAGAAGGGAGAGGGGGAGAAGCGGGCATTCAGTGGCTGCATGGAGAGATCGGTTCCTCTACATGCCAGAATCGCTCCTATCCAGGTGCACAAGGGGGCTGCATGGGCCCCATGGAGCGAGCCCCTGATCGACCCCTGCTACCCCTGCACCTATGCCTCTGATGCAAACATAAAACTACATTTCTTGGAGCGTTCTGTAAACCAACAATGTTTCCAAATAGCATTAAATGTTTTATAAAATTACAACAGCTGCATATTGAAAAGTAGAGGTCATTTTTAGAAACGCTGCAGTGCAAAAGTATTCACCCCCTTTTTTTTTTTTTTTTTTTCCATAAAAGTTTTTATTTATGTAAGACATGACATGAGTAACAGGACAAGGTTATTATCACAGAACAGAAAAGCATGGCGACCGCATATCACAAAACACTACAGGAAAGCATTTAACAACATGTTCATACCGTACATGAGGCGTATGAGGTCAAATAGAGTGTAGGAGGGCGGAGGATCTTAAATTTCTACTTTCTCCCCCCCCCACGCCTGCCCCCCGCAAAGTGCAAAGAGGGAAGGCGGTGCAAGGCCTCACTTTCGGGCAGTATTCAAAGTGTGTCGTAACATGCAATCAACAGGGGCCAATGCCTACGTGAAAAGGAAGGAAAGGACAAGGAAGAGGGGGGGGAAGAAGGAGAGAAAGATGGAAAGAGATGAAAAGAGCAAAAGCAGAAGCATAGTGAGGGAAGAAACAAGATGAGGGGGAGTGGATCCATGCCCGCCCACCCTCCCACCCCCTAGCACACCGACGGGGGGCCTTCCGCTGCCTCAAACGACTCAGGACACATATTGACGGTAGCGGTCAGTAGTAACAAAATGGTTCCAGCATGCCCAGGTAGAGGAGAACTTCTGCACTCTATCTTGGGAAATGTGAATCAACTCTTCCATTTCTTTTATGAAAGAGATCCGGGCCAGCCATTCTCTGATTGTCGGGATGGTGGTAGTACGCCAATGCCTGGGGACACATACTCTTGCAGCACTGACCATGTGCATGGCCAGGGATTTGAAGTAGTCTCTCCTAGGGAGCGAAGTATGATGTAAAAGGAATTGAGAAGGAGTGTAATCCAGGGTGTAGGTAGTGACATGCGAGATGAGATCGTGGACCTCCCTCCAAAACGGCTGGAGGGCGCCACAATCCCACCACACATGAAGCATAGTCCCCACTCCCGCTCCACATCTCCAGCAGGTGTCAGGGATATTCGGGGAGAATTTATGGAGGCGCGACGGGGTTCTGTACCATTTAGTAATCACTTTGTAGCCGTTTTCCTGGACAGCCACATTCGCTGATCCCTTATGGGCATATTCATATATGGTGTGCCAGTCCTCAACTGTCAGGGACGTCTGGAGGTCTTTGTTCCAAGAGAGCTGCGGCGGAGTGGGCGTTTGCGACTGGCCCTCCACCAAAAGGGTGTACAGGAGGGAGATCAAATGCCTCTGTGGCAACTTACGATGACACAGAGACTCAAAGGGCGTGAGTTGTCGCGTCCAAAGTGTTTGGTCAGCTACGGAAGTGAGAAAATGTCGAATCTGTCTGAAGGTCCAAAAAGAGAAAGAGGATGTCTTAGAGCTAGATTTTACGGCTTCAAACGACAAGGGTCTCCCGGCCGAGTAAAACTGGAGGGCAAGCACGTCTTCATAGGGCCAATCCTGGCCTAAGAATTCCCGCGACAGGCCAGGTGGGAAGTCTGGGTTCCCCCGCAAGGACGTCAAGGGGCTCGGTTGGGAAGACGGGGTCCCCAAAGTCGAAGCTTTTTTAAAAGCCAAAAGTGAGGGGTAGATGAAAGGGTGGGCCAGTAAGGATTGGGGCCAATTCCTTGAGGGCAACCATGGGAGTAGATGCAAGGGGCCCGGTGAGAAGCTTCTCTCCAGCGAGACCCATAGCTTCCTGGAAGCGTGGATATTCCAGTCCGCAATCCTCGTGAGATGGCACGCACTATGGTACTTCTGAAGGTCCGGAAGACCGAGACCACCCCTGGATTTAGGCAATGTGAGTCTAGAGTATTTTATACGTGGTTGAGACCCTCTCCAAAGGAATGTTGAGCAGGCCTTCCTGTATGACGTGAAGAATCCCGGGGGCAAGGAGATGGGGACTGATTGCATAAGATAGAGCAGGCGAGGCAAAATGATCATTTTAATCAGGGCCGAGCGGCCGAACCAAGAAACATTCAGACCCATCCAGTCTCTGAGACATGCCTGGGCCTGAATAAGGGCTGGGTGGAAGTTCTTAGAATACAGATCTGCCAGATTGGGAGGAATGCGGATACCAAGATAAGTAAGCGAGTCCTGTGTCCATTTAAAAGGAAAAAATTCCCGACAGTGCGATACTTCCATGGAGGGGAGGGATACATTCAGCGCCTGTGATTTTGCATGATTGATTTTCAGGTTCGAGAGGGAGCCAAAGTGATCTAAATCCTTGAGAAGGTTGGGAAGGGATATCCTGGGGGAGCGTAAGGACAAAAGAACATCATCTGCGAAAGCAGCTATCTTTAACTCCTTCCCTCCCACAGTGATCCCCAGAATATCTGGGTTATCCCTCAGCCTATTGAGGAGGGGTTCCAGGGTCAGAATGTATATCAGAGGCGACAGGGGGCAGCCCTGACGCGTCCCGTTGCTAATGGGAAAGGCGTTCGACAGGTGGCCATTGACTTTAACTGCGGCCGAAGGGCTCGCATACAGGGCCATAATGTGCGACAGCAACCGGGGCCCCAGGCCCAAAGCAAGTAGTACCTCCTGCATGTAGTCCCAGGCCACTCTGTCGAACGCCTTCTCAGCGTCGAGAGAAAGAAAAAACCCCTGCGTCTCTGAAGACGTGAGCCAATGATGCAAATTCAGAGTACGGATGGTGTTGTCCCTGGCCTCGCGTCCAGGGACAAAACCCACCTGATCCAATGAGACGAGTCCAGTGACCAAGGGCGCTAACCTATTTGCAAGGATTTTCGCATATATTTTAATGTCCACATTTAAGAGCGAAATTGGACGGTAATTGGCCACCGCAGAGGGATCCTTACCCTCTTTGGGGATCACCGCTATGTGGGCTGTTAACATGTTTCCTGGTTTATTCTGAGGGTCGGACAGGGCAGTGAATATGTTCAGGAGTCTAGGGGTGAGTACATCGCCAAAGGATTTGTAATACTGTAGGGAGAAGCCATCCGGGCCCGGGGCCTTCCCAGACTTCATTTGATTTACCGCCAGATTCACTTCCGCAGTTGTCATGGGGCTTTCCAAGGCAAGGGATTGTTGTGGAGAGATTGGTTTGGGGCTGTACCGAGACAGGAATTCCTTAATCTGCGACTTCCTCGAGGCAAGCTTGGACTGAGAAAGAGCCTGGGGGTGGAGATTATATAGCTTAAAGTAAAAGTCCTCAAATTCCTTGGCTATGTCTTCATTCTTAACCAGGCGAACACCCCCCCGGTTGTGAATATGATGAATTGTGGAAGTAGGCTTAGAATTTTGCACCGTGCGCGCCAAAAGGCGCCCGCTTTTGTTGCCCTGCTCATAAAAGATCCTCTGCCCGAGAATATAACGCCTCTTAGAGCGTTTGCCCAGCTCCTCCATCAGAGACATCCGGGCTTGCGTCAATTCTTGCAGGGTGGAAAGGGCACGAGACCTCTTATGGGACGCTTCAAGAGATTTGATCTTCGCTGTCAGGGAATGAATGTATTCCTGATTCTGTCTCTTGGCTTTCGTAGCCAGGGCGATTAGTTCCCCCCGGATCACACATTTATGAGCTTCCCATAGGGAAACCGGCGAGATCTCCGGGCTGGAGTTCTCGGTAAAGTATTGTTGGATGCGTGTGCGGATTTGATCGGTAACGGATAGATCCGTAAGCAGGGAGGGGTTCAGACGCCAAGTCTTCGTTTTAGAGGACGATTCGGGAAAAGTTAAACTAATACTTATTGGGTGGTGGTCCGACAGGAACATTGGTTCAATCGTGGATTGCTGGAGAAGAGTCAGGTCTGATTGGGAAAGAAAGAAATAATCGATCCTGGAATACTTTTGGTGTGGGGCCGAAAAGAAAGTGTAGTCCCTGTCCGAGGGATACAGCGTGCGCCAAGCATCATGTAATGACAGGGATTGGAGGCTTAGATTAATCTGCCTCAATGCTTTGTAGTTCAAGGTGGAGGTACCGGTGGAGGAGTCCAATAGGGGGTTTAAGGGGACATTAAAATCTCCCCCCAGGAGCAAGAGACCCGACTTGAAGGAGGCTAAGAGTTCACAAGTAGTCTTGAAAAAGGCCACCTGGCGATCATTGGGGCAATAAATGTTAGCAAGTGTGATAGGTTTAGATTCATAGGAACCCTTAAGAAAAACGTACCTACCCTTCGGGTCAATGAGAGAATCAGTCAAAATGAAGTTCGCACGCTTAGACACCAGGACAGAGACACCCTTCGTCTTAGAATCAGGATTAGTAGCATGAAATGCGGACCGGTAGATGTGGTTAGAAAGCTTGGGGACGGCGTCCGAACGAAAATGGGTTTCCTGTAAAAAAATGAAATGGGCTTTATGCTTAGAGAGGGAAGACAAAACCTGGGACCTTTTCTCCGGCAAATTGAGGCCCTTTGCGTTAAGAGACACGCACTTCAAGGTTAAGGGTGGCATAGCCTATGATCAGCGCTGCAGAGTCCGGTATCAGGGGGATAAGGTTGAGAATGCTGGGCTTGAGGAGCAAAGAGCCAGAAGGGGGGGGGAAACGGTGGGCAAGCCCACCAGGAGGACCGGCACGGACCCACTCAAAGGTACAGGGAGAAAGGAGAGCAAGAAGAAAAGAAGGGAGAAGAAGATGAGAAGAAGGGGAGGAGGGAAAAGAGGGGTGATGAGGACAGAGAGGTCAAGATAGGGAGAAGGAGGGTCAGGGAGAAGGTCAGGACAGGGAAAAGAAAGAAAAGCACTAGGTAGGGAAGATATGCACCAGAGGTGATAGTAGGCCTGCTAAATCACCTAAGAAGGGGGGAAGGTCTGGAGGGTCAGCAAAAATCCCAATGGGACCGCTGTGTGGGAACGCAACGAGGGACGGAAGACTCAAAGAGGGAGCGATCCAGGGAGTGAAACAGAAATGAGCGAGAAATGAGAAGAGTATTGTGGGGAACTTGCTAAGGTTGGGGATAGGAAGCACAGAGCAGCCAATACAGTATGCGCAGCTCAGGGGCTGGGGTGAGTAGTAATTAACACATAAAACAATTGCATCATCTATGAAAGGTACGAAACATATTGCAAACAGTTTGAACAAGTGCAAAACAAGCCCCTAAAGGAGCCACATGGAAACATCAAGTATCGCCCCATATCTATTCAACAGCGCCCGGATGGGCGTAAATCAACCAAGGGACACCAAAACAACCTATTAACATACAATAGACCTGCGTGGTGGAGTGGGATGGAGTGAATGCCTGGAGGGCCAAGTACCGCAAAAAAGATAAAGAAAAAGAAGGATAAATAATAATAATAAAAAAAAAAAAAAAAAAGGAAAAGAAAAGGGGGGGGGGGGGAGGAGCGAGAGGAGAGGGGGGGGCGATGGGGAAGGGAGGAGGGAATAAAGGAGGGGGGAGGTGAGGCCAGGAAGGAGGGGGGAGGTGAGGCAAGGAAGGAGGGGGGAGGGGAAGGGGGGGAGGGGGGGAGGGAAAGGGGGGAAGGAGGGGGAGGGGACTGACTTTAGCACTACGCCTTTCCCGTTCTGCTCCGCCGCATGAGCGGAGCACAACGGGCAAAAACAAAAAGGAACATCACAGAGCGGCAGCAACACATCATCACTACCCATGCGGGAGCGTAAAAGCTTGGAGGGAATCCCGGGGCCGTCAAACCTACGTCCGAGTCAGCCCCCGGGGCACTTTAAGGATAGATTACATAAGCAATTTTACCAAGCAGTCATTTCAATGCTTTGAAGCGGAAGAAAAAAAAAGAAAAAGAGAAGAAAAAAACCCCAAAATCCAAAAACATCATTATATCAGGCTACATCAGAGCATATGCGTATATGGGATCTCAATCCACTGGGCCCGTGTATGATGGTTGGGGGTGGGGGAGAGGGAGGAGTGGCAGCCCATACCAGTTAGCACTTACGTGGTGCAATAGAATGGCATTAAAAATGAATGGCAATGCGTCAATACTACAAACAGTGCACTAGCATACTGTGCTGGTGTGAAAGAACCCAAAGCTCATCAGGAATGCAGAAGGCTAGTACCTATTAGGAAGGTATCCTATGTGCAGTACAAAGCATCCCAAACCTTTGGAGTCCCGGGATGCTACATGGGCTGTCAACTGGCAGAGGGGAGGGCAAAGCAAAAACAGGTAAATAGGTCCCGCAGCACACCCCCATCTGCTCACAGTAAAAAATAAATAGGAAAAATAAAAAAAAATAAAAATAGAGAATGAACATGAGCACACGATTCGATCATCCCACTGGCAACAGTAACATCGGGTGAAGGTCGAATTCGGCTGCCTGGCGTAGCAAGTCAATAGTAGCATCTCGTTAGACAGTCACTCATGCTGTGCTACACCACGGGGGGCTAGAACTGGGTCCCAAAGAAAAAACAGGAATAACAGGAATGGCGACACATGACAGGAAGGGAAACAGGTCCGCTGCATCAGGCATCAACCCGGTCTCTACCCCTGGATGGAGTCGAGGGGGAGCCCGAGCCGTGGTGGTAGAGGTCGCGTCGAGACGCATGGTTACCTGGGGAGGATGGACCAGCCCTGTTTCTGCGGGATCTGTGACGCTGAGCTTTCGGAGACGGATTCATGGAGACCGGGAGCCAGGGTTCCGAGGGGAAGTAGAACGCGTACCACTCCGGGAGCTCTACGGGCGGGAGATCGAGTTGCTGGCAGAAGTCATGAAGGTCTTCAGGTGTGCGGAGGAGAGCGGAGCGCCCCCTGGAGGACGCCGACAGCGCGAAGGGGAATTTCCACCGATATTGTATGTTTCTTGCTCGCAAGGCCTCCAGCAGGGGGCGCAGGGCGCGTCTGTTCTGGAGTGTAATCTGGGACAGATCTTGAAAGAGTTTCACCTCCGCGCCATTATGGAGGATCCATCCTCTCGCTCTAGCTTTGCGGAGGATCTCCTCCTTGAGTTGAAAGTTAACAATAAAGCAAATCACGTCCCTGGGGGGTTCGTTGTCCCTGGGAGGGGGGCGCAATGCCCGATGTGCTCTCTCCATCTCAACGGGCGAGTCCGCCGGGCGTTCCATCAGGTCATTGAAAATTGTATGGAGCGTCTGCTGCAGATTTCCCGGTTCCACACTCTCGGGGAGTCCCCGCACACGGATGTTGTGCCTTCGGCCTCTATTGTCGAGGTCCTCGACATGTCTGTGGAGCTCCAAGAGGTGAGGGAGCTGAGAGTCATAGGTGCTCTGCACCTGGCGAATCGCGGCCGCGTGCGCCTGGGTAGTTTGTTCCACCTCCTCGATCCTATGAGCCACAGCACGAATTTCCGTTTTAAGATCAGCCACCGCTGCATTAACGGCATTTTTAATATCCGCAGTCATCGTCTCCAGGTCAAACAGGCTGGGGGGAAGTGTACGTCCCGCCGATGAGGCCGGCTCCATGGGCTGCAGGCCGGGTTCAAGGCTAAGCGGGCTCGGGGTTTGGGCCTGCAAGGCCGCGTGCGCCGCCATGCGCTGTGTTCGGAATATCTCCGGGATGTTCCTGCTCAGCTGCGAGTTAGAGTCGCCCGTTGCTCGGGACGTAGAGGAGCTTCGGGTGGCTCTGCTCATGACGAAGGGCGAGGCGTAGGTTCCCCAAAAGGCTAGTTTCAGTCCCCGGATCGCAGGAGCTCAAGACTTAAGCTGCCATCTCGGTCTCCGTCCAGGCCACGCCCCCCTCACCCCCTTTTTTTTACATTACAGCCTTTAGTTCAATGTTTTTTAATCTGAATTATATGTGATGGATCAGAACACAATAGTCTAAGTTGGTGAAGTAAAATTAGAAAAATATATGCATAAAACTATTTTTCAGAAATAAAAAAATTATAATTGGCATGTGCGTATGTATTCACCCCCTTTGTTATGAATCAAGAAAAAACAGGGGGTCCCCTGACTGGACTTTAACCACTTAAGACCCGGACCATCATGCAGGTTAAGGACCTTGCCCCTTTTTGCGATTCGGCACTGCGTCGCTTTAACTGACAATTGCGCGGTCGTGCGACGTGGCACCCAAACAAAATTGGCGTCCTTTTTTCCCCATAAATAGAGCTTTATTTTGGTGTTATTTAATCACCTCTGCGGTTTTTTTTTTTTGCACTAAACAAAAATAGAGCGACATATTTTTTACTTTTTGCTATAAAAAATATTCCCCAAAAAGATATAAAAAAACGTTTTTTTCCCTCAGTTTAGGCCGATACGTATTCTTCTACCTATTTTTGGTAAAAAAAATCGCAATAAGCATTTATTGATTGGTTTGCGCAAAATTTATAGCGTTTACAAAATAGGGGATAGTTTTATTGCATTTTTATTAAAAACATTTTTTTTACTACTAATGGCGGCGATCAGCGATTTTTTTTGTGACATTATGGCGGACACATCGGAAAATTTTGACACATTTTTGGGACCATTGTCATTTTCACAGCAAAAAGTGCTATAAAAATGCACTGATTACTGTGAAAATGACAATTGGAGTTTAGGAGTTAACCACTAGGGGGCGCTGTAGGGGTTAAGTGTGACCTCATATGTGTTTTTAACTGTAGGGGGGTGGGGCTGGACGTGTGACATCAGTGATCTTCTTTCCCTATATCAGGGAACTTACGATCACTGACACAATAAAGAACGGGGAAGGTGTGTTTACACACACCTCTCCCCGTTCTTCAGCTCCGGTGACCGATCGCGGGACACCGCACGCGATCGGGTCTGCGGGCGCGGTCACTGAGCTTCGGACCGGGCTGCAAGCGCGCCCCCCGCGGCTGGACCATAAAGAGACACGTACAGGTACGTGATTGTGCTCAGCCGTGCCCTTCTGCCGACGTATATGATGCCGGGTCCGAAAGCCCAACTGATGTATACAAAATCAATCTAAAAAGAGTGGTCTGATGGGAATATACTATCTATTTATTCCAATCAGGCCACTCTTTTAAGATTGATTTTGTATACTTCAGTTGGGCTTTCGGACCCGGCATCATCAGATAGCTGCAATGCCTCACTAATTAGATCCCTCATTATACATAGTTAACCCCTGCAATATATTTATTTCTATTGCAGAGGTTACTAGGCACAGCAGTACAACTCCTCTACTGCAGGTCACTCCTGTAAGGTATGCCAACTTCTTAAACTGTAGTCCCCAAACCAATCCTTGGGTATATACTCTAATTCACTATACTATATTACAGGGCCCAGTGCGGGTTGACTCCAGTAGTGTTGGTGGAGGGGACTCGGTTGGGTGCCAGGCGACAATTCAGTTATATCCATTAACTGTTGATTGCACCAGCAATTTCAGACCATCATCTTCTCTGCTTTTAAATGCTTAAATTGAATGACAGTTCTGTAGAATGGCTTCAAAGTCGTGAGTACTGATACGCTACAATCTCTTTATTGTAAATATTATTTTTAATATCTGTTGATATCTTATGTGGATTTTTTTGTTATACATATTATAGATAGCTGGTTAATTATTCTCTACACCCCGTGATCAAGTCCTATTGGATGAAACGTTGGGAGGAGGCGCGCTTGACGTCACCGCTTGTGAGGAACAGTTCCGTACCGGTCGGAACTTTGTTTGTCTGCTGTTATATGTCTACCTACCTGTAAGTGAGCTATTTTTTATTTATTAAATTTGCCAAACGATATCACACCATTGTGGCCCCTTTTTTTCTCTGATGGTGGGACCATTGCCCTGAGTGCCTTTCTGAAGATTGCTGGACGTGAGTTTTCCCTACTACAGCTGCATAGTCATCTTTCATGATTTCACTGCCCTTATTCACATGAATCTGGTAAGGACCAGTGTGTTCTGAGGTGGAGGTTTTTGTCACACTGTCCGTTTGCCAGTCACTTGGGGTGCTTATCTTTTTATTTTATTGTACAATATCACACTATTGGAGTTCTGTTCTTTTTTTGGTTGCTCACCATTGCTGGATCATCGGGTGTCTGCGTCTGGCTGTGGATCCGTTCCCCTGTTTAGCCCAGGTGTATGGCTATCCGCTCGTTTTGATCCTGTGGATCATTAACTCCGGTAAGGGTCAGCAACACCAGGCATCCTGGATTAATTTTTGTTTTCTCTACATTTCTTTGCTTGAACACGTTTTCAACAGCTGTTTTTACAATGAACTGTTTTCATCACCTTTTTTGCATTTTTTGCACATCTGAAGAAATCTTCTAGATTGTTTATTGGACTTTCTTTTTTGTTGTTTTTCACTGGGGATCTGCATAAGACACAGTTTGTTGTTTTTTCAGCGCAACTCCACCTTTTACCCATATCATTATTTGTTTGTATAAACATTTTGAGTTTGCAGCTACCACTTATTGTATTAGACAAGCGCACTTTTTTTCCCTTTTACCAATTATTCTCTATACCCCTGAGGAAAAAGAGTCATCTCTCCGAAATGTCGGGTACCATTTGGAGAATCACGGCCCATACGTTTATCGATGTTACTTGCATTCTGGTTTGTACTCATTCCATATACAGCTGATTTTTAACATACTGTTTTGTATTTGTACAATAAATGATATTATATATTTTCTCAAAATGTGGTTCACATCCTTGTGCCTTTAAAGTCCAGTCAGGAGACCTCCCGTTTTATCTTGACTCAATTTTGGATGCGGCATTTCATAGAGACATAGACCGATAAATAGTTTTCGCCCTTTGTTATGAAGCCCATAAAAAGCTCTGGTGCCACCAATTACTTTCAGAGTCACATAATTAGTGAAATGATGTCCACCTGTGTGCAATCTTAGTGTCAAATGATCTGTCATTACATAGACACACCTTTTTGAAAGGCCCCAGAGGCTGCAACACCTAAGCAAGAGGCACCACTAACCAAACACTGCTATGAAGATAAAGGAACTCTCCAAACAAGTAAGGGACAATGTTGTTGAGAAGTACAAGTCAGGGTTAGGTTATAAAAAAATATATCCAAATCTTTGATGATCCCTAGGAGCACTATCAAATCTATCATAACCAAATGGAAAGAACATGGCACAACAGCAAACCAGCCAAGAGACGGCCGCACACCAAAACTCACGGACCGGGCAAGGAGGGCATTAATCAGAGAGGCAGCACAGAGATCTAAGGTAACCCTGGAGGAGCTGTAGAGTTCCACAGCAGAGACTGAAGTATCTGTACATAGGCAGACAATAAGCCGTACGCTCCATAGAGTTGGGCTTTATGGCAGAGTGGCCAGCAAAAAACGAAATGGCACGTTTTGAGTTTGCGAAACGGCATGTGAGAGACTCCCAAAATATATGGAGGAAGGAGCTCTGGTCTAATGAGACTAAAACCTAACTTTTTGGCCATCAAAGAAAACGCTATGTCTGGCGCAAACCCAACACATCACATCACCCAAAGAACACCATCCCCACGGTGAAACATGGTGGTGGCAGCATCATGCTGTAGGGATGTTTTTCAGCAGTCTGGACTGAGAAACTGGTCAGAGTTGAGGGAAAGATGGATGGTGCTAAATACAGGGATGTTCTTGAGCAAAACCTGTACCACTCTGTGTGTGATTTGAGGCGAGGACGGAGGTTCACCTTCCATCAGGACAATGACCCCAAACACACTGCTAAAGCAACACTTGAGTGGTTTAAGGGGAAACATGTAAATGTGTTGGAATGGCCTAGTCAAAGCCCAGACCTCAATCCAATAGAAAATCTGTGGTCAGACCTAAAGATTGCTGTTCACAAGCGCAAACCATCCAACTTGAAGGAGCTGGAGCAGTTTTGCAAGGAGAAATTGGCAAAAATCCCAGTGATAAGATGTGGCAAGTAGAGTTGAGCGAACCCGAACTGTAAAGTTCGGGTTCGGTACGGACTTTGGGTTTTTCCCGAACCCGGACCCGAACTCGAATAATTGCTGAAAGTTCGGGTTCGGAGTTCGGGAAAAAAATGCGCGGAGGTCCCCCCAAATTCAATAACCAGACCCTTTAGGTCTGGTATGGATATTAAGGGGAACCCCGCCGTCAACTTAAAAAAAAATGATGTAGGGTTCCCCCTAAATATCCATAACCAGACCCTTCAGGTCTGGTGTGGATTTTAAGGGGAACTCCACCCCAAATAAAAAAAAATGGCGTGGAGTTCCCCCTAAAATCCACACCAGACCCCTTATCCAAGCACGTTGACCTGGCCGGCCGCAGAAAAGAGGGGGGGACAGAGTGCGCCTCCCCCTCTCCTGAACCGCACCAGGCCACATGCCCTCAACATTGGGAGGGTGCTTTGGGGTGCCCCCCAAAGCACCTTGTCCCGATGTTGATGGGGACAAGGGTCTCATCCCCACAACCCTTGCCCGGTGGTTGTGGGGGTATGTGGGCAGGGGGCTTATCAGAATCTGGAAGACCCCTTTAACAAAGGGGACCCCCAGATCCTGGCCCCCCCTGTGTGAAATGGTAATGGGGTACACTGTACCCCTACCATTTCACGAAAGAAGGTGTAAATACCTTGTTTTCCCGAAAGTAAGACATCCCCCGAAAATAAGACCTTCTTACAGTTTTGCCTCTCGCTGAAATATAAGGCATCCCCCAAAAATAAGACCTCCCCGATAATAGGTCCTCCCCCGAACATAAGGCATCCCGAAGCTACCGTAACTTGTACCCTGGACTGTAGCGGTGAGTAGCGCGGAGCAGGAGTCAGGGACATTGTGTGGACACACAGGGGTGACTGAGGTAGAGGGGAAATGTCTGATAAAGGGGTGGGGGGGATGTCTGGTGAAGGTGTCCACTGGCACAGGGGTGGGGAGGGGGATCACTTAAAATGACACAGGAGGATCAGAGGGGGAAATCAAAATGACACAGGAGGACCAGAAGGGGGAAACAAAATGACACAGCAGGATCAGAAGGGGTTACTAAAATGTTAATCCCCCCTCTGATTCTCCTGTGTCATTTTGATCCATCCCCCTTCGTATACAGGTAATAAATGTTCTTTTTTTTGTTCCACAATAAATAAGAACAAAAATAAGACATCCCCTGAAAATCAGACCTAGCGCATCTTTGGGAGCAAAAATTAATATAAGACACTGTCTTATTTTCAGGGAAACAGGGTAGTAGTTTTCAGAAAAAAAACACACACACCGTAGAACAAATTACTTTACTAATTAAACCCCAAAAAATCCAGCGGTGAAAATAGATGATCGGGTGATGTCCCCAGCGATTGGTCCAGCGATGAGAACATCCATCCATTCAGAGCACAGCTCAGCGAATGACGCGCCGATGCTTTGACATTTCTTTTATAAGGGAGGCGGGCCATGCGTCAAGTGACCCCGTCCCCCTCTGACGCACACTCTGCTACGTCACTGGGACAGCCCTTGCGTCAGAGCGGGACAGGGTCACGTGACGCGTGGCCCGCCTCCCCTATAAAAGAAACGTCAAAGCATTGGCGCGTCATTCGCTGAGCTGTGCTCTGAATGGAGGGATGTTCTCATCGCTGGACCAATCGCTGGAGACATCACCCGTCGCTGGAGACATCACCCGTCGCTGGAGAGATCACCCGACGCTGGATAGAGACAACGATGGAGTAGCGAGCAGCATCAATCGTCTATTTTCACCGCTGGATTTTTATTTGGTTTAATTAATGAAGTAATTTGTTCTACGGTGTGTGTGTTTTTTTTTCTGAAAACTACTATTTACACTTCCTTCGTGAAATGGTAGGGGTACAGTGTACCCCATTACCATTTAACACAGGGGGGGGCAGGATCTGGGGGTCCCCTTTGTTAAAGGGGTCTTCCAGATTCTGATAAGCCCCCTGCCCGCATACCCCCACAACCACCGGGCAAGGGTTGTGGGGATGAGACCCTTGTCCCCATCAACATGGGGACAAGGTGCTTTGGGGGGCACCCCAAACCCCCCCTTCCAATGTTGAGGGCATGTGGCCTGGTGCGGTTCAGGAGAGGGGGGCCGCACTCTGTCCCCCCCTCTTTTCTGCGGCCGGCCAGGTCAACGTGCTCGGATAAGGGGTCTGGTGTGGATTTTAGGGGGAACTCCACGCCATTTTTTTTTAAATTTGGGGTGGAGTTCCCCTTAAAATCCACACCAGACCTGAAGGGTCTGGTTATTGATATTTAGGGGGAACCCTACGTCATCTTTTTTTTAATATCCATACCAGACCTAAAGGGAATTTGGGGGGACCTCCGCGCATTTTTTTTTTTTTTTACTAAAAGTCTGTGTTCCATTGACTTCAATGGGGTTCGGAGTTCGGGTTCGGGTTTGGGTTCCCGAACCCGAACTTTTTTTTTAAAGTTCAGGTTTGGGTCCGAACCCAAACATCCAGGTGTCCGCTCAACTCTAGTGGCAAGCTCATAGAGACTTATCCAAAGCGACTTGGAGCTGTGATAGCCGCAAAAGGTGGCTCTACAAAGTATTGACTTTAGGGGGGTGAATAGTTATGCACACTGGGGCAGATTCATGTACAATGGTGCAGATTTGCACCGGCGTGGTGCATCATTTTTAGACTACACCGGTCCAGCGCGGAGAGGCAGTTAGGTGATTCAAGAAACTTTTTTTGTCTACGATGCCCCAGCGGGGCGGATTTTAGACGGCGTAAGGCGGGGTAAGGCCAACTGGGAGTCACCCTATGCTAATGAAGTGCCGACCGTGGCGCAGGGGTCACGCCGTAGCGCATCTTAGACCACACATGCTCAGTGACATCCAGGGGTAAATGCCCCAATCTGCACATGCTCAGAACTGCGCCCCGGCGTGATCCCTGAGCTACGCCGACCCACTACCAATGCCCAGTCCATGAATCAGCCCAGACTTCCGCCCTGCAGGTGCAAATGTACTGAAGCTTTTTTTTTTCTAAGCTAGGTCGTTTGCCTCTATGTGTTGTCCAGCAAGTGTTGTTGCTCAGTTCGTTTGTAACGCTGCTGCTTTAGCTGCTCTCCAGCTGACCTCTGCAAGTTTGGTGCAAAGTTACCCCTGCTTTTATGAGGTGTAACTTTGCACCGGAAATTTCAGCTCCGCTCACCGGGAGTAGCCTGCGCCGGTCAAGCTTAAGTTGATGAATCGGCCCAAAAACCTCATTTGCATATTTAAAACACAAAAACCATGGCCGCGCCAGATCCGACCAGCGTAAATCTGCGCCAAAGCCGCGCCGGCGTGGAAAGGTTACACCGAGGCAATGAAGTCTATTTGGAGGCGTAATCTGGTTCTCTGGGTACAGCGCAGCGATCCGCCGGCGCAAATCTGCACTTACGCCGTGCATCTACCAAAAAACGGTGTAAGTGCTTCATGAATCTGGCCCATTGACTTTTTCTGTTATTTTGTCCTATTTGTTGTTTGCTTCACAATAAAAAAATAAAAACACCTTCAAAGTTGTGGGCATGTTCTGTAAATTAAATGATGCAAATCCTCAAACAATCCATGTTAATTCCAGTTTGCGAGGCAACAAAACACGAAAAATGCCAAAGGGGTGAATACATTTGCAAGGCACTGTAAATTACAACATGGCTTGTTTAGCAATTGTATATGCTATATTGTTTTTTTTTTTTTTTTTGTAATTTTTTCACAAAAGTGGAGTTACCCTTTAAATATTTATGGGCCTATCTGTATTTGCCTGGCTTGAATTTTTATTATAATTTCTTTTTTTGTTCAGCAACAAGTTAAATTGTAAGCTGTATCACACACTGTTACATTTGCATGGCTTCCCTCAGTTTGTCCAAATTGTGGTTTGCAGTTTTGCCTGGCCATGGAAAAAAGCAAGCAATCTGATCCCTATTGCTTAGCTACATGTGCAGTCTGCTACAATGTTCCAATGGTTCGGAGATTTGAATGCAAAGGCAACATGACTGGTCAATTTACATGAAAGATGTGAACAAGATCTGTACGTTCCAATCCAGTATAACCAAATCATCACTCACAGCCTGACACGCGGCTCTGCAGCCAAGTGTTCAGTTAACATCCATCTCAGAAGGACGATTTCATTTCCCATAATGGATTCTGTTAATTCCATTCTTCAGAAGGTATTCCTGGCCGTGCTGTTTGTTGAGTGCTTTATGGGGACAGTGCTAAATGTGTTTATTGTAGTTGTTCAGTTTGTAAGGTGGAAGGCCCTGAAATCTATGGAAACCGGTAACAAGATCATCACATGTCTGGGGATCTCCAGGAGTCTTTTTCTGGCCAATGTGGTGTTTGCCTATATTGTGGCTTTATATTTTTCTCATTGGACAAATCAAAATGTTTTTTTAACTTTAATAATTTGGTTTTCTGGAATGATGTTGCACTACACCAATCTCTGGATCACCACTGTCCTGTACATGTTTTACTGCCTGAAGATTGCAAGTTATTGTTGCACCTGGTTTATCTTCATGAAGACCAACATCTCCAGACTTGTCCCTCCGTTTATTGTGGCTTCTCTCCTCATTTCTGTAGCCTCCAGCCTTCCGTTCGGCATGTATGTGTTTTGGCTTCGTCAAGAAAATTCAGCAAATTTTTCATTTAGAAACGTCACAATGAACGTTTCCAATTTCCAACATAAATACCAGGACCAGGTAATTATTTTCTCTGTGGGTTCTTTACTTCCATTTCTCTTATTTAGTGGTGCAATTTACCTCTTAATTCAATCTCTTTGGAGACACACCAGACAGATGAAAGGCAACGGGACAAGTTTCCGAAGCCCCAATTTAGAGGCTCATTTTGATGTTGCGAAAAGCATGATTCTTTTTTTTCTCTGTCAGGTCATCTATTTTTCAAGCATGATTTGTTCCTTTTCAGATATGTTGAATATTAATGACCCCTGGAATATTGGGTATTCAATATTGATTTGCTCTCCTTCATTTCTCCATTCAGCCTACATGGTCTACGGCAATGCTAAATTAAAACAGGCCTTTAAAGAACTTTGCTATGGTCTGATGAAATGTTGCTAGATGAAACATTAACAAATAAAAGTGCTGTATATAAAGAAAAGACATAGGGATCATGTTAAATATGTTTATTTTTGTTGTTCAATTCAAAATATGAAAGACTTTGGAAACCTACAATTAGACATGTATGGGGATCTGCAGAAACGTATTTGTGTTGTTTGCTTATCGTGTGGATGTGTATTTTCATTGGACACTTGAAAATAATAGTTTTTACTGTAGCAAATGGTACCATGCTATGGTACCAATCTCTGAATAACCACTGTTCTGTACATTTTTAACTGTGCAGAGATTGCAAGCTATAGCTACACATGGTTTACCTTCCTCAAGAAGACCAGGATCCCAAGACTTGTCCCTCAGTTTTTTGTGACTTCTCCCTTTGTTTCTCTTGCCTCCGGCATTCTGTTTGGTTTGAAGTTTTGGCTTCACCAGCTAAATTCTGTAAATTTTTCTCTAGGAACCATCACTAAGGCTGTTGGCAAAATTGGTTTATCTTCACGAAGACAAGGATCTTCAGACTTGTCCCTCAGTTTATTGTGAATTCTCTCCTTGTTTCTCTTGCCTCCAGCATTCTGTTTGGTATGAATGTTTTGGCTTCACCAGCTAAATTCTGTAAATTTTTCTCTAGGAACCATCACTAAGGATGTTGGCAAAATTAGTTTATCTTCACGAAGACCAGGATCTTCAGACTTGTCCCTCAGTTTATTGTGAATTCTCTCCTTGTTTCTCTTGCCTCCAGCATTCTGTTTGGTATGAATGTTTTGGCTTCACCAGCTAAATTCTGTAAATTTTTCTCTAGGAACCATCACTAAGGATGTTGGCAAAATTGGTTTATCTTCACGAAGACCAGGATCTTCAGACTTGTCACCCAGTTTATTGTGGCTTCTCTCCTTATTTCTTTAGCCCCCAGTCCTCCATATGGTATGTATGTGTATTAGCTTCACCAACTAAATTTAGCAATTTTTTTCTTAAGAAAAGTTTCAATAAACATTTCCGATTTTCAACATACCGGGACCAGGTGATTATTCTCTCTTTAGTTTCTTTGGTTCCGTTCCCCTATATTGAGTGGTGCCAACTAGACATGTGCACACTAAAATATTTTGTTTCGAAATTTAGTTTTCGAATGAAAAATACATTTATTTTGTTAATGCCGAAATTCCTTTTTATTTATTTTGTTTCGTTAAAAAATGCATTCGTCCGAAAATCCAAATTAATTAAGGTCAAATCTGTCGTTGAAGGCTTATGGTGTCCGTCGAATGTTCTAAGAAGATTCCACGAAGCAGCTAAACTGTACGACGCCGCAATCGTATATTTCATGCTCTGCCCACAAGCTATAGTAGAATTCTAATGTTGTATGACTAGAAATAATTATATTTATTAATTATTATTACTAGTCAACCAACATTAGAATTCATTTATAGCCTATGGGCGGAGCATTTGACCATAAATGTCTGTTTGTGGCGATCGTATGTTTTTAGCTGTTTCGTAGAATCTTCATGTCTCTATAATGTTGAATCTTTTCTCTCTATTTCGAATAATTTTGGACTAATAGAGTTAGGTTAGGCATATTAGACCGCAGGTTCGATAGACACAGATCGCTATTGTCCCCGTCATGTCGAATCTTCAATCTATATCGAACTGTTGTCGCAACAAAACAAAAATAAAGCATTTTTTATGTCGGATCTTTCAGATTTCGGATTCTGCACATTTGTTATCGTTTGTTAAATTGAACGTGAAAATCTCAGAAATTCCGATCGAAAATGCATTTAGACGAAAACGAATGCACATGTCTAGTGTCAACTACCTGTTAATTCAGTCTCTCTGTAAGGACACCAGACAGATGAGAAGCAGTGGGACAAGTTTTCAAAGCCAAAAATAATAGGCTCTTTTTAATTTTGTGAAGAATATGATTTTTTTTTTCTTTGTCAAGCCAGCAAGCACGATTTGGTCCTTTTCAGACATGTTCCATGTTAACGACCCCTGGAATATTTGGTTTTCCATACAGATAGTCTCTCCTTTGTGTCTTCACTAAGCCCACATGGTCTACAGCAATGCTAAATTAAAACAGACCAAATGCATTTCTCTCAGTAGCTTTCGTAATATGTATATTTTTGCACCTCCAAAAATATCTGGGCCACTACTGTCCTCTGTATATTTTACTGTGTAAAGATTACAAACTTCAGCCATAAATCATACATCTTCCTGAAGCCCAGGATCTCAAGACTAGCCCATTGGTTGCTGATGACACCTCTTCTGATATCTCTGCTTTTCAGATTTTCAGTTGGTTGACATATTGTGCATGTACAGCTACAAAACTCAGCAGTTGGTGTCATGAACAATGTGTCCATGCATGATACTTTGACACTAAATGGTTACAACCAACTGACAATGATCTAAGTGCCCTCTCCATTCCCATTCATAATATTATGTCTTGTTATCAGTCTGTTAATCCGATCTCTTTGGATGCACAGCATACAGATGAGAAACAGCGGGCCCCCCTCTGAAACCTACATTTAAGGCTGGGTTCACACTAGTGCAAACTGGATGAGGGTTTGCAACTGGCTCTCAATGGAGCTGGTTCACACATCTCCGGAGTGTCTGCAGAGCAAATTGCGCAAAAATTTGGGCCTGATTCATCCCTAAAATGGAGAACAGGGACGCAGCAGACCCCTGCTGTCAGCCGCATTCGTCTGCAAAGTGAACCTAGCTTAAAGGTCCACTTCAATGTTTAAATCTCTGCCTGAGTCTCTGTCTACATCAACTTGCTCCAGCCAATACTAAGGGACTTTACTCTGAAACTGGTGGAATCAAAGTGCCTTTCTTGCATTCATAGCAGTGGTGGTGGGGAGCAGGCCAAGGTGGTGGGGAGAAGCCCTCAGGTGATGTTAAAAAACATAGGACAGGAGTCAACCACCAATCTAACCCTATAACAATTGTTGAGTGTGAAATGGATAAAAGCTTTTGTAACTCTTCAAAATGTTCTTTTCTGCTTTATGTATTTGTAATATATTTAATATACCGGTATTTGTTACAGACATTTAATATTGATAATGTACTATTTAGTGCTACACAAAATATGAATAACTATTATTCTTGCAGAATGTTAAGATAGAGAGTTATTTGATTGAGTTTGGGGATCACAATCTTGTTTTGTCTTCAGGATGGAACACATTGGACCCTTTTATCTTTCTACGAAAGTGAGTACACCCCTCACATTTTTTTGTAAATATCTTATTATATCTTTTCATGTGACTGAAAAAAATGACACTTTGCTACAATGTAAAGTAGTGAGTGTGCAGCTTGTATAACAGTGTAAATTTGCTGTCCCCCCAAAATAACTCAACACACAGCCAGTAATGTCTAAACCGCTGGCAACAAATGTGAGTACACCTCTAAGTGAAAATGTCCAAATTGGGCCCAAAGTGTTAATATTTTGTGTGGCCACCATTATTTTCCAGCACTGCCTTAAATCTCTTGGGCATGGAGTTCACCAGAGCTTCACAGGTTACCACTGGAGTCGTCTTCCACTCCTCCATGACGACATCACAGAGCTGGTGGATGTTAGAGACCTTGCGCTCCTCCACCTTCCGTTTGAGGATGCCCCACAGATGCTCAAAAGGTTTTAGGTCTGGAGAGGTTGGGGTCGTTATCATGCTGAAATACTGCCCTGTGGCCCAGGGGAGGGGATCATGCTCTGCTTCACTATATCACACTACATGTTGGCATTCGTGGTTCCCTCAATGAATTGTAGCTCCCCAGTGTCGGCAGCACTAATGCAGCCCCCGATCATGACACTCCCACCAACATGCTAGACTGTAGGCAAGACACACTTGTCTTTGTACTCCTCACCTGGTTGCCGCCACACACACTTATCTTGGTCTCATCAGACCACAGGACATGGTTCCAGTAATCCATGTCCCAAGTATACTTGTCTTGAGCAAACTGTTTGCAGGCTTTCTTTTGCATCATCTTTAGAAGAGGCTTCCTTCTGGGATGACAGCCATGCAGACCAATTTCATGCAGTGTGCAGCGTATGGTCTGAGCACTGACAGGTTGACCCCTCCCACCACCCCTTCAACCTCCGCAGCAATGCTGCCAGCACTCATACGTCTATTTCCCAAAGACAACCTCTGGATATGACGCTGAGCATGTGCACCCAACTTCTTTAGTTCTGAGTGGAACCTGGCCTGGTAGACTGCTGTATGGTCTTGGCCACCATGCTGCAGCTCAGTTTCAGGCTCCTGGCAATCATCTTATTGCCTAGGCCATCTTTATGTAGCACCAATTCTATTTTTCAGAGCCTCAGAGAGTTCTTTGCCATGAGGTGCCATGTTGAATTTCCAGTGACCAGTATGAGAGAGTGAAAGCGATAACACCAAATGTAACACACCTGATCCCTATTCACACCTGAGACCTTGTAACACTAACGAGTCACATGACATCGGTGAGGGAAAATGGCTAATTGGGTCCAATTAGGACATTTTCACTTAGGGTTGTACTTACTTTTGTTGCCAGCGGTTTAGATGTTAATGGCTGTGCGTTGAGTTATTTTGGGGGACAGAAAATTTACACTGTTATACAAGCTGTACACTCACTACTTTATGTAGCAAAGTGTCATTTCTTCAGTGTTGTCACATGAAAAGATAGAATAAAATATTTACAAAAATGTGAGGGGTGTACTCACTCTTGTGAGATACTGTATGGATCAACTTCATGTTCAATGGACGCAATATGTTATTTATTTTTATTTGAACTTCAACCTTCAACTACTGGTTCTTTTTTCTATTGCTAACATTAAAAATAGCTTTAAAGCAGAGGTTCACCCTAAAAATTATCTATATACCATTAGATCCAGCATACTGCTGACATCTACAGTATGCTGGTATTTTTTTTTCCGCTGTACTTACCCTGTTATAGATCTTTTCATCCGGCTCAGAGTTCTCACTCCCTCGGGAGGCGTTTTTATGAAGAGGGGTAGATGATTGACGTGCGGGTAAGGTACGGTGTGGTGCAATATCCACTTCCGGGACTCCGTATAACTAGGGTAGTTCCGGGTTCCGCTCGCGGGCTGTATGATGTCTCCGTTCTGCCAATTGCGGACGTTTTCTCCCTGCGGTTGTCAGCCATTGGGTGCGACGTGAGGCAGTACGTCATTGCTCTGGCATTGGCGAGCGGGACACTGCGCGTGCGCAAGGAGCTCGGAACGAGGCTTGGTTTTAGCTCGTTGTATTGCTGGGGAGTTCCGGGTCTCGTCCGCGCGCTGATAGATGTCTGAGCTCCTCCCATCGTGGGCGTCCCCTCCCGGTGGCAGCTAGCCATTGGTTATGGGGAGTGGAGCGCTTCAACCATCAGTTAATACCGATCGGGATTCTCGCGTGTGCGCGCGCGGCTCGGAACGAGGTTTGACCCCAATTTGTTTGTTTGTTGCCCATAAGAGGGGGTGACCCAGGGTGCCGCCCGTGCCCCGAGACGAAGTGATTCTTTCACGAAACGCGTCGGGCGGAGCGAGCGATACGCTGGTGTCATCCCCCCTCACCGTACCTCTCCACGAGCGGTCCTGTTGCCTGCAAGCGTCCGGCCGGAGCTGCATGGCAGAAATGCTTTTATGATTCTTCTGAAATGTGAGTGCTGTACCTGTGTAAATTCATGTGAATAAAAGTTACCTGTGGTTTTATGCTATGGAAGCATCTCTTTTCCTTTTTTTTGGAATACTAACATGGAGTTTGAATACTAACTTGGAGTTTGCTGTATCCGGATACTAATACCCATTGATTTTGGAGTTACATGCTGAGCTTGGTCCGTAGGGACCTCCAAATCTGGTAAGCAGTTTGCGAATACTGGTGGCAGACTCACTTAAGGATATTCTAGACCATGGAAGCTGCATGGTTGAAAGTGCACGGGTGTTATTAATCGACACGAACACGGACTTTCTTCTCCTCCTTTTTCATTGGGAATATGAACTTTCTCAAGTTTTAATTTTTTAATTTTTTCTTTATTTTCTTTTTGTGTGTTTTTCACAACATTGCATTGTCACTTCTGGCGAAACTCCAGAGGTGTTTTTGTATCACTGATTTATTTTGAGCGTCCAGGGTTTTGGAGCCCAAACACTATGTAAATGGTCACTCATTGAAATTAATTTGATTTGCATGTATTGTGTATTTGACATTTATATATTTTTATACACTTGGGCTTTTGCCCACTGTAGCGTTTTAGTTTTCTCTCACAGAGATCACTACAATTTGGTTTAGCGCAGTTATATTTTTTCTAAACGTCACGCGTTCCGAAAATAGACGAACTAGGACTCGGCGCTATACGGCGCCTGCGTGTAGAGCTGACTGCACAGGCGCCATATAATGCCGAGTCCCAGATCGTCTATTTTCGGAACAAGTGACCCGCCTTACCCGCACGTCAATCATCTACGCATCTTAATAGGAACGCCTACTCCCCGGGACAGTGAGAACCCGGAACCTGGGCGAAAAGAACTATAACAATGTAAGTACAGCAAAAAAAATTACCAGCATACTGTAGATGTCAGCAGTATGCTGGATGTAACGGTATATAATAGTTTTAGGGTGAACCTCCGCTTTAATAATCTCTGTAAATTTACATCTAGGCGTCCATCAGTTAAATTTTAAAGCAAGTTCTACATTTTTTGACCGAAGTTTATCGATCGGTTTGGACCGATGAAAAGGTCCTTCAGTCCGTTTTCATCGGTGTTGACCGATCGTGTGTACGGGGCCTGACTATCATTAGTAAGGTAATGATGCAGAATGCATTGCGTGCCATGGAGAATTGTGGGCATGTCCAAATGCTCCATAAAGGTAACCATCACTTCATACAGGTAACCATTACGGTCAATGGCGGCCCGTAATGCAGGGCGCAGGGATGCCACCCCCCTATCCATGCGTCCTGCTCACTAATCTACATGTGGGGCACTGGACGCATGGATTCCAATGTATTTTTTTTTACACACATGATTAGAGCCTGAGGCTCTAATTGGCTTAAAAAAAGGGTGAGCCCTCCCACTTGTGTGAGACAATAGCGAATTATTATTTGCTGTTGTCTTCCTAATTCTCCTCCCGGGTAATAAGGAAACCCTGATTGGCCAGGGAAGCTTAGGACTCTGGTGTTAGTTTGCTCCCCCCCCCCCCCAAAAAAAAAAATATATTGAGCACCAGCTGCCACTGCCTTAGGCCATAGCACATGCCAAATTAGATTCCTTGGGCCTTCTGCCTCTGACCCTGACTGGGGCAAGTCCCAAGAAGTAAAGGCCTCCTTAACAGGCCAAAACTCTAGAGAGAAAGACTCGCATAGGAAGTTGTTACAAATATTTATCATCTCCCCTTAACTCACATTACTGGAATAAACTCCTTAGCTACGGTCCCTACATCCTACATTGGGATGGGAAAACAAATGGGGACCTTCAGTTCTTCAGATTATGAACCACTGATGGCCTTTTGTCTGCTTTTTGGGCTGTAAATCTTTATCCCCACAATGCTGATCCCCTTCAAGACCATCTCTCTTGCTGATTCCCTTTTAATATGAGCTTAAATCACATTAGCTGATCACATGGGGTGGATCAGATTTGCTTATGAAGTTGTATTATTTTTCAAAAAATTTTGGGGAAAATTAAGAAATTATAAAAACAAATACACAAAATTGTCACAATAAGGCCCCATGCACACGAGACGCTGGTTAACTCGAGTTCAGAGGCATTTGGGCATTTTTTTCAACTGCCCCTGAACACATTTAATGTTATCCTATGTGTCCATGCACACATTCACATTTTTTTGCGTTTTAAAGCAGTTGGGTTTAGGCTCGTTTTTTCAGACGCAAAATTTTGGGTTCAGACGCAAACGTTTTTGCCTTTTTAAAGCTTTGGGAGGGTCTACAATGTCTTTGTTATGGACGCTGATAGCCGCAAACGCAGAAAAACGCCGCTAAACGCGGCAAAACGCTGCAAAATTTGCGGCAAAAACGGGCGGTTTTTGCCTTTGAAAACTTGAGTTTACATGTGTTCATGGGGCCTAACAAGTTATTTCTCAAACACAAAATATGCATACTTCAAATTACACCCCAAAATACATTCTGCTACTCCTCTTGTAATACCACATAGAGTGGTCCAATTGGTGATTTTTTCCAGCCTGACCACCTAGAGTGGTCCAACATGCAGGGAGCACCGTCAGGCGTTCTAGGAGCATAAATTGCACATAACATTTTCTAACGACCTATCACACTTTTGAAGGCTCTGGAGCAATAAGACAATTGAATTACCCACAAAATTACCCCATTGGAAAGCAAACACCTCATCGTATATTCTATGAGGCATTATGAGTCTTTTGAACAGTTCATTTTTTTCCAAAAGTCTTTGAAAAACATGGAAAGAAAATGAAAACTTATTTTTTTTTTTTTTTACACACAAAGTGGTCAATTTATAAGATATTTCTAACACACAGCATGTACATAGCAAAAATTCCCCCACCAAAATAGATTCTGCTACTCGTCCCGAGTATGGCAATACCACTTGTGTGAGACTTTTACACAGCCGGGCCACATAGAGATATCCAACATTGAAGTAGTACCTTCAGGTGTTCTAGGAGCATAAATTACACATCTAATTTCATTCCTTTCTACGACACTTTTGAAGGTCCTGGAGCAACAGGACAGTGGAATTACCCAAAAAATGACTTCATTTTGGAAAGCAAACACAAGGTATCATCTAGGAGGCATGGGCTGCAGATAGGTACTCGGGTAATCTGATGGGCTGGAGACAGGTGCTCAGGTAATCCGATGGGCTGCAGATAGGTACTCAGGTACTCTGATGGGTTGCAGATAGGTACTCAGGTACTCTCATGGGCTGGTGACAGGTACTTGGGTACTTAGATGGTGTCACGTACCTGGTTGTAGAGCCCAACGTGCAGGGAGCGGCCTCTCGTAAGCCTCCGACCCAAGACCTACTGGTAGAATGGACAGAGGGTCAAGGGTCCGGAGGGACACAAGTGCCTGGTGGTAAAGCTGAGTAGTGGTCCAGGAATTGTAGCTGGTAGGTGTGCTGGTTCAGGCAGGTCACTTAAACAGCAGACAAGACGGTAGTATGGCACTTGTAGGTACAGAGATCAGGCAGGTAAGTAAGCCGGTCGGGTCACCGGTGAGTGGTTCAGGTAACAAGGAAAGTCCAGAGAATCGTGGTAGTCCAAGCCGGGTCAGTAATACAGGCGGGCAGCGACAAGCCAGGGATTGAGCAGAGCCGTGGTCAGGAAAAGCCGGGGTCAAAGGCGGGTTGCAGACAAGGAAGGTCAAGGAAAGCCGGGTCAGGTAAACAGGTGAATCAATAGGTAGCAGATGCAGGTTCTCAGGTAAACGCTGTAGACTGGTCAGCAAGATGGTGAGGGACTGACCAGTTTAAATAGCGTTTCCTTGGCGCCAAACGCCGTCAGCGGGCGCGCGCACTCCCGCGCCGCGCGCACTCCCGCGCCGCGCGCACTCCCGCGCCGCGCACCGCGCACTCCCGCGCCGCGCACCGCGCACACTGACGCGCGCATGCGCGCGCAAACGCGCGCCAATGCGCACGCGCTGGGTCTGAATTCCCCTGACATTGACAGGACTGCGGAATCTCCTTTCATGACATTGCCCCCCCTCTACGGGCAGCCTCCGGATGCCCAACTGGGCCAATCTTCTTGGGTGTGCCCTCTTATAAGCTTGGATCAGTCTCTGGGCATGAATGTTGGCTTCTGGTTCCCAGGAATTTTCTTCCGGACCATAACCCTTCCATTTCACTAGGTATTGTACTAGGTTACGTCTCTTCCGACAATCTAGGATGGATTCCACCTCGAATTCCTCCTCGCCGTCGATAAGTACCGGCTCGGGGGGACCGACATTCCGGTCGGTGAAGGGATCCGGGATCGCAGGCTTGAGAAGTGCCACATGGAAAACTGGATGGATCCGGAAAGAAGCAGGTAGTTTTAACTCGTAGGCCACTTCGTTAATCCTCCTGAGAATCTGGAAAGGCCCCACAAACTTGGGACCAAGTTTCTTGGACGGGCAGGCTAGTTTTAGATTCAAAGTGGACAGCCAAACTTGGTCTCCTGGAGCCAGATCAAGTTCCCCCCTTCTCCTCCTGTCGAATACCTCTTTATTATGTTCTTGGGCCTTTGCCATTGTCTCTTGGAGTAATTTATTATTAGTGGCGAAAAAATCCAAGGTTTCTTGGGCAGCTGGTACTGAGCATTCCGGGATAGTGTTGGATAGGAAGAGAGGGTGGAAGCCATAATTAGCAAAAAATGGAGATTGGTTGGTGGCCGAATGGACCGAGTTGTTGTAGGCGAACTCTGCCAGAGGCAATAGAGAGGCCCAATCGTCCTGTGAAAAACTGGAGAAGCATCGCAGATATTGCTCGAGCGTCTGATTGGTGCGCTCCGTTTGGCCATTGGTCTGCGGGTGGTACGCAGAAGAAAAGGAAAGGTCAATCTTCAATGCCCCGCACAGAGCCTTCCAAAACCTTGAGGTGAATTGCACCCCGCGGTCCGATACAATATTAGCAGGTATGCCATGAAGTCTCACAATCTCTCTTATGAAAATCTTTGCTGTTTCAGCCGCAGAAGGTGTCCCCAGCATTGGTAAGAAGTGCGCCATCTTTGAAAGCCTGTCCACCACCACAAAGATAGTGGTATATTCTTCCGAAGGGGGTAGCTCAACAATGAAGTCCATTGAAATCCTTCTCCACGGTTTCTCTGGAACAGGCAGTGGTTTGAGTAAACCCCAAGCTTTGGTTCTGCTACCCTTATGCTGAATACAGGTGATACAGGATTCCACGTAATTTTTACAGTCCTGAAGTAGTTGGGGCCACCAGAAGGTGCGCTGGAGGAGCTCAGCCGTCTTATGTATCCCAAAATGACCAGCTAGCTCATGGTCATGGCAGGACTTAAGAGCTGCTACCCGTAGCTGTTGAGGGACGAAAATCTTGTCCTTGTTCCAGAGTAAGCCGTCCCTTAACTGTAGAGTAGGATCTGGGGCTAAGGAACTTCCTGAAGAAGCCTGCTTGATTTGAGAGAGAAGGTCTCCTTGTAACATGAGAAAATTTCCAGGAGTAAGGATGGTGTCTGAAGATGAAGGGACTTCAAGACCACTGAACATCCGGGAGAGGGCGTCGGGCTTGGTGTTTTTCGACCCAGGTCTGTAGGTTATATGGAACGAAAAACGGGTGAAGAACAATGCCCACCTGGCCTGGCGTGGCTTCAGTCTTTTGGCAACCTTTAAGTACTCTAAGTTTTTATGATCCGTGAAGATCAGAATAGGGTGTGCAGCACCCTCCAGAAGATAGCGCCATTCTTCGAGGGCTGCTTTGATTGCCAAAAGCTCCCTGTCCCCAACATCATAATTCCTCTCGGCTTCTGAAAGTTTGCGGGAAAAAAAAGCGACTGGATGTAGGAGAGATTTGGACCCCTGTCTCTGAGAGAGCACTGCCCCGACCGCCACTTCAGAGGCATCCACCTCCAATGTATAGGGTAGGACCGGATCAGGATGCTTCAGGATAGAGGCTGAAATAAACAGATCCTTCAAGGTGACAAAAGCAGCTTGTGCCTCGGGAGACCACTGAAAACGGGTGCCCTGTTTGGTTAGACTTGTGATAGGGGCGATTATTGAAGAGAAGCCCTTGATGAACTTACGATAAAAATTTGCAAATCCCACGAAGCGTTGGACCGCTTTTTTATCGGTGGGAGCAGGCCACTCTGTGATAGCAGTGACCTTCTGAGGATCCATCCTGACACCTTCGATTGAGATTATAAGACCCAGAAACTGAATACTTTCTTGTTCAAACTCGCATTTCTCGGCTTTAGCGTATAGGCTATGTTGACGGAGCCGGGCTAGAACTCTTTGGACATGCTTCCGATGATCTGGCAGGGAGGAAGAGAAGACCAGGATGTCGTCCAGATAGATAATAACGAATAGATCAAGGTAGTCTCTAAATATATCATTTACGAAATGTTGGAAGGTGGCTGGGGCGTTGCACAAACCGAAGGGCATAACTAAATATTCAAAGTGCCCGAATCTGGTGCGGAATGCTGTCTTCCACTCGTCTCCGTCTCTAATACGGACAAGGTTGTAGGCCCCGCGGAGATCGAGTTTGGTAAAGATGACGGCTGCTCCTAGTCTCTGGAATAATTCGGGGACAAGAGGAAGAGGATATCTGTTTTTAATTGTGATCTTGTTCAAATCCCGATAGTCTACGCAGGGGTGTAGAGAGTGGTCCTTCTTCTCCACAAAGAATATGCCGGCTCCCGCGGGGGATGTGGAAGGACGTATGAAGCCTTTTTCAAGGTTTTCGTCAATATAGGATCTTAACGTGCCCAATTCCAGTTCTGTCAAGGGGAATATCCTACCAAACGGGATTTCTGCACCAGGTAAAAGTTCAATTGGGCAGTCGTAGGACCTGTGTGGGGGTAAGGTTTCTGCCCCTTTTTTACTAAAAACATCCAGGAAACCATGATATGCCTCCGGAACCAGTTGACGGTTTCCAACTTCAGAGTCTAGACACATTAAGGGAGATGAGGAAGCTGCAGACTCCTGGAGGCAACGTTGGCGGCAGTAAGAAGAAAGGAAGTTGATCTCCCCGGACTCCCAGTCAATCTGGGGATTATGAGTCTTTAACCAGGGCATTCCCAAGATAACGGGAAAGATAGGTGACACAATGATATCAAAACAAAGAACTTCTCGATGGTTGTTAGCAATGAGCATGTGTAAGGGGGCAGTTTCCTGAGTGACAGGGCCGGATCTGATGGCTGATCCGTCGGCTAAATGAACGGTGAGTTCCAAGCGTCTAGGTCGAAGAGGAACTCCATGTCGGGCGGCAAAGGAAGCATCCATGAAGCCGCTGCAAGCGCCGGAATCAATAATCACGGGTACTTGGACGTCCCCTCCTGGGAGCTGCAGAGAGATTGAAATTACCAGGTGAGTATCATTATTACATAAAGTAGATGAAAGGGTAGAAGGCAAGACTGAACACTTACGGAACTTGACTGGGCAGGTGTTTACATAGTGCCCGGATCCTCCGCAATACAGACAGAGATTATTGCGTCGGCGCCGCTGGCGCTCTTCCGGTGTTAGAGAGGGCCGCAGTAGGCCTAGTTGCATTGGTTCTGGGGCATCGGCAAAGGTCGATACAGCACTTGGAAGAGGTATATGCGGAGAGCTTGGTACCCGTGGCATCATCCATGTGGGTCGTGCGGAACCGGATGTACGTTCAGCACGCCGTTCCCTTAAACGTCTGTCGATCTGTACAGAGAGGAGGATGAGGGCGTCAAGCGTTGCGGGAATGCCCACTCGAGCCAGTTCGTCCTTTAATGAGTCCGAGAGGCCCGCACGGAACTGGTGACGCAGGGCAACATCGTTCCAGTTGGTGTCGGAACTCCACTGTCTGAATTCAGCTACATAGTCCTCTACTGCCCTGCGCCCTTGTTGGAGTACACATAACGCTGCTTCAGCAGTTGCCGCTAACTGAGTATCCTCATAAATAAGGTCCATGGCTTGAAAAAAGGCAGCAAGATGGTTAAGGCATTCTTCCTTGCGTTCCAACAGGCGATGTGCCCAGGTTTGGGGTTCGCCGGATAACAGCGAGATGACAAAGCCCACTTTTGTAGCTTCGAGCGAAAAAGTTCTAGGTTGTAGCGCAAAGAAAAGTTCGCAGGCGTTGCGAAAGGCTCTGTATTTGCTGCGGTCACCAGAAAATCTTTCAGGTGTGGGCACACGGGGTTCCGGTGGCAACATCACTACAGAAGGGGTGGCTGAAGTTCCGGATGCCGCAGGAGCGGTTGTAGCCAAAGTTTGGACGCGCTCCTCCAAACGGGTATAACCCTCTTGTAGGTTCCTTACAGCCGTAGTAAGACCATCCAGATGGCGGCATAAGTCCTCCATAGGAGACGCTCCCTGCGTGGGCTCGGTCATGGCTGACCAGTACTGTCACGTACCTGGTTGTAGAGCCCAACGTGCAGGGAGCGGCCTCTCGTAAGCCTCCGACCCAAGACCTACTGGTAGAATGGACAGAGGGTCAAGGGTCCGGAGGGACACAAGTGCCTGGTGGTAAAGCTGAGTAGTGGTCCAGGAATTGTAGCTGGTAGGTGTGCTGGTTCAGGCAGGTCACTTAAACAGCAGACAAGACGGTAGTATGGCACTTGTAGGTACAGAGATCAGGCAGGTAAGTAAGCCGGTCGGGTCACCGGTGAGTGGTTCAGGTAACAAGGAAAGTCCAGAGAATCGTGGTAGTCCAAGCCGGGTCAGTAATACAGGCGGGCAGCGACAAGCCAGGGATTGAGCAGAGCCGTGGTCAGGAAAAGCCGGGGTCAAAGGCGGGTTGCAGACAAGGAAGGTCAAGGAAAGCCGGGTCAGGTAAACAGGTGAATCAATAGGTAGCAGATGCAGGTTCTCAGGTAAACGCTGTAGACTGGTCAGCAAGATGGTGAGGGACTGACCAGTTTAAATAGCGTTTCCTTGGCGCCAAACGCCGTCAGCGGGCGCGCGCACTCCCGCGCCGCGCGCCGCGCACCGCGCACACTGACGCGCGCATGCGCGCGCAAACGCGCGCCAATGCGCACGCGCTGGGGCTGAATTCCCCTGACATTGACAGGACTGCGGAATCTCCTTTCATGACAGATGGGCTGGTGATAGGTACTCTGGTACTCATATGGGCTGGTGACAGGTACTCTGGTACTCAGATGGGCTGAAGACAGGCACTCAGGTACTCTGATGGGCTGGTGACAAGTACTCGGGTACTCTAATGGGCTGGTGACAGGCACTTTGATGGTCTTGTGATAGGTAATGTGATGGATGGTGACAGGTCCTCTTTATTAGGGAGGGGGTAATCAGTGTGTGTTGGTGTACACTGTAAGCGGTAATGAGTTGTTATCACATTCTCCTCCTCACACATGATCGGTGTGTGAGGAGGTGAACACGGTAACAGCTTGTTAACCAGGCTAATATAAGGATTATCCAGTAAAGGGAAATTAAACTAAGTATGAAAAACAATTGTCCCAAATATATAGCATGAGCTGCCATCAGCCTCTTTAAGCTACTCAGCAGAATGTTTCCCCAGCTGCAGCTCACTGCTCTTCCTCATGCCCATCCCTAGCCCTTCCCTCTCAAATGAACCAGGAACAATTTGGCCATTGCCCAGTTGGAGAATTAGCCCCACCCCAGTGGAGAAGAGTGTAGCTAAAAACCGCCTGTAGAGTATGATGCCCGGATAACTTTGTGTGCCCAGGACAGTGCCACAGTTAGCTCAGGGATAGGGCTTAAGACAGAAGCTATGTGGGAACCTGTTGTGGATGTACAGGTAGTCCAAGAAGGCTACAGGTGAACTTTGCACACTGTGGGCCGGATTCAGATAGGTTAGCGGATCTTTAGATCCGCGTAACCTATCTGATTTACGATCCGCCGCCGCAAGTTTTTGAGGCGAGTGCTTAATTCAGAAAGCACTTACCTCAAAACTTGCGGCGGCGTATCGTAAATCCCCCGGCGGAATTCAAATTCCGCGGCTAGGGGGAGTGTACTATTCAAATCAGGCGCGTCCCCGCGCCGATCGAACAGCGCATGCGCCGTCCGGAAATGTTCCCAGCGTGCATTGCTCCAAATGACGTCGCAAGGACGTCATTGGTTTTGACGTTTACGCAAATTACGTCCATCCGTATTCGCGAACGACTTACGCAAACAACGTAAAAAATTCAAATTTCGGCACGGGAACGACGGCCATACTTAACATTGGCTGCGCCTCATAGACCCAGGGGTAACTATACGCCGAAAAAAGCCGAACGCAAACGGCGTAAAAAAAAAAGCGCCGGGCGGTCGTTCGTTTCTGAATCGGCGTAACTCATTTGCATATTCCTCGCGTATACAAACGGAAGCGCCACCTAGCGGACAGCGTGAAATTGAAGCCTAAGATCCGATGGTGTAAGTCACTTACAGCTGTCGGATCTTAGGGAGATCTATGAATCAGGCGCATAGATACGACCGACGGAACTCAGAGATACACCGTCGTATCTCTTTGTGAATCTGGCCCTGTGCTGGGATTTTGATAAAACAGACAACGCAGCTGTATCCCAATCCCCTCCTGGATATTTTAAGATATACAGTATCTGACAAAACATAGTACACCCCTCACATTTTTGTAAATATTTTATTCTATCTTTTCATGTGACAACCCTGAAGAAATGACACTTGGCTACAATGTTGTGTAGTGAGTGTACAGCTTGTATAACAGTGTAAATTTGCTGTCCCCTCAAAATAACTCTCAACACACAGCCATTAATGTCCAAACCACTGGCAATGAAAGTGAGTACACCCCTATGTGAAAATTTCCAAATTGGGCCCAATTAGCTATTTTTCCTCCCCTGTCACGTGACTCGTTAGTGTTTCAAGGTCTCGGGTGTGAATTGGGAGCAGGTGTGTTAAATTTGGTGATCTCTCTCATACTGGTCACTGGAAGTTCAATATGGAACCTCATGAGGGGAAATGGCTAATTGAGCCCAATTTAGACATTTTCAGTTAGGAGTGTACTCACTTTTGTTGCCAGCGTTATATATATATATATATATATATATATATATATATAAATATATATATATATATATATATATATATATATATATATATATATATATATATATATATATATATATATACTGTATATATATATATATATATATATATATACACACACTATATTGTCAATAGTATTGGGACACATGCCTTTACTCGCTCATGAGCTTTAAAGTGTTGCCAAACCTAAAAACGTTAATGCATTGCTTGCATTAAGGTAAAAAAAGTTTTCAGTTTCCCTGTGCCCCCCATTCCCTGTGTGAAGGGGAAGAGAGGGAAGAAGAGATCAGCGCTGTACAGAAGCCATTGGCCCTTGCTGCTGTCAATCAGAGGAGGTGGGGGGGGGCGAGTCCCACTGTGTAAGTCTTTGGAGTGCAGCTCCATAGACACACACCTCGGAAGCGTGGGGGACTACCTCTCCCCATAGCCAGCGACTGGCTATAGTAGTCCTGCAGAAGAGGAGCCAAGATAGCTGCCGGGGACCCAAAAAGAGAAGAATCGGGCCACTCTGGGCAATACCACTGTACAGGGTAGGTAACACCACTGCGTAGGTCATTTTAATGAAAACTATTTTTTTTTTTCATTTAGTAACAATTTATTGGCATCCCAGTTTTAGTCCGTAGGGTTCAATATTGAGTTGGTCCACCCTTTGCAGCTATAACAGCTTCAACTCTTCTGGGAAGGCCGTCCACAAGGTTTAGGTGTGTGTCTAAGGGAATGTTTGACCATTCTTCCAGAAGCGCATTTGTGAGGCCAGGCACTGATGTTGCACAAGAAGGCCTGGCTCGCAGTCTCTGCTATAATTCACCCCAAAGGTGTTCTATCGGGTTGAGGTCAGGCCAGTCAAGTTCCTCTACCTCAAACTTGCTCATCCCTGTCTTTATGGACCTTGCTTTGCGCACTGGTACGCAGTCATGTTGGAATAGGAAGGGGCCATCCCCAAACTGTTCCCACAAAGTTGGGAGCATGAAATTGTCCAAAATGTCTTGGTATGCTGATACCTTAAGAGTTCCCTTCACTGGAACTAAGGGGCAAAGCCCAACCCCTAAAAAACAACCCCCCCCCCCCACATCATAACCCCCTCCACCAAATGAGTTGGACATGTGCACAAACTGTTGGCTCTATATAAATCCTGTATAGTAATAAGAACAACAATAACAGCAAGAAAAAGTCCAAGTGGTCAATCAATTTGGCCATTTTTGTTTAACATTTTTTTCTAACCTCTTTGCCTGACCTATGTTAAAATTCACTTTCTTTACATCTCTATATTTTTTCCATTTAATTACCAGGGATAGATTTGCATGTGGTTGATACAGCTCTGGTAGCATGCAAAAAAAAAAAAAGCTAGAAACTACAGATATTTTCCACGGAGAAAGCAATGCATGCAAATTAAACTCTTTTCTTGAATTTACATGTGTGATAAGAACAAGTTCTCTATATATCATTCGGTGTATCCTGATCATTACACACAGCCTATTACAGGACTCTGCAGCCAAGTCTCTATAGTCAGTATCCATCTGAAGGGAAGATCTAATTTCATACTATAGATTTCATTCTTAAACAGATATGTACAGCTGTGCTGTTGGCTGAGTGCTTTGTGGGAATCAAGATTAATGTCTTTATTGTGGCTGTTTATTCCGACCGTGTGTATGCCTCATCTGACTTTTTCTGTCGGAATTTCCAACAGACTTAGATAGAGAGCAGGCTCTCTATTTTTTCGACGGAAAAAAATCAGATCGGAAATTCCGATCGTCTGTAGCAATTCCGACGTGCAAAATTTCGATGCATGCTCGGAAACAATTCGACACATGCTCGGAAGCATTGAACTTCTTTTTCTCGGCTCGTCGTAGTGTTGTACGTCACCACGTTCTTGATGGTCCAAAGTTCAGAGAACTTTTGTGTGACCGTGTGTATGCAAGCCAAGCTTGAGCGGAATTCCGTTGGAAAAACCATCCAAGTTTATTTCCGACGGAAAATCTGTTCCTGTGTGCGCGGAGTGAGGCAAGGTAAAGGTTTACCAAAGCATCTCACCCCCTATTGGGCCTAATGATATGTGTCCATCCTCTACATAGGGGTTTCTCCTCTGTGTAGGTGACCTCTACATTTAGGAACAATATAAATTAAAGGCATTAAAGGGATCAGAAGATGTGGCCACAGGTACGGACTATGAGCCTTTAAGTGGAGTCTATTCAAAGATTTTTCAGCAAGTTAAACATTAAGTTTGAGGGGAACCAGATTGCTGTAGAAATTTCCAGTAGGTACGTTTTTGCCTATTGTTAATCATGCATTTCTGACCAAATTGTTAAGCCGTGATAACAGAGAAACATAAAAGATCAAATAGTCCATGAGGTTTGTCTTTTTTTCAACATTTTTTCTATATGCTGCAATTGTTGGAATACGTGATTTTTTTTCTAAAGACCTATGAGTTTATCCTCATGACACATCACAGGAAGCACCCCCATGGTTAACAGAGGACAGAATTAAAATTAGACTTAACATTAATAAATCATTGGGGCCAGATGGCTTGCACCCGAGGGTACTTAGGGAGCTCAGTCAAGTCATTTCCAGAACATTGTTCCTAATTTTTACTCACAGTCTACTGACTGAAATGGTATCAGCTGATTGGAGAAAAGCCAATATAGCACCAATATTTAAAAAGAGCCCAAAATACATCCCTGGGAATTACAGACCAGTTAGCCTAACATCAATAGTATGCAAGCTCTTAGAGGGGATGAGAAGGGACTATATACAAGATTTTAGTAATGCAGTAATCAGCATGGATTCATGAAGCATCATTCCTGCCAAACCAATCTACAGTATTAACCTTCTATGAGAAGGTGAGTTGCCATCTAGATAAAGGAAGGCCCGTAGATGTGGTGTATCTGGATTTTGCAAAAGCATTTGACACAGTTCCCCATAAACGTTTACTGTACAAAATAAGGTCTGTTGGCATTGACCATAGGGTGAGTACATGGATTGAAAACTGCCTACAAGGGTGAGTTCAGAGGATGGTGATAAATGGTAGAATACTTAGAATGGTCAGGGGTGGGTTGTGGGGTCCCCCAGGGTTCTGTGCTTGGACCAATCCTATTTAATTTGTTCATAAACAACCTGAAGGATGGGGTGAACAATTTAATCTCTGTATTTGCAGACGACACTAAGCTAAGCAGGGCGATAACTTCTCTGCATGATGTGGAAACCTTGCAAAAAGATCTGAACAAATTAAATAGGGGGGGTGGGGACTACATGGAAAATTAGGTTTAATGTAGAAAAATTTAAAATAATGCATTTGGGTTGCAAAAATATGAATTTATACACTGGGGGGGACCTCTGGGGGAATCTAGGATGGAAAAGGACCTGGGGGTCCTAGTAGATGATAGGCTCAGCAAATGTGATGCCAAGCTGCTGCTAACAAAGCAAACATTGGCATGCATTAAAAAGGGGATTAACTCTAATAAAATGATAATTATCCCGCTCTACAAGACTCCGGCTGCACCTAGAGTATGCTGTCTTGTTCCGGGCACCAGTCCTCAGGAAGGATGTACTGGAAATGGAGAGAGTGCAAAGAAGGACAACACAGCAAATTAAGGGTCTGGAGGATATTAGTTATGAGGAAAGGTTACGGACGCTGAAGTTGTTCTCTCTGGAGAAGAGACGCTTGAGAGGGGATATGATTTAAATTTACAAATACCGTACTGGTGATACTGGTGACCCCACAATAGGGATAAAACCTTTTTGCGGAAGGGAGTTTAACAAGGCCACTCATCAAAATTAGAAGAAAAGAGGTTTAAGATTAAAGCGGTTGTAAACCCGCATCAAATTTTTAATTTTCTTTTCTCCTGTAAGGCAAAAGTCATAATGAGCTAATATGCACCGCATATTAGCTCATTATGAAATACTTACCTAGGAACGAGGTGTGTAGCACTTACCTGGTCCACACCGAGCAAGATTTCATCTTGCCTCGGCGTGTCTTCCGGATATCGCCGCTCCAGCGCTGTGATTGGCTGGAGCGGCGATGACGTCACTCCCGTGCGTGCGCGCGGGAGATTTAAAACTCGGCAAGGTCCGGGGGCTGCCGGTCCTTTCGCCGTAGATCCCCCCTGCGCATGCACCGCGGCACATTGCGAGGGGAATATCTCCTAAACCGTGCAGGTTTAGGAGATATTCTCCCTACCTACAGATAAGCCTTGTTATAGGCTTACCTGTAGGTAAAAGTAAAAAAAGTGGGCTTACAACCACTTTAAACTACGTAGAGGGTTCTTAACTGTAAGGGCGGCAAGGATTTGGAATTCTCTTCCACAGGCGGTGGTCTCAGCAGGGGGCATCGATAATTTCAAGAAACTATTAGATAAGCACATGAATGACCACAACATCTTTTTTTTCAACCTCACCTACTATGTAACTATGTAACTATGTGTACTATTTAATTACCATGAGCAAATTTACAAGTGGTAAATACAGTTTTGACAGACTGCAACTATCTAAAAAAATAAAACTCTAACCAGCACATACATTTTCCATGAAGTTAGCAATGCATGCAAATAAACCACTTTTCTTGAATTTACATGAGCGACGGGAGAAGATTCTCTATGTAACATTCAACATATCCTTCCTGATCTCTAGACACAGCCTACTGCAGGACTCTACATCCAAGCCTCTGCATTCAGTACCTGTCTGGGAAGGAAGATCTCATTTCATACTATGGATTTCATTCTAAAGAACATATTTACAGCTGTGCTGTTGGCTGAGTGCTTTGTGGGAATCAAGATAAATGCCTTTATTGTGGCTGTCTACTTGAAGAAATGGAAGGAACTGAAATCTCTGGACACCTGTGACAAGATCCTCACCTGTCTGGGGATCTTCAGAAGCTTTCGCATGCTCTACAGTTTAATATATTTTTTACTCATAATGTATTTACCTTGGTTGATTCAATTACATTCTTTTCTCTTAGCAACTTTAGTGATAACTATGTTTTTGAACCTCGCCAATCTCTGGATCACCACTGTCCTCTGTGTATTTTACTGTGTAAAGATTACAAACTTCAGCCATAAATTATTCATCTTCCTGAAGCCCAGGATCTCCAGACTAGTCCCTTGGTTATTAATGGCATCTCTTCTGATATCTCTGATTTTCAGTTTTCCAGCTGGTTGGTGCATTGTTCATGTAGAGCTACAAAACACAACAGTTGGTGCCATGAACAATATGACCACTCCTGATGTTTTGATACTAAATGGTCACAATCGATTGATAATTTTCTTTGTGCCCTCCTTATTGCCATTCATAATATTCTGTGTTGCAGTCAGTCTATTAATTAAATCTCTTTGGATGCACAGCATACAGATGAAAAGCAGTGGGACAAGCTTTGGAAACTCACATTTAGAGGTCCACTTCAACGTCGTAAAGAGTATGGTCCTCTTCTTATGCTGTCAAATGGTGTTTTTTGTAAGTGCTTGTTTTACTGCATCTGAATCGCAGCCTAGAGGCAGTCCCTGGAAAGTGTTGAGCAGCATTGTAATAAATGCACCCACATTTCTCCACTCAGCCTTTATCATAGCAAGCAACTCAAAACTAAAAGAGACATGTCTAGAACTGTGGCATGGTCTTACAACATGTGCAAAGACATAAAAGTTCTAACAACTTGGATTACTAACAAGAGGGATTGTTTTAGGGGTCATGTCACCCCAACTCCTATATACTGTATCTAAAGTCTGGCAAAGTCTTTGCCTAAATCTCCCTTTACATCTACTGGCTCCAGCCATCGCTGCAAGATCTTACTCTGAAACTAGTGGAACTACAGTGCTTTTGTTCTCTATATAGCGGTGGTATTGGGAGGAAGACGAAGAAATGTTCTGCTGTCGAAGCCCTCACGTGAGGGTAAAAGACGTCAGGCCAACATTTCTTCTTTATCTCTCAATCTCTATCTACATGATATCTACATTATACATCTATCTCCATGCTGCAGCCACCACGAAAGAACTTTTCCTCTTAAACTGGAGGAACCAAATTGCCTTCCTTGGCTTCACAGCAGTGGTGTTGGGGAGAAGACCAAGAAATATGTTGCAGTTGAAGCCCCCAACTGATGGTAAAAACCAGTGGGTGAGTCAATCACCAATATCAACCTCTAAGGCCGGGTACTAACGAGCAAACATGTACGATGAAACCGGTCCGTCGGACCGTTTTCACCGTACATGCCTTCCAGAGGGCTTCTGTACGATGGCTGTACTAACCATCGTACAGAAGTCCGCGCGTAAACAATACGCGGGGCGTGTCCGCGTCGTCACCGCGACGATGACGCGGCGATGACGCGGCAACGTGGGCGGGCCTGCCATTTAAAGGCTTCCACGCATGCGTCGAAGTCATTCGACGCATGCGAGGGACGGCGGGCGCTCGGACATGTACGGTAGGTCTGTACTGACGACCGTACATGTCCGAGCGGGCAGGATTCCAGCGGACGGTTTTAAAACACGTCCAGGAATATTTGTCTGCTGGGAAAAGGCCCGGCGGGCAAATGTTTGCTGGAATTCGGCCCGCTCGCGCCTACACACGACCGAACATGTATGCTGAAACTGGTCCTCGGACCAGTTTCAGCATACATGTTTGGTCGTGTGTACGGGGCCTAACAAAAATTTCAACTGAATGAAGCCCTCATCATAATTATTCAAAATATTCCCTTTCTGATTTATGCCTTTTTAGCATGTTTTTTTTCCAAACATTTAAAAATGACAATGTACTGTTTAGTTTTAGACAATATTTGAATAGCTACTAATATTATCAACAAATTGTGGAATTTTAACATAGAGGGTTAGCTGATTGCCTTTGGTGATCAAGACATTATTTTATATTCAGTCATGTTGGAGCAAAATTGGATCTTTCTCCCTTCCTATGGATCAACTACATGTTCTATGGATGCAATCTCTGTTTACAAGCTATAAAGAAATGTAGGTCTTGAGCCTTCATAATTCTTCCAATTTTTTTTTTTTCAGTTTCGTATTTGTTGCAGACAATGTACTGTTTATCTCTACACAACTCAATGACTACTAATATTTTTAACAAACAACATTGAAGAATGTTAACAATCAAACATATCTGATAACCTTTTGGGGATGAAGACGTTTTTTTATTTTCATGTTAGAGCAAATTAGACCTTATTTTCTCTTCCTTCGGATCTACTCCACGTTCTAGGGAGGCAATACTGTATATATTATTATTTTTAGTTGAACTCAATGAACAGGTCCCTAAACACTTATTATGGCAATAACTTGCATATAAGCCTTTAAAATTAGCACTTTTGATTTTTCACGTTTGTGTCCTATAGACTTTAATGGTGTTAGCATGTTCCAACAAACTTTTTGCCTGTTCGCATGTTCTGCTCCGAACCGAACCAGGGGGTGTTCATCTCATCTCTAGTGCTAAGTAATAATTACATAAGTCATGTCAATTATCACTAGGAAACATTCTTTTATACCGGGTAGACCATGGAGACCACTCTGCTTGGGCTATGTGGCGATGGCATTTCCTTGAAGCAAACATACATTCATAGTTACTGTTCAATTGAGTAAGAGTGTGGAGGGAGACATCCCGTACAACCCCGGCTCGGAGACCACTGCAATGGAGACAGTGGTGGTAAGAGCACAGTGAGGTGAAGGTGCCTGTTCCAGGCCTTGCTGCAGTGTGTAAAAGAGCCAAGAGGAAGCTGGAACCGCTGGGCAGGAAGCAGGGGATGCAGGTCAGCAGAGCTGTGGATGCAGGTCAGCAGGCTGGCGGGTGCAGGTCAGCAGAGCCGTGGATGCAGGGCAGCAGAGCCGTGGATGCAGGACAGCAGAGCAGCAGGTGCAGAGCAGCAGAATAACAGAGTCAGACAAGTCGGGTCATGCACATCAGGGTAAGGCATAAACGACAGGCAGGAGAATAGTCAGAGTCCAGGCCGGGTCTTATCAACAGGTAATCAGGCAGAGAACTGAGCTGGGTCAAACAAGCCGAAGTCAGGACTGGAGATAGAAGCAAGGTCAGGAAGCCGGGTCATACACAGGAACAGAAAGCTTCTCACTGAAACAGGAACACAAGGAATGGACGCAGATCAAGCCGCAAGGTGCAGCATTCCTAGAGCGTCTTTTATAGACTGTTGGGCGCCAAAGGTGCGTCTAATGCGCGTGCATGCGCACGGGCGCTCGCAAAGGCCATGATTCGCACATGTGCATAGGTGCGTGCGAGGTCAGTGGTTCACGCATGCGCATAGGCGTATGCATACAGAAGCGGGCAGAATGTCCCTGAGAGAGCCAGTTGCGGGTGATAGTCAATTTAGCTGATAATAGAATATGTATAACAATGCCTCTGAATGTGAGGGGGATTTTCTTGATCCCTAAATTTAAAATGGCAAGTTCTGGTGAGAGGGCCAGAGATTTTGCTATCAAACTGGAAAGACAGTAACAGGGAAAACAAGCTGGCATTGCTGGGATAGATACAGAAAGTTTGCAGGTTTGTTGATCAATGTCAGTTAGAGTGAGGCAAGGTAAACGTTTACCCAAGCATCTCACCTCCCTACTGGGCTTAATCATAGAGATCCATCCTCGACATGGAGGTTCCTCCTCTACATAGGTGACCTCTACAGTACAATTAAGCTCAGTAAGGATGAAAGACTCTAGATGGACCATAGGATGTGACCACAGGTGCGGAGAGGGATGAGGAGAAGCCTTTATGTGGAGTCTATTCAGAGATTCTTTAATAAGGTAAAAGTTTAGTTGGAGGTTGCTGTAGAAATTTTCAGTATGTCAGTTTATGCCTAGTGTTGCCAATGATGCTTTATTGACAAAATTGTTAAGCAGACAATAACAGAGAAACAGCAGAGCGATGGGCAAAGACAAATTAGTCCATGAGTCCATGAGGTTTGCCCTTTTTTTAAACTTTTCTCTTTTATATGTCTATATGTACCATTTAATTAACACAAACACATTTACAAGTGGTAAATACAGTTTTGGCAGACTGCAACTTTCTAAGAAAATAAAGATCTAGACAGCACATATATTTTCCATGGAGAAAGCAATGCATGCAAATGAAACACTTTTCCTAAATTTACATGAGCAAAGGGAATGAATTCTCTATGTAACATTCAGTGTATCCTGAGCATACACTCAACCTACTGCAGGACTCTACAGGCAAGTTCTACAAACAGTACCTGTCTGGGAAGGGAAAATCTCATTTCATACTATGGATTTCATTCTGAAGAAGATATTTACAGCTGTGCTGTTGGCTGAGTGCTTTGTGGGAATCAAGATAAATGTCTTTATTGTGGCTGTCTTCTTGAAGAAATGGAAGGAGCTGAAATCTCTGGACACCTGTGACAAGATCCTCACCTGTCTGGGGATCTTCAGAAGCTTTCGCATGCTCTTTAGTTTAATATATTATTTACTCATAATGTACTTTCCTTGGTTGATTCAATTACATTCTTTTCTCTCAGCAACTTTAGTTATAGGTATGTTTTTGAGCCTCGCCAATCTCTGGATCACCACTGTCCTCTGTGTATTTTACTGTGTAAAGATTACAAACTTCAGCCATAAATTGTTCACCTTCCTGAAGCCCAGGATCTCCAGACTAGTCCCTTGGTTATTAATGGCATCTCTTCTGATATCTCTGATTTTCAGTTTTCCAGCTGGTTGGTGCATTGTTCATGTAGAACTACAAAACACAACAGTTGGTGCCATGAACAATATGACCACTCCTGATGTTTTGATACTAAATGGTCACAATCGATTGATAATTTTCTTTGTGCCCTCCTTATTCCCATTCATAATATGTTGTGTTGCAGTCAGTCTATTAATTAAATCTCTTTGGATGCACAGCATACAGATGAAAAGCAGTGGGACAAGCTTTGGAGGCTCACATTTAGAGGTCCACTTCAACGTTGTAAAGAGTATGGTCCTCTTCTTATTCTGCCATGTGGTGTTTTTTGTAAGTGCTTGTTTTACTGCATCTGAATCACAGCCTAGAGGCAGTCCTTGGAAAGTGTTGAGCAGCATTGTGATGAACGCTCCCACATTTCTCCACTCAGCCTTTATCATAGCAAGCAACTCAAAACTAAAAGAGACATGTCTAGAAATGTGGCATGGTCTTACAACATGTGCAAAGACATAAACGTTCTAACAACTTGAATTACTAACAAGAGGAGTTGTTTTAGGGGTCAGGTCACCCCAACTCCTATATACTGTATCTAAACTCTGGCAAAGTCTTTGCCCAAATCTCCCTTTACATCTACTGGCTCCAGCCACCGCTACAAGATCTTACTCTGAAACTGTTGGAACTACAGTGCCTTTGTTCTCTATATAGCGGTGGTATTGGAGGGAAGACCATAACATGTGCTGCTGGACTTTGTTGCTGTTGAAGCCCTCAAGTGAGGGTAAACAATATCTACATGATATCTCCTTGCTCCAGCCATCACTAAAGAACTTTACTCTTAAACTGGAGAAACCAAACTGTCTAGCTTGGCTTCACAGCAGTGGTGTTGGGGAGAAGACCAAGAAATATATTGCTGTTGAAGCCCCCAACAGATAGTAAATACCAGTTGGTGAGTCAATTACCAATATCAACCTTTAACAAAAATTCCACTGTCAACTGAATGCAGCCCTCATTATTATACAAAATATTCATTTTCTGATTTATGCCTTTTTGGCATAATTTTCTTTAAACTTTTAAAATTGACAATGAACTGTTTAGTTTTAGACAATATTTTAATAGCTACTAATATTATCAACAAATAGCATTGTGGAATTTTAACATAGAGGGTTAGCTGATTGCCTTTGGTGATCAAGACATTATTTTATATTCAGTCATGTTGGAGCAAATTGGATCTTTCTCTCTTCCTATGGATCAAGTACATGTTCTATGGATGCAATCTCTGTTTACCAAATGTTAGTAAAAACCAGTCTGTAACCACCAATATCAAGCTATAACCAAAATTTGAGTCTTGAGCCTTAACAATTCTTCAAATAGTTTTTCTTTTTCAGTTTCGTATATTTGTTGCAGACAATATACTGTTTATCTCTACACACAACTCAATGACTACTAATATTTTTTAGCAAACAACAATAAAGAATGTTAATAAACTAAATTTTCTGGTTGCCCTTTGGGTATCAAGAATTTTTTTTCATTTTCATGTTAGAGCAAATTAGACATTATTTTCTCTTCCTTCGGATCTACTCAACGTTCTAGGGATGCAATACTATATATTTATTATTTTTTGTTGAACTCAATGAACATTTTTTCAACCTATGTAAATATTAGCTTTTTTTTTATGGTTAAAATAAAAAATAGATTTACTTACTTCTCAAACTTTACATCTAGGGACAAAGGGCCAGATTCAGGTACCTGCGCCGCGGCGTAACGTATCCCGTTTACGTTACACCGCCGCAAGTTTTCAGCATAAGTGCTTGATTCACAAAGCACTTGCCTGTAAACTTACGGCGGTGTAACGTAAAGGCGTCCGGCGCAAGCCCGCCTAATTCAAATGGGGCGTGTACCATTTAAATTAGGCGCGCTCCCGCGCCGGACGTACTGAGCATGCTCCGTTTTGAAATTCCCGCCGTGCTTTGTGCAAATTGATGTCATTTTTTTGAACGGCGACGTGCGTAACGTACTTTCGTATTCCCGAACGTCTTACGCCAAAAAAATTTTTTTGGAAAATTTGACGCGGAAACGACGGCCATACTTTAACATGGCTCGTCTAAAGTTAAGCCATGTAAAAGCATGCTTAACTTTGCGACGGGAAAAAATTACTAGCGACAACGTAACGAACGCAAAAACCTTCGTGGATCGCCGTAAAAGCTCATTTGCATACCCGACGCTGGAAAACTACGCAAACTCCACCCAGCGGCGGCCGAAGTATTGCAGCCTAAGATTAGAAGGCGTACGAAGCCGTATGCCTGTCGGATCTTAGCCAAAAGCCGTCATATCTTGTTTGTGAATCACAAATTAAGATACGACGCGGCAAATTTGAAAATACTACTGATATTCTGAATTCTACTGATACTCCGGCGTATCTCTTCTGTGAATCTGGCCCAAAGATCTTGGTAGCTGTTTTTTCCCCCCAACTGATCTGTACAACATGATTTTCTTTGTATATAAATCAAAGTGTGAAGATTGTTCCTTTACAGCTTGTTTTCCATAACTGTTGTAATGTTTTAATTGCAGGATTATGATAAGTAGCTGTAAATAAGTTTTGAAACATAGATTAGATGCACAATTAATTTAAGTAGCAAGCTGTTTTGTGAGAATATTAAGTTGTAAAAGTGTGGTAAACATATTAGAATATAACTAAAGCCACACCATTATAATACCCGGTCGGGAAAACGCCATTCTCCCTATCCCTTCCTTCCTCCTACTCTCCACCCCAACCCCACTCCTTAAAATGTGATTTTTAATTTACCTTTACCGCCATTTTATCTTTACATTATCTTTAAATTATAATTTTGTTTCTATTATTATAAATAATTATAACTTTTTTTATAATATTCTGAAACTAATCTATTCGTAGGTACAGTAAATTTTACCTTTAATTTGTAATTTTTATATTTTGAATCTTTACCTATATGACCATATTAATACATTTCATCACCTGTATTTTGGTTTTTCTCTATTTAACTATTAATGAATATTTATGTAATATGTAAACATTGGTGGCTTTTTCCTCTTTTTTTCCCCATATATATACAGTATATATATATATATATATATATATATATATATATATATATATATATATATATATATATATATATATATATATATATATATATATATATTCATATTTCCAGTTTAAATCTGATTGCTAGATGTCCAATCCATTCTATTGTGTAATCTCTTTGCTTCATATGTCAAATTCAACCTTATGTCTGTTGTGTAATCCATCTGTTGAAAACCCAATAAAATTAATAAACCAGAATATAAAGCCAAGTTGTTTTGTTTGGGATACAGTAGAGTATGAACCTCTGATTATTTTTATCTTGGTAAATGCATAAGATAAGGGCCTCATCCCTACAACCCTTGCCCGGTGTTTGTGGGGGTCTGCGGGTGGGGGGGCTTATCTTAATCTGGAAGACCCCTTTAACAAAGGGTATCCCTAGATCCCGGACCCTCATGTGAATTGTTTTCAAAATTTACACTCTATTTTTGTTTATAGCGCAAAAAATAAAAAAGGTGATCAAATACCACCACAAGAAAGCTCTATTTGTGGAAAAAAGGGACATCAATTTTGTTTGGGACAATTATAAATAAAGTGTTGCGCTTATATTAACTAAGGGGGTAATCCACAAAAGGGATACGCCGGCGTATCCCCTGATACGCCGTCGTATCCACTGATACGCCGTCGTATCCCTGTTTCTATCTATGGAACTGATCCACAGAATCAGTTTCACATAGATAGACAGAAGATCCGACATGTGTAAGGGACTTACACTGTCGGATCTTAGGATGCAGTACCTCGGCCGCCGCTGGGGGCATTTCGAGTCGAAATGCCGCGTCGGGTATGCAAATTAGCACTTACGGAGATCCACGAAGCTTTTCAGCTTTGTTTTTTCTCCGTAAGTATTAGTTTGCTATCGCAAAATTAGGGCTGCTTTTACAAGGTGTAAAGTTAGTACACCATGTAAAAGTAGACCCTTCTTTCCCGCGACGGTGTCTTTTTTTTTTATTTTTTTCGCCGCAACTCCTATTTTTTTTTTTACGCCCGTCGCGATTCTCAAAACCCGGCGCAACGTAAAACCGTGCAAAGCCCGTTGGGAAAATGACGTTGGGAGCATGCGCAGTACGTCCGGCGCGGGAGCGCGCCTAATTTAAATGGGACTCGCCCCATTAAATTAGGAACGCCTTGCACCGGACGATTTTAAGTTACACCGCTGCAAATTTCAAGGTAAGTGCTTTTTGGATCGGGCACTACCTTGTGCAATTTGCGGCGGTGTAACTTAAATGACAAAAGTTACGTTGCGCCGGGTGTTTGTGGATTACCCCCTAAGTTCCTACAAGTACAATAGTGCAAATTGATACCTGGTACACACCCTAATTAGGAGGAATCATAGCGTGCAAAATTAATGAAAGAAACCAACAATAAAAGATAAATGAGAACACAGTCTCGTGCTACATGTATATAAATCAATAAAGTCCCACTTGGTGTCAACATGAAACCTTCAGAAAAAGGAAACTTCACAATCACTTGAATATGTAAAAAAAGGATACTAGTCCCAAGCTGTATTCAATGCAATGTACTTCACCCCTGGTTCTCCTGTTCATTCAGGGTGGATCAGCTCATGTCAGGGAAAGAAAAGAAACAGACATAGTGCAAAAACGTATGTGCAGATAAAGGAATAAACTTGGCAATACAGCGATTGCACTCACGATACACCCGATCAAAGAAAAGCTCAGCTGTAGATTCAAAAGATGCCGCTCAGTGCTTGCGATCTCCTCAGACAGACGGATCTCCCGTCAATCGCGTCACTAGGCTCCTTCCCCACGCGTTGCGTCACTCGACACGTGACTTATTCATGGTTTGCCGTGTGACCATGTCAGCTGTCTATTTATATGAGCTGGTGACGGAGCCAATTTACGGAGGGGGGACCTGTCACATCATTGCCGGCCGGAATTCAGTGTCAGACAAAAACAGATGTGTACATTCCATACATATGACAAATTTTTTAATCACATAATTCAAAAACTGTTAAAACCTTTAAAAACCAGATAAAAAACCTATATACGGCTTTCCCATAGGGATAGGCTCATTATGTGGAAAACACTGCCTCCAGTGGTCCAAACCATGAACAACACTGGTCGAATGTTATGTTTGTCTCAACACACAAAAACCTCACTCCCCCTAGTGGGTGATAATAATATTGCACTCATTAAAATAGACTGATCCAGGAAACGTGCAGAGGTCAGAGTGGCTAGATGTATGGTCCTGCATATATGTTGCATATAATACAGAAGAAATAGCATACACTTCCTATACGACCCTCATTATAATCAAAAATCAAAATAAAGAACACTAAGAATATTAAAATTTATATATATATAAAAATATTATATACATTTTTTTTTATAAAGAATTTAAAAACATTCCATAATAATTCACCCATAATTAAAAATCCGCAATGAAGCAATTGAGGTCGAACTCAATATTAAGGCCATTCGGAGCTAGAGTGACCATCTTATGAATCCACCGAGATTCACTCTTGCTTAATTTGCGCACTTTGTGGCTCCCCCTCCAGGGGGGTGTGTATTTGTCTATAGCCCAGAATTTGAGGCCTTTTGGGTCTTTTTGGTGGCATTGTTCAAAATATCGTGAGACATTATGCTTTGGGAAGCCATTCTCAATGTTCCCTTATACGCTTCCACATGTCTGTTTCTTTTCTTTCCCTGACATGAGATGATCTTCCCTGAATGAACAGGAGAACCAGGGGTGAAGTACATTGCATTGAATACAGCTTGGGACTAGTATCCTTGTTTTACATATTCAAGTGATTGTGAAGTTTCCTTTTTCTGAAGGTTTCATGCTGACACCAAGTGGGACTTTATTGATTTATATACATGTAGCACGAGACTGTTCTCATTTATCTTTTATTGTTGGTTTCTTTCATTAATTGTGCACTCTATGATACCTCCTAATTAGGGTGTGTACCAGGTATCAATTTGCACTATTGTACTTGTAGGAACTTAGTTAATATAAGCACAACACCTTATTTATAATTGTCACTATTGGTTTTGTACACCTTTTGTGTCTGCAGCTGTATTATTTGGTAATTTTGTTGCTAGTATACTTATCTGGCAGGGGAGACACCATGATCATGAAGGTGGTTCTCCCAGGGCGAGGCACGGCTATTGCACACTCTAGGCCGTGCTGATCGTGGTTGTCTTCCCTGCCGCTTCTCGGCCTTTTGGCTGGGACTGGGTGTTGTATCTGTCCTTATCAGTTGTCAGCGGAGCGCTGAAGCACCTCCTACATGGGGAGGGTGGATGCATTCCAATGACGTCATTGCACCTGGAAGGATGGTTTCAGCAGGGACTACGCTGTGCTGCCCGACAGAATACTGGGGGCCGGCCCATGGTTGAGTCTGAGCCATCTGGAAGGGTGCTCCTGGTGAGGATGGGTACTGCGCTTGGTCTTGGTCTTTTTGCCAAATTCTAGTCTGGCCTTCTGGCTGGCTGGTGTAAGTGCTATCTCTGTCAGCGATCCGGTTGGAGGAGCTGGTAATGCCCTGGGATAAGACGGGGTAGAGCCATGCAAATCCACTGGGTTGACGGAGGGTCTGGAGGGGCTAGTATTGGTGGAGGCTGTTATCTGAGTGGCAGTTCTCCCCAAGAAAACCTTGAAGGGCTCTCTAGCTGGCAGGGGTGGAGGGCTGCACTGGCCGGTCGGGGGGTCGGATATGGAACGAAAAGCCTATGGTGCATGTGCCAGTGGAGTGGCAGTCCAGGGGTATCTGAAGATCACTGTGTGTGAGGGACACATTGATTTAAGATACCACGGTCACTGCACCAGATACACGCTTATTTTAGCACCTGCCTCCTGGGCCGGGCCTTTTGGCTAGGACTGGAGGAATTTTTTATTCCTGGCCGGAGGGCCTGGTCATTGTTTCACCACAATGGCCACTTCTTTCACTCTCCTCTCCACTATCCCTTCCCCCACTTTATTTTATTTAAGCCTGTGTTTGTCACTTTTTTGTCTTTTTTTGTTGTGCACGTTTTCTCACTGTGTGATTAGTAGGGTGCGGGTCCTCGGGCCAGCCCTGAACGTCTTGGGAGTGGGTGGACATGGCCTTCTGGCTTAGTTCACCTGCTCTCATGGGGTCTCCCTTCGGGGGAGCCCCACCTAGTACTGGGAGGGTTCTGTTTCGGCAGTCCCTCCAAGGAAGTTGGGTCCGTGTCGGCTTCGGTTGCTCGGACCACAGTACCTCAGTCCCCGTCTGGAGCCTAACGCCCCGGGGGATCAGGGTTTGGGTCCCTCTTCACAGGAGGACCACTTGACGTTGCACCCGTCTGCACGTTTTTGTGAACACTCTTTATGTGTGTGCACATTTTTCTGCACCGGGTGGAGTTTTTGGGTGTGTTCACACGCCATAGGCTTTTCAAAAAAAAAAATTTGTTGCTAGTAGTTTTTCTTTGATTATAGAAGTAGTAGCGCTGTAGTACCATATTTATTTTAATTTTGTTTGGGTGCCACTTCGCACGACCGTGCAATTGTTAGTTAAAGCGACGCAGGGCCGAATCGCAAAAAGTGGCCTGGTCTTTGGCCAGCCAAAATGGTCCGGGGCTTAAGTGGTTAATAAAATTTCAACCGATGTAGATCCATCTTGAGAAAAAAAAGTGCTGCAACAACAACTCTGCCTCCATGGGCGGCTCCTGCCGAATGACGCTACTCCCGCCATGCCAGCTGTTATATAGCTGAGGGAAGGGCCACCTGGTGATGTGTACGGGTGACCCTGCCCCCTCTGACACCACAGGGATTTCCCCATGGTCTTAGAGGTGGGCGGGGTCACCCGTATACGTCACTGAGTGGCCCGAGACATTTCCCCCGTGTTGTCAGAGGAGGGCGGGGTCACCTGTACATGTCACTGGGTGGCCCCGCCCTCAGCTATATAACAGCTGTCACGGCGGAAGTAGTGTCATTCGGCAGAAGCCGCCCATGGAGGCAGAGCTGTTGTTGCAGCACTTTTTTTTCCTTGAGATAGATCTATATCGCTGGAGCCCCTCCTGCCCCAAAGCACCCATTCCCCCATGTAGAAAGGATGTACGGTTCAGGAGGGGGGGCGTTCTTGTCCCCTCCTTTTCCTGCGGTCTGCCAGGTTGCATGCTCGGATAAGGCTCTGGTATGGATTTTTGGCCCCTACGCCATTTTGTTTTTATTTTTGGCACAGGGTTCCCCTTAAAATCCATACCAGACCTGAACGGTCTGGTATGGATTTTGAGGGGGATTCCTACGCCATTTTTTTTTATTTGGCACAGGGTTCCCCTTAATATCCATACCAGACCTGAAGGGCCTGGTATGGAATTTTAGGGGACCCCCACTTAATTGTTTCTTACAATTTTCAATTTTCTAAACACGGGAAAAAGGTGCTACTTTACAGGCATACTATAGACACTGAATCAAAAATATGTATAAATAAATAGAAATAATTATTTAAACATTAATAGCGCTAAAAAAGGGGGGTTTGAAATAGATGCACAGTCCGTGAGAACTCTGCTAATAACAGTGTGAGATACAAAGAAAGTTCACTTCAGAAACGGAAAAGACATAACATCCCGGGAATGAATTTTCCCAAACGATCTTCCTCCACACACTGCTTGTCTGATTATCCCCAAAGGAAATTCACTTACCAGATGTAAGCCAATTCAGAGCTTATCTTTTAATCACAGGTGTTATCCGACCACTGTGTCTCTCATCTGATGGTCTTGGATTATTAGATCGATGTTATGTAGCTGTTGTTAGCGGCTTCAAAATAGTCCCATCTGCAGCTGGGACAGATGGGAGCCGAATCTACAGAGTGGGTGCGGAGCGCTGTGCGGACTATAAACTATACTATAGACACACCCCAGGTATGAAATTTAAAGGAATATTTCACTTTTATTGTTTCACTTTAAGCATTATTAAAATCACTGCTCCCAAAAAAAAGGCAGTTTTTAAATCTTTTTTTTTTGCATTGATACATGTCCCCTGGGGCAGGACCCGGGTCCCCAAACACTTTTTATGATAATACAATGCATATAAGCCTTTAAAATTAGGACTTTTGATTTTTCATGTTCGTGTCCCATAGACTTTAACGGTGTTCGCGTTTTGGAACACATTTTTTGCCTGTTCGCACCGGGGGTGTTCGGCTCATCCCTATTTCTGAGTAATTTTCTAGCACAAAAAATTATGATTTTTACACGTTTATATATATATATATATATATATATATATATATATATATATATATAAGAAGGCCAGTATGGTGGCCTGAGTTTATGGGAGGAGCCCGGAGGGTATTTAAGCAGCCCACTCACACATGCTCTTTGTCGGTTCAGTGTGCAGTACTACACGTCACTGGGCCGACTCTTCCCAGCTCACCTCATGTCCGTGAGTCTGCGCATTCAATCGCATTCGACATCGCAAGCGCTTTGCGGCTTCTCCCTTCATGGTCTTCGCCGGCGGTTCCCGCTTACTTCGCAGGTAGGATTCAAACCTTTTCGTATCTTGTACAATCTTGCAATTCGTTATGCTTCCTATCCTGCATCCCTTTTGGGAAAAAATCTGCTTCTGAGTTACTTTTGCTCATGTTTCAACATCATTCGGCTCAGGCGTAGTACATTTGTAACTTCCTTCTGCCAAACATACGATTCATTTGTAAATCCATTTGGAGATTGACATGTGTTTGTATGGGTTCTTTGGCAGATTGAGGTGGTAATTGGACTCACATGGTGCCTTGTCTGCACTTGATTAGCCTGGGGGGATGGGTGGTTGGTAGGTGTTCGGTTTCAAAGCAAGGGGTAGCATACACTCTACAACCAATTCGTATCAGATTTATTCAATACTCCTTACTATCAATTCGTATCGGATTCATTTCATGAATTTTACAACCATTTTGTATCAGATACATTGCATACTTTCTACCGTTGTCATTCATTGTTTCCCCCATGTCGTGTGTTTTAGTTCCCGCAGCGGAACTTACGAATTGCTTGTACACGGCTCTTCTCTCTCATTTATTTACCAAAGTTATTGCCTGTGTGTCATGCATGGTGCCACACCACACTCTTGGGATGTGTTGCACATCCACTCCAGTCCAAAGCAAACCCAGTCGCACGTTCACTGTCCCAGGTAGGATTCGTTAGCTTGTTTGTCATGTCAAATTCGTGGCCACTCATGGTGTCACCTGTACCATATGTTTGGTTCCCGCAGTGGAGCTTACAAAGCATTGATACGCACTTCTCGTGTTCCATTTTCTACACACAAAATCGTCTCAGCAGCCTGACACCCTTGTTAAGACCCTTGCAACACATGACCCTTACAAAAAAATAAAATAAAAATATTATAAAAAAAAAAAAAAACGCAAAAAAATAAATAAAATAAAAAAAACGCCAAAAAAAAAAAAAAAAACGCAAAAAAAAAAAAAGAAATAAAAGAGCAGAAAAAAAAAAAAAATTTCCACCACACAATCTCAGCCCCGCAACCTGACACCTGTTGAGACCGTTGCAACGACGCAAAATTTGTCTCCGCAGCCTGACACCCTTGTTGAGACCCTTGCAAACGCAATACCGTCTCAGCAGCCCCACACTCATGGAGACTCTTACAAGCACACAATTGTCTCAGCAGCCTGACACCCTTGTTAAGACCCTTGCAAACGCAATACCGTCTCAGCAGCCCCACACTCATGGAGACTCTTGGAAAGCACGCACAATTCATCTCTGCAGCCTGACACCCTTGTTGAGACCCTTGCAAACGCAATACCGTCTCAGCAGCCTCACACTCATGGAGACTCTTGCAAGCACACAAAATTGTCTCAGCAGCCTGACACCCTTGTTAAGACCCTTGCAACACATGACCCTTACAAAACGCAAAAAAAAAAAAAAAAAAAAGAAGAAATATAAAAAGTGCAAAAAAAAAAAAAAATTGTCACCACACAATCTCGGCCCAGCAACCTGACACCTGTTGAGACCATTGCAACCATGCAAAATCGTCTCAGCAGCCTCACACCATTGTTGAGACCCTTGCAAACGCAATACCGTCTCAGCAGCCCTACACTCATCAAGACTCTTGCAACCACGCAATACCATCTCAGTAGCCTCACACCATTGTTGAGACCCATGCAAACGCAATACCATCTCAGCAGCCCTACACTCATCAAGACCCTTGCAACCACGCAATACCGTCTCAGCAGCCTCACACCATTGTTGAGACCCTTGCAAACGCAATACCGTCTCAGCAGCCCCACACTCATCGAGACCCTTGCAACCACGCAATACCGTCTCAGCAGCCTTACACCATAGTTCAGACCCTTGCAAACGCAATACCGTCTCAGCAGCGCCACACTCATCGAGACCCTTGCAACCACGCAATACCGTCTCAGCAGCCTGACACCCTTGTTCAGACCCTTGCAAACGCAATACCGTCTCAGCAGCCCCACACTCATCAAGACTCTTGCAACCACGCAATACCGTCTCAGCAGCCTCACACCATTGTTGAGTCCCTTGCAAACACAATACTGTCTCAGCAGCGCCACACTCATCGAGACCCTTGCAACCACGCAATACTGTCTTGAGCAACCTCCCACTCGTCAAAGACCTTTGTGACCATGCAGTCTCGCCCCAGCAACCTGGCATTCATTGAGACCCTTGCAGCCAGACAAATCATCTTTGGCCTCATGTACACTGCTGTTGGTAAAAAAAAATAAAAATGGGTTCAGACGGATGTTCAGAGGCATTTGAAACGCATTTGAAACGCCAATGCCTGTAAAAGCTTGTAAACACTGCCAGATGCGGTAACTCATGTTTACCAGCGTTTCATTCACAGTCGTTTTAAAAAAAAATAAAGGGGAATATTGTCTCAGCAACTTGACACTCATTTGAGACCCTTGCTAAATGTAATATCATCTCAGCTACCTCACACCCGTCTAGACCTTTGCAACCACACAATCTCATCTCAGCAACCTGACACCCGTTCAGACCTTTGCAGCCATACAAAGTCGTGGCAACCACACAATGCCATCTCAAAACAACCTCATAATTATCGAGACCTTTTGCAACCACGCAATATCGTCTCAGCAAACCAGACTGAGACCCTTGCAACCACGCAATATCGTCTCAGCAAACCAGACTGAGACCCTTGCAACCACGCAATGCCGTCTCAAAACAAACCTTCATACTCAAGGCCCCTGCAACCACACAATATCGTCCCAGCAACCTGACACTCACTGACACCCTTGCAACCGCACAATATTGTCTGCAGTAGTATAAAACACTTTGCGGCAGGCACCTACGTGCAAACCCGAATACAAACTAAACTCGCAAACACACCTCAGTGACAAACAATCAGCCACACAAACACACAGTGGCACCCAGTTGGCCATTCATCTTCAGTGGCACGCGGGCCACTCATCTTTTCTCTGTGTTTTTTCCCTGCGGTTAGTTCAGGTTTTCATCCAGCACCAGCGAGTGCACGTTGGCCTGCGAGTGCACGTTGGCCTGCGAGTGCATGTATATCGTCTTGTTGAGCACCTGTGTATTGTCTTGATTTTCTCACACCAATGCAAGATCCAGTCCAAGTTCTCAAACTAGACCAAGCATCAGTAGCAGACTTAGCTATGTGGGACAACTTCCCCACCTGATAGAACAGCATTTCAATCTTCATCCTGGCAGTGTCAGCCGAGCCACCAAAGGCTTTTGCAGCCATTTTTAGGCCGCCACTGGTTCTCCAAAACTTGGCCCCCAGAAATTCTCTTACATTTTTTCACCCAGTCTTCATCACACCTCGTGCTGCACCCCATCGTGGCAGCTGCCCAGGTCTGGGACCACACTTGAACAGGACAGACACTGTTCTTCACCACAGACAATCAGGCCACAGCCGACATCATCAATTAAGGTAGATCTAAGTCACCATCACTTCCTGCGCAGGCTCGCGCAGCTGTCACTCCGTCACCAGTTAATATCTTATGTAGACCTTTTTCCAGGCAAATGCAAAAAGCAGCTGATGCGCTTTCCTATTCCAACCTTGGAATGGATGTTTTTTCCAGCAAGAGCCTGGAGCCGACCCAACAACTATCCCTGTCCCACCATGGACATTGCTGACGATGGACTGAAGTCACATCTCACCAACGCAATCCAACTTATTAACCACTCCTTGGCACGCAACACACTGAAAGCCTATCGCACTGCTTGGAACACTAATCGCACATTTTTGGCCCCTTGCCCCGAAGCAGCAGTTGGACACATCCTAGCCTTCATATCGTATTGCCACATGCAGCTGACCATTTCTCAATACTATCACGCCATATCTAGATGGCATCCAGCATTTCCTGTCCCTGCAGGACCCCAGTAAACCGTCAGTATTCTCGAGCCCATGCAGTCAAGTCCCTCCTACAGGGCATACAGAAGCACCAACCTGTAGTCAGTGGCAAGCGCCTACCTTTCAAGAGTCCCCTCTTTAGGGACATGTCTAAAATCCTTACTCGTTCCCTGTTTAGGGCTTTGCCCAGACTAGTCACCCAAACAGCCATCTACCAGGCCTTCTACGGTTCCCTACAACCTAGTGAATTTAGTCAGCGGCTCCGGCAGTCACACACTGCTCCGACGCCACCCGACTCGCTTTCGAACCACTACACTCTCACAGTCTGCAAACGCAACAAACCAGCCCCTGGGGTTGACATCAACCTGTTTCAGACTGACAACGCCTGTCGCCCAGTGACGGTGCTCGACCCACTACTGCTCCATCTACCCAGCCAATCTGATGGTAGCTCGTTGCTACCCTTTCTAAACCAGCTCCCTGAGTGTCAGCCAGTGTGTCAAGCATGTCAGAATCCTCCTAAGTTACTTGGGCTTCAAACCCCAGTCAGTTCTCTGGACATTCTTTGGAGCAGCCTCAGTTGCCTCCCAACAGGGAGTACCAGACTACGTAATCAAGATACCAGGCTGATGGAAGTCTCCTTGTTTTGCCACATACATCCCAAATCCTCATGAAGGAATGGCACAAGCCTTTACAAAGCTGGCTAAATAAATACAAGAAATCAATATAAACTATTTCCCTATCTGAGTCTTTTGCCCCCTTTTCTTGGCATACTGACCAGACCACCAAGGCACACTTCAGGTCTATTTATGTTGTAAGTCTTGTCGCGTGTTTATGTGATCCACATCTCTCTCGGTCAGAGGGTAACGACCATAAATAAGAAGGCCAGTATGGTGGCCTGAGTTTATGGGAGGAGCCCGGAGGGTATTTAAGCAGCCCACTCACACATGCTCTTTGTCGGTTCAGTGTGCAGTACTACACGTCACTGGGCCGACTCTTCCCAGCTCACCTCATGTCCGTGAGTCTGCGCATTCAATCGCATTCGACACCCTCCCGCCCTTCCCTTTTTCAGGGCACTTCTCAGCATATCCTTCTTCAATTAACTACCCATTACTTACCTTGGGTATGCCCCCTTTTCTTGGCATACTGACCAGACCACCAAGGCACACTTCAGGTCTATTTATGTTGTAAGTCTTGTCGCGTGTTTATGTGATCCACATCTCTCTCGGTCAGAGGGTAACGACCATAAATATATATTTATGTAATTTACTATGTTTTCAGAAACTGTACTCAAGTAGGTGGCTTAACGGACAAATTACTGAAGTTTAAAGATTAAATTGCAATACTTGCGCTGTAAGGTGTGGGACAGGGAGTATGTAATGGACAGTAATATTTATGAGTGACTGGTGAAAATATTATTTGGTGAAAACAATATTATAAAACATATAACAGTGAGACCAATACAAGGACAGTCCTTAATGAGCAAGTCTGCACTCTAGGAAGGTCCAGATCCAGTGCAGTCCTGCCGTGCATTAATGTGCTCCAAACGGAGATAAATCCTAATCTCCAGTGTAAAAATAAAAATGCAATCAAAAAATGAAGATACGAAAAGTACACGGAAAACAGTCCTGAAGGAAATATATATGAGACCCTTAGATCCGTAATATAGGTGAAAATAGGATAGTTGAGCCAACACCAAAGTTATATGTAAACACCTTTGGTGAACCCAGCTGCTCACCTCGAGTTGACCACAATATGTCCAGGTTAAAATGGTCTAGATGGTTACAATCCACAAATAACACATGTAAGTCTCCATCCGATGTTTAACATGAAAAAACAAAGTAAAAAGACAAAAAGAGGCTGATGGTGAAATACCGTCACAAAAAAGATATTAGCAAATGGGATCTTGGCGAATGGGAATGCACTCACATGTGAGTGAGAGATCTCAGACTCATATCCACGAGTACCGCACTCGTCGGTCCCTCTATCTTTCCTCTGCTTCTTTCCACTAATTCTCAGGGTTCAGATGCTGGCTGTTTTGATCTCCCCAGGGTTTCTCAGTGTGTAACACTGTCTCAGCTGCTGTGGGCTTGTAGTAACTCCTATCCCTCTCTCATTAGCTCAGATGGAGCGCTCAGGTGGCGTTTGCAATGTGAAAAGGGGTGAAAGAAACATACCCATAGTATAGCCCAGTCAGCAATGTAAACCGATTTTATTAAAAGCAACAGTTAAAACTCACATATCAATGCGGGAACTCAGCAACAATCCTTACGAGCGGCGATCCCAATCAGGGATTGGTAGGCAGGACACACCACAAACATCTGACGAACGGACATACGAGTTCGCCGCTCGTAAGGATTGTTGCTGAGTTCCCGCATTGATATGTGAGTTTTAACTGTTGCTTTTAATAAAATCGGTTTACATTGCTGACTGGGCTATACTATGGGTATGTTTCTTTCACCCCTTTTCACATTGCAAACGCCACCTGAGCGCTCCATCTGAGCTAATGAGAGAGGGATAGGAGTTACTACAAGCCCACAGCAGCTGAGACAGTGTTACACACTGAGAAACCCTGGGGAGATCAAAACAGCCAGCATCTGAACCCTGAGAATTAGTGGAAAGAAGCAGAGGAAAGATAGAGGGACCGACGAGTGCGGTACTCGTGGATATGAGTCTGAGATCTCTCACTCACATGTGAGTGCATTCCCATTCGCCAAGATCCCATTTGCTAATATCTTTTTTGTGACGGTATTTCACCATCAGCCTCTTTTTGTCTTTTTACTTTGTTTTTTCATGTTAAACATCGGATGGAGACTTACATGTGTTATTTGTGGATTGTAACCATCTAGACCATTTTAACCTGGACATATTGTGGTCAACTCGAGGTGAGCAGCTGGGTTCACCAAAGGTGTTTACATATAACTTTGGTGTTGGCTCAACTATCCTATTTTCACCTATATTACGGATCTAAGGGTCTCATATATATTTCCTTCAGGACTGTTTTCCGTGTACTTTTCGTATCTTCATTTTTTGATTGCATTTTTATTTTTACACTGGAGATTAGGATTTATCTCCGTTAGGAGCACATTAATGCACGGCAGGACTGCACTGGATCTGGACCTTCCTAGAGTGCAGACTTGCTCATTAAGGACTGTCCTTGTATTGGTCTCACTGTTATATGTTTTATAATATTGTTTTCACCAAATAATATTTTCACCAGTCACTCATAAATATTACTGTCCATTACATACTCCCTGTCCCACACCTTACAGCGCAAGTATTGCAATTTAATCTTTCTGTTTCACTTTAGTCTATCGAGGTAGACTTTTATATTTGCAGCAGTATTTTTAGTTTGTCCCCCTCCTTTCACTTTTCAGACAGCGCAGGAGTTTACTCTATCTATACTGAAGTTTAAAGCTATATCTTAAAACCAGTAATTTCACAGTAAATAGATAAATAACAAATTATAATAAATGATTATCTTATAACATATAGAGTAATAATATAGGATTTAGCTTGATTAAAGCAATACCCTTTCAGCAGCAAGAGCAGCAGCAGCAGATTCTCATTCCCCCTCTTAACTGTGTGAGAAAAACATGGGATTGTGGGTAAATCTTATACACATAAACACATATATTTCCTTGTAATTAAGATGGCTGGGATGTACAGTAAGGGAGCATTTGTCTTTTATTGGATAGCTGGGGCCAATAGTACTTTACCATTGGTCCAAGACTCCAAGCTGTCCATTGAGCTCAGTGCCTCTGACAAGAAGTGAGGAGAAGCACTGTGAGCTCATCCTCTCAGTCTGCTGCAAACAGAGTGTGCCAGCTTTAAACTGGCCGCTCTGTATGTAGTTTCTGACAGGCTGCACAAAAAGCCCCCTATCTATGGAACCATAAGTCCTAGGAGCCCAGTGGTGGGGTAGGTCTTCAGCTCGAAAACTTGATTGTTTTTTTGTTTTTTTTTGAGTGAGAAAAATGCCATTTTTTTAATTGGTCATTAAAAACGACCATGTGTAGGCTCCAGAGCATTTTTCTCGTTGTGTGAAAAATGGGCATTAAAAATTTAGAACCTGCTCTAATTTTTCTCGTCGTTTTTCACGTCGTTGTTTTTCATGTCGTGAAAAACGGTCGTGTGTAGGCTTTAACAACGGGGGAAAAAACGTGCATGCTCAGAAGCAAGTTATAAAACTGGGGGAACTTGTTCTGGTAAAACTAGCGTTTTGTAATGGAGATAGCACATTTGTCACGCTGTAACAGACTGAAAAGCTCCAAGACTGAAAAGTTTGAATCGTCTCTCACCAAACTTTTACTAACACGAAATCAGCAAAAGCAGCCCCAAGGGTGGCGCCATTCGGATGGAACTTCCCCTTTATAGTGCTGTCGTGCGTGTTGTACGTCACTGCGCTTTGCTCGAGCATTTTCATTTCATGATCGTGTGTAGGTAAGGCAGGCTTGACAAGAATCACATAGAGAAAAACTTTTTTTTTTTTTTTAATCACATTTTGCAAACAGGTAATTTTTCCTCCTCATTCATGTACGGTGATGAGGCTGCACTGATGGGCTGCACTGATGGGCTGCACTGATGGGCACCGATGGGCTGCATTGATGGGCACCTATGAGGCGGCACTGATAGGTGGCATTGGTGGGCACTGATAGGTGGCACTGGTGGGCACTGATAGGTAGCACTGGTGGGCACTGAGAGGTGACACTGAGAGGTGGCACTGATTTGTGGCACTGAAGGGCATTGATAGGTGGCACTGGTGGGCACTGAGAAGTGGCACTAATAGGTGGCACTGATAGGTGGCAGTGATGGGCACTGATAGGTGGCAGTGATGGGCACTGATGAGTGGCACTGATGGGTGCCAATGATGAGCACTGATCAGCAGTGGTAGGTTACACTGATAGGCAGCACTGCTAGGTGGCACTGATGAGGCACTGATTGGCACCAATGGTGGGCATTGATAGGTGGCACTCGTGGGCATTGATAGGTGGCACTCTTGGGCATTGATAGGTGGCACTGGTGGGCAATGTGGGCACTAGCAGGTGGCACTGGCAGGCAGTAATGGTGGGCACAGATGAGGCAGATGTGCCTTTTCCTCTTCGGGACCGATGTCCCTTGTACATAAGCCAGTGATCGGCTTTTTTTCTCAGCGTAAGGAGAAAAAGAAAACTATTACCAAGCTTTTGTTTACATCACGTGATCAGCTGTCATTGGCTGACAGCTGATCACGTGATAAGGGGCCGAGATTAGGCCGCGTACACACGGTCGGTCAAAACCGATGAAAACGGACTGAAGGACCTTTTCATCAGACCAAACCGATCGTGTGTAGGCCCCATCGGTCAGTTATCCTTCAGTCAAAAAATTTAGAACTTGCTTTAAAATTGAACCGATGGACGCCTAACCGATAGGTCAAAACCGACAGTTAGTATGCAAAAGCATTGGTTAAAAATCCACGCATGCTCAGAATCAAGTCGACGCATGCTTGGAAGCATTGAACTTCGTTTTTTTCAGCACGTCGTTGTGTTTAACGTCACCGCGTTCTGACCCGATCGGTTATTTAACCTATGGTGTGTAGGCACATCAGACCATCAGTCAGCTTCATCGGTTCGGACCGTTCTCATCGGATGGACTGATCGTGTGTACAGGGCTTTACTCATATCTGTGATCACCCGAGTCTCAGCGACTCGGTGATCACAGCGCCCGCCGCGCACGCCCTGCAAGGGGCTCACGGGGAGTGTGTAAAGGGGATGACGTCTATTGGCGGCCTCCCGGCAAAGCAGATCCACGCTGTAGCCGTCATTTGGCTATAGCGTGGATCTCAAGTGGTTAAGTGGTGTCTATTCAGAGATTCGTCAACAAATTAAACATTTAGTTGGAGAGGAACCAGATTAATATAGAAATTTTCAGTAGTAGTCAGTTGTTGCCTATTGTTAATGATACTTTAACAACAAAATTGTTAACAGAGGAACATCAAAGACCAAATAGTCCATGAGGTTTGTCTTTTCTTTCAACTTTTTCCTATATGTCACTTATGCTGCAACTGTTGGAATACATAATTTATTTATTTTTTCTAAAGACCTATGTGTACTATTTAACTACCATGGACAAATTTACAAGTGGTAAATACAGTTTTGACAGAATGTAACTATCTAAAAAAACAAAAAGCTAGACAGCACATATATTTTCCATGGAGAAAGCAATGCATGCAAATAAACCACTTTTCTTGAATTTACATGAGGGACGGGAGCAGATTCTCTATGTAACATTCAACGTATCCTGATCATTACACACAGCCCACTGCAGGACTCTACAGCCAAGTCTCTGCATTCAGTTCTTGTCGGGAAAGGGAGATCTCATTTCATACTATGGATTTCATTCTAAAGAAGATATTTACAGCTGTTCTGTTGGCTGAATGCTTTGTGGGAATCCAGATAAATGCCTTTATTGTGGCTGTCTACTTGAAGAAATGGAAGGAACTGAAATCTCTGGACACCTGTGACAAGATCCTCACCTGTCTGGGGATCTTCAGAAGCTTTCACATTCTCTACAGTTTAATATATAATTTACTTATAATGTATTTACCTTGGTTGATTCAATTACATTCTTTTCTCTCAGCAACTTTAGTAATAGGTTTGTTTTTGAACCTCTCCAATCTCTGGATCACCACTGTCCTCTGTGTATTTTACTGCGTAAAGATTACAAACTTCAGCCATAAATTATTCATCTTCCTGAAGCCCAGGATCTCCAGACTAGTCCCTTGGTTATTAATGGCATCTCTTCTGATATCTCTGATTTTCAGTTTTCCAGCTGGTTGGTGCATTGTTCATGTAGAACTACAAAACACAACAGTTGGTGCCATGAACAATATGACCACTCGTGATGTTTTGATATTAAATGGTCACAACCGATTGATGATTTTCTTTGTGCCCTCCTTATTCCCATTCATAATATTCTGTGTTGCAGTCAGTCTATTAATTCGATCTCTTTGGATGCACAGCATACAGATGAAAAGCAGTGGGACAAGCTTTGGAGGCTCACATTTAGAGGTCCACTTCAACGTTGTAAAGAGTATGGTCCTCTTCTTATCCTGTCAAATGGTGTTTTTTGTAAGTGCTTGTTTTACTGCATCTGAATCACAGCCTAGAGGCAGTCCCTGGGAAACGTTGGGCAGCATTATAACGAACGCTCCCACATTTCTCCACTCAGCCTTTATCATAGCAAGCAATTCACAACTAAAAGAGACATGTCTAGAAATGTGGCATGGTCTTACAACATGTGCAAAGACATAAAAGTTCTAACAACTTGGATTATTAACAAGAGGGATTGTTTTGGGGGTCGGTTCACCTCAACTCTTGTATCTAAACCAGTGGTTCTCAACCTGGGGGTCGGGACCCCCTCGGGGGTCAAATCATGATTTGCCAGGGGTCACCGAATTCTGGCCTGTTCCTGAAGCTCGCACCGCTCTCCCAGTCTTTTTGCAACCGCCCAGCTGGGCTGTCCATGGAGCCTGTGGCCACCCAGCTGGGCTGTTGCTGGAGCCCGCGGCCGCCCACTCAGCCTCTTTGCAGCCACCCATTTAGTTCACAGCATGGCTGGGGGACAGAGACTAGAGGTAAGCTAACTGGTGAGGGATGTGAAGTGGGAGGGGCTGGAGGAGACCTCAGATTTTGGCATAGGTGAGAGAGATAAAAGGGAAAGAACAGAGAACAAAGAGAGAGTGGTACATCCTAAAATGTACCATAAGGTTTTTTTAATTCTGCATGAGTGGAAGAGACTCAGGGAGCGCTAAATATCCATGGGTAAGGGGCAAAAAATCCTTGTCTTGCCTTGGGTGCTGACAACCCACGCTATGGAAATAATTTTACTGTTAGGGGTCCCCATAAGCAGTGGTGTTGGGGAGAAGACCAAGAAATGTTTTGCTGTTGAAGCCCCCAACTGATGCTAAAAGCCAGTAAGTCAATTACCAATATCAACCTATTACAAAAATGTCAACTGAATGGAGCCCTCATAATTATTCCAAATATTCCCTTTCTGATTTATGGCTTTTTAGCATCTTTTTTTCAAACACTTAAAATTGACAATGTACTGTTTAGTTTTAGACAATATTTAAATAGCTACTAATATTATCAACAAATATCATTGTGGAATTTTAACATAGAGGGTTATCTGATTGCCTTTGGTGATCAAGACATTATTTTATATTCAGTCATGTTGGCACAAATTGGATCTTTCTCCCTTCCTATGGATCAAGTGCATGTTCTATGGATGCAATATCTGTTTACCAAGTGTTGGTAAACCAGTGGGGGAGAGGTAATTACCAATATCAAGCTATAACCAACATTTAATTCATGAGCCTTCATATTTCTTCAAATTGTTTTCTTTTCAGTTTCGTATATTTGTTTCAGACAATGTACTGTTTATCTCTACACAACTCAATTACTACTAATATTTTTTAGCAAACAACATTGAAGAATGTTAATAAGCAAAATTATCTGGTTGCCCTTTGGGGATCAAGAAATGTTTTCCTTTTCATGTTAGAGCAAATTAGACCAAATGTTCTATTTCTACGGATCTACTCCACGTTCTACGGATGCAATACTGTATATTTATTATTTTTAGTTGGAACTCAATGAACATTTTTTCAACCTATGTAACCATTAGCTTTTTTTTTATGGTTATAATTAAAAATAGATTTACTATCTTCTCAAACTTTACATCTAGGGACAAAGATCTTGGTAGCTGATCCCCCCCCCCCCAACTGATCTGTATAACATGATTTTCTTCGTATCTAAATCAAAGTGTGAAGCGTGTTCCCTTACAGCCTGTTTTCCATAACTGTTGTAGTGCTTTAATTGTAGGATTATGGGAAGTAGCTGTAAAATTAAAGGAACATAGATTAGCATCAATTAATTTAAGTAGCAAGCTGTTTTTAAGACTATTAAGTTGTAAAAGTGTGGTAAACATATTACAATATAACTAAAGCCACACCATTGTCATACCCGGTTGGGAAAACCCAATTTTTCCTATCCCTCCCTTCTTCCTACTCTCCAACCCAATCCCACTCCTTGAAATTCTTTTTTTTTTTTTTTTTTTTTTTTTTTAAAGTGTATTTTGTGCGTGTACTCGAGAGAGGAGCCGGACTGCAGGAGTTGGGAGTAGGCAGGCCTCCCCCAGAGGCAATCTGCCACCTTTCTCCATGCCCCGGGTGGCAATGGCGGGTGTGAGGGGGTCCTCCCACACAGCCCGCCCTACCTGCTCCGCTTTGAAGCCCAACGGGGCAGAGGGACTCCCTATAAGGGAGTGAGAGGATTAGCCCGCTCAACCAGCCCCATTAGTCCTTCGCCTCTCTTTAGAGACCGCGTGGTCAATGTGCGTGTGTTAACCCAATTTAGAGTGCGTGTGTAGGTGTGGTGGTTTTTGTGGGAGGGGGGGGTGGGCGTACTAAGCACAGGCTTACCTTGCATAGCACACCCACCGGGAGCCGGGCTGAGACCACCAAACTCAATTCACATGAAGCCGAGACCGGGATCCGAACCTCTAGCTGCAGAGGTGAATGGCTTGTCAGCGCAGTGCCAATCGCGTTGAGCCACCGCAGCTCCCTCTTGAAATTCTTTTTGATTTTTGATTTGCTTTTACCGCCATTTTATCTTAACATTATCTATTATTATCATTTTCTTTGAATTATTATAAATAATTATAACTTTTTTTTATAATATTTTGAAACAAATCTATTCATAGGTTATCGTTACCTTTAATTTGTAATTTTGTAATTTTTAAATAAATGGTCATAATAATATAATAATATGGTCATATTAATACATTCCCCTTTCATTTTTGCTTTGTATTTTGTTTTTTCTTTAAACCAAAATCTTTTTATCTATTTAACTATTAACTAAAATGTCTGTAATATGTAAACATTGGTGTCTTTTTCTTCTTTTTCCCATATATACAGTATATACTGTATATATATTTCCAGTTTAAATATGACTGCTAGATGTCCAACCCATACCATTGTGTAATCTCTTTGTGTTATATGTCAAATTCAACCTTACGTCTGTTGTGTAATGCATCTTGGTTGAAAACCCAATAAAATGAATAAACCAGAATATAAAGCCAAGTTGTTTTGCTTTGGATAGAGTACGAACCTCTGACTATTTTTTATTGGTGGGTACATGCATAAGAGGTGCCAGTGCCCCTATTATTAATATATAGTGTGCTGAAAGGATTTCCCATTGATAAAGCTGGCTTAATTCAGTGAAGCTACTCACATGTAGCAGAGCACCCCAAGAGGAGGGGGGTCTTGAAAGAAGTTTAAATATGTAAGAAGTAGTAAGGGTGCAATAACGTGATTAGCAGATGCATGTTTTGCTATGAGTTTTGTTGTGTGGCAAACACGCCAAAACGCACCTTGAAAATCACACAATGCTACATGCCTCTATGGTATGTTTGTCATGCATAGGGCAGTCCATTCAAGTGAATGGGCTGCCATATGCGCAACACATAGAAATGCGGAAAAAACGCAAGCGCAAACTCATGCTCCTGCGTATGAAGTGTGAATGAGCCTAATGGTTAAAGAGTCCAACATCATATTTTTTTTTAAACAGTGGAATAAGCAAGCCGACATGTTTCAGGATCTCAGATGTTTTCCTTTCATCAGGACTTATGTATTATGTAACCCCCAGACTGCTGGTAGTGGGATGCAATGCAATTTCAACTTGAGTTTAGCCATTTTCAGGTTACATAATGCATAAGCCTTGATTGTCTGAACCCCACAAATATGATGAATACTTTAGTCTCCAGATTTTCTAATATTTTTTTTTTTTTTTACTCTTTGAACTCATTAAACTCTTAAATGGGTCCACATTAAAATCCAAAACTGTACCAAGGAGGTTTAAATACTATCTTACTTGCTAGATTTGGATTGCTGGGCCCTTGGGTGGCAATCAACACCCTTGATACTGTATATACAGTGCCACATCCTAAATATTTAGAGAGATGTAGTGGAAAAGATGGACTTTGTAGGCACTATTTAGAAATATGAAAAATTTACGTTTAATAAGTTACAAATAAATATAATTCACAGATGTCAGTTACATCTAGTAAAGCATATAAAACACAAGAATATATAAAAGCAAAAACAAACTGTCAGAATATGAGACCAGGTGACAGAACCACAGGTATAGACTTAGAACGCTGATGACATTGTCGCAAAAGAGCGTGGCGGTTAGAGTTGATATTGCCTGGGTCGACACCATAAAGATCTTGACAATTGTTGGAGTTACTCAAGAGTTGCTCTACATGTTTCGTGGATCAGAGCCACTTCCTTTAGGAGCATTGAGAACTACAGTTTATGAAAAACAATAAACAAAAAGAAAAAAAAAATATATATATATTAAAATATATACTAAAATACAGTTCCAGGACCAAGGTCATGAAAAGGCATTAGGTAATACTAATTTTACACTCACCAAACTAGTAGTGCTATTGGAGAATATGAGCTGTGATTGCACTGCGCCTCCAGGGGTTGCATCTGCAGTCCATCTGCACCCGTCTGGGTGAGACTGGGTGGAAATCGTGAAAATACGGCCTATACTGTGAGCCACTGCAACCAGAAAAGGGGGGCTAGTGCACAAGGGGGTAGCTAAAAATATGTAAGTATAAATTACAGTCATAATGCCGGTTGAGGGTTTAAATATAAAGTAATAAAATCAAATGATAAGACTATAAGGATATACAGAGCCAATTGTAACCGGGGGGGGGGGGGGTACAATACCAACCCATGTGCCTAAAAACTAATTTGCAGGAGCATTCCTACTAAAAAAAGTCGCAGTGGCTCGCAGTATAGGTCATATTTTCACGATTTCCACCCAGCCTCACCCAGACGGGTGCAGATGGACTCCAGGTGCAACCCCTGGAGGCGCAGTGAGATCACAGCTCATATTCTCCAATAGCACCAGTGTGGTGAGTGTAAAATTAATATTACCTAATGTCTTTTCATGACCTTGGTCCTGGAACTGTATTTCAGTATATATATTTTAATATATATATATATATATATATATATATATATATATATATATATATATATATATATATATATATATATATATATATATTGGTTTTTTTTTGTTTATTGTTTTTCATACACTGCAGTTCTCAATGCTCCTGAGGAAGTGGCTTTGATCCACGAAACTTGTAGAGCATCTCTTGAGCAACTCCAACAATTGTCAAGATCTTTATGGTGTCGACCCAGGCAATATCAACTCTAACCGCCACGCTCTTTTGCGACAATGTCATCAGCGTTCTAAGTCTATACCTGTGGTTCTGTCACCTGGTCTCATATTCTGACATTTTGTTTTTGCTTTTATATATTCTTGTGTTTTATATGCTTCACTAGATGTAACTGACATCTGTGAATTTATATTTATTTGTAACTTATTAAACGTCAATTTTTCATATTTCTAAATAGTGCCTACAAAGTCCATCTTTTCCACTACATCTCTCTATCTTACTTACTTATCATAATATGAAGGATTGGAAAACTGAGGGCCTTCAATGTTGAAGATTTTGGAGTGGGAACTATTTGCCCCAAAACTGAAAATGAAGGTGAGGTCAGCAGAGTCACCCTGTAGGGAAAGAAAATACATTTTTACATCAAGTGTATTTATTCCTCATGCAACAATACAAAATAAAACATTAACACACTTCATGGCACTATCATAAATTTAGGTACAGTGTAGAAACTGCAAAGTGTTTTATGGAATAAACTCCTAATGGACTACATCGGGACTCTCTGTACATCAGCAAACAGTGGTGCCTCACCGTTTCACACTGCCTAGCTGTGACACTTGGCATTGCAAGCTGACAATGAGTTCTGTAGTATCACATACACTGTACTTTGTCCACCGAGCTTTGGTATTAGGGCTGCTTATGATTAGAGATTATGATTGTGAATAGAAAACAGATTGATTTATTATAACAAAAATCTGCCTCAGTTTGGGCTGATACAAAGTGAGAGGATATTTAGTGAATAGAACTGTCAGGTGAACCGACCTATGCCATTATGTAAATCAGTAAAGGGTTCAATGTAACGAAATGTCCCACACTCCGCTTGAGTGCTTTCGTCATATACCGTTTCCTCCCAGTCTGAATATAGATATCAGATATTCCAACCGCTGACCACTACAAACAAGACAATACTTGTTTGTTTGCTGAACATGGACTGTTTATTAGAACACAAATACAAGTCTTATATACAGTTAAAGAGGAGGAGGTCCCCCCTCCTGCTCATATTACTCTAACAATACACCTGTAACCAGAAACATAAATTAACATGAGCTAATTAACTAATCCCTTAAAGCAGCCGATGTGACTCTGTGCCCTCCTAGTTATTGTTGTGATAAATCAGGATTTCACTACAGGTCAGACTTGTTGTCACCGAGCTTCACACATTAGATTATACATTATCATAAGCATAAACACAGGACACCTGTCTGCTACATTGTACAGAGGCCAATGTGATCAGCTCTTTCAACTAACATGTTAAGTTCAGAATCCAACAAACCAAGAATAGTCTTTACATATATCCTGGGAGATATTGTGGATAAATATTACTGTCCCATTTTAAGTAATCCAAGATATATTCTCTCAGTTACCCTGTGCCAGGATGGCACAAGGTGACTTAGACATAAGAGGTGCATGGGGAGCTGAAACAAGGGTTTCCCAACCTTTCCAAGGGATTCTGGGTTCCACAGGCCCTTCTGTCACTGGTGCCTTTGAACATTATTTACCAATCATTTATGGTGTGGGAGGTAACTTATGGAGAGAGTAAAAGGTAGGATACCCAACTTTACAATGGAAATACGCAAAGATTCTCCAAAAACGCTGGCAGGAGAAAAAAGGTAGGATACCCAACCTTATGATAGAAACATGCAAAGGATCCCCCGAACATTGGAGATAGTATTTTGTAGAATATCCAGCTTTAAAAAGGAAATATGCAAAGGCTTTCCTGAAATATTGGAGAGAGAAAAAGATAGGATACCTAACTTCAAAAAACAGTGGAGAGACAAAATGGTAGGAAATCCAACTTTATAATGGAAATATGCAAAGGTTCTTCAAAAACAGTGGAAGGAGAAAACATAGGATAAAGAACCTGGTGAGAAATAATTAGAAATGTGTAGACAAACTTGTAGACAGCCTTATGAACATAGCTGTCTCTGCATAGACTTTTAGTATTGTGTGGTTGCTCTCAATGCTGCGTAGGGTGGTCCGAAATGATGTGCACTGGGAATGGTCAGATACTGGTGAGTAGGGATGAGCTTCGAGTTCGGCTCGAACCCATGTTCGACTCGAACATCGTCTGTTCAATCGTTTGTCGAATTTTGAACGTTATGGACCATTCGCGCCAAATTCGAGTGGTGCGTCACGGCCCAAAATACACTGCAGCATCGCAGTGCTTTTCTGGATGATGATTGGCCAAGCATGCACTATGAAGCGCATGCTTTGGCCAATCACAGCACAGAGAGCCATAATTGGCCAAAGCCAGGGTGGCTTTGGCCAATTATGCCTCAGGGGATTTAGTACACGCCCCACACTATATAAGGCCGCCTGGAAGTCTGCCTTGTGTAGTGTGTTCCGGCGTGCTGAGAAATAGAGAGAGAGAGAGAGACAGGCCTCGTACACACGACCGGTTTCCTCTGCAGAATCCATCAAGAAACTTGCTGGGAGATATTTTTTTGCTGAGGAAACCGGTCGTGTGTACATTTTCGTCGAGGAAACTGTCGAGAAACTCGACGAGCCAAAAAGAGAGCAAGTTCTCTATTTCCTCGACGGGAGTCTCAAATTGGCTCATCGAGTTCCTTGACGGGCTGGTTTTCGACAAGAAACTCGGGCGTGTGTATGCTAAGAAACCCGCGCTTGCTCAGATTAAAGTATGAGACGGGAGTAAAAGTAGCATTTGTAATGGAGATAACACATTTTTAAAGCTGTAACAGACTGAAAAGTACAAATCGTCTCTTACCAAACTTTTATTTAACACGCAAACACAGATTAGCAAAAGCAGCCCCAAGAGTTGTGCAAGTGGAATCGAACTTCCCCTGCCGTTGTATGTGTTGTAAATCACCGCGTTTGAGAACAAGGAGATTTTGTCTTGACAGTGTGTACGCAAAGCAAGCTTGTCGAGTTCCTCGACAAGCCTAACAAGGAACTCATCGAGGAAAACGATGTGTTTCGCCTGTTGAGTTCCTCGGCTGTGTGTACGAGGCTTCAGTGTCATTTCATTTGAGTTAGATAGAGCAGGCAGGCGAGTCAGTTAGCTGCACAGTCTCGAGGCTTGACATTACACACATATACACACATATATATATAATTTATTTTATTTTTTCCAAAAATAATGTTTACAGTGAAACATAACAAAAATAATACTGCTCATATATATGAAGGAGCATCTTAGAAAATTCAAGTTAGACAGATCTTACTAACTATTTTAAACAAATTAATGGTGAAAGCTATGATAACAATACAAGATCTCGCATGAAAGTTGGTTAAACATGTTAGAAATGAGGCTTACATTTAAGGGTTGATTTACTAAAACTAGAGGGTGCAAAAACTGGTGCAGATGTGCATACAAACCAATCAGCTTCCAGGTTTTTCTGTCAAAGCTTAATTCAACAAGTTGAAGATAAAAGTTGATGGGCCAACATGCCAGCTGCACCAAATGTTGCACTCGCCAGTTTTAGTAAATCAACTCCATATGCTATCTACAGTATCTTACAAAAAATAGTACACATTTTTGTAAATATTTTCTTCTGTCTTTTTATGTGACAACACTGTAGAAATGACACTTTGCTACAATGTAGAGTAGTGAGTGTACAGCTTGTATAACAGTGTACATTTGTTGTCCCCTCAAAATAACCCAACACACAGCCATTAACCTCCCTGATGGTATGATTATTTCAGATTTTAGGTGCTGAAAGCGGTACCATTATTTTGTAAGGAAATTTGGCATTTTATACTGTATATTAATTATAAATATCTATAACAAATAATAATATCATTATAATAAAAATTATTCAATAATGTAATCAACTCAAAATCACTGAAATTTGCTCAGTTGCAGAATTGTCGCTGTCATTATTTTTATTTTTTTATGATGAATTTCCCCACAAATCGCTATCGCACAATTCTGCAAGTGATTATAATTTAGTATCGCTGTTTTCTAGCTGCTCTTAAACCATTTTTGACATATAGGGACACTTTTGGTTGCTATGGACAATCTACAGTTTGCAGGGAGAAAGAACCGTTTTTATTATATAAAAGTACATGTAGGGCACTGGGCAGACCACTAGGGACAAGGGGGGTGTGTATTTTTTACATACAGTACTGTAATCTATAAGATTGGCATCTATAATGTAATCTGTAATCTATAAGATCCTCGACAGCCTAAAGCCTCGTACACACGACCGAGGAACTCGACGGGCGAAATACATAGTTTTCCTTGACGAGTTCCTTGTTAGGCTGTCGAGGAACTCGACAAGCCAATTTTCTCCATTCCCGTCAAGGAAATAGAGAACATGCTCTCTTTTTGGCTCATCGAGTTTCTCTACAGTTTCCTCTACGAAAATGTACACACGACCGGTTTCCTCTGCAAAAAAATATCTCCCAGCAAGTTTATTGCTGTTTTTTGCCGAGAAACTCGGTCGTGTGTACGAGGCCTAACAAGGAACTCGACGAGGAAAACGATGTGTTTCGCCCGTTGAGTTCCTCGGTCATGTGTACGAGGCTTTACATGCATTCATCGTGTCTTTTCAGTTTATGAGATAGAAGACATTGAAATCTCAGAAAACCTACACCCAAATCCTTACCTGTCTGGCCATCTCCAGAAGCTTTCTGCTGATGCACATGTCTTTGTTTTATATTCTCCTACTTTTCTTTCCATGGGTGTTTCATAATATTAATTTGAGGTCTGCGTTTTTGGTAGAAGTTAATTTTCTACACTTCACCAACCTCTGGATAACCACCTTCCTGTTTGCATTCTACTGTGTGAAAATCACAAGCAACAACCATACCTTTTTCATCTACCTGAAGACCAGGATCTCCAGACTAGTCCCTCACTTTATTGCGGCTTGTATCCTTATATCTCTAGCCTCCAGCCTTCCGTTTGGTTGGTGCGTCTTTTACCTACCCCAGCACATTTCTGCCAAAAATTTAGAAATTTCTAAAATAAGATACGTTTTTGGACCCTCACTGGAGGTTCCCTTTAATTTGAAATGGCATAAGGAGAGGAATGTCTCCATAAATAAATAAATAAATAAATAAATAAATAAATCACTAGCAAATAAATAAATAATCCTGTGCAAATATGATGAGGGTGATAAAAAAATCTGTGCCCAATTTTCTGTGCAATGATGCAAAATAGTAAACAAATGTGCAAAAATGGCAAATAAGTGCCCAAATTTCCTGTCCAAAGCAATCGGGGATTACATTGTATATTTGTGCAACAAAATACATTTTATTGTGTCTTTTTCCTAAAAAAGTCGATTGATAAACAGTTGCAAAAATATGGCGCAACATAAAAAGCTCCAACTACCATCTTTTTATTCTGCAATTCCACTGCTTACAGAAAATATCATATTCAAGGGGGTGTTTAAGTAAATGTATAGCCAAAAATGAAGGTTTTATCATGTGTTTAAAAAAATGAAAAAATTACTTTAGATAGGGAATGATTTAGTTGAAGACTTACAGTAAAATAAACAGTTAAATAGTTATGCTTATTGTAACTATACAGAAGACAGCGTGTTCTATTAAAGATTTGAATAGCATTTAAACATACATTCTGCATTTGCATGAAAGACGTGCGTAGGATCTGTAAATGACATCCAGTATAACCCAACCATTGCCCACATCCTGGCACACAGCTCTACAGACAAGACGTTGTCTCTGTCTCGGCACAGAGATCCAGCTTCATACCATGGATCTTTCCCTCCAGAAGATTTTCCTAATTGTGATGTTTGCTGAGTGCTTTGTCGGGGTTGCCTTACATGCATTCATCGTGGCTTTTCAGCTCATGAGATGGAAGACATTGAAATCTCAGAAAACCTACACCCAAATCCTTACCTGTCTGGCCATCTCCAGAAGCTTTCTGCTGATGCACATGTCTTTGTTTTATATTCTCCTACTTTTCTTTCCATGGGTGTTTCTTAATATGAATTTGAGGTCTGCGTTTTTGTTAGAAGTTAATTTTCTACACTTCACCAACCTTTGGATAACCACCTTCCTGTTTGCATTCTACTGTGTGAAAATCACAAGCTACAACCATACCTTTTTCATCTTCCTGAAGACCAGGATCTCCAGACTAGTCCCTCACTTTATTGCGGCTTGTATCCTTATATCTCTAGCCTCCAGCCTTCCGCTTGGTTGGTGCGTCTTTTACCTACCCCAGCAAATTTCTGCCAATGTTTCCATGGAAAACATGACCATTCACCATACAGTTTATAAAGAAAATGCTCGCAACAAAATAATGCTTTTCCTTGTTGGTTCCTTTCCACCATTTCTCATATCTTGTGTTGCCATCTACCTTCTGATCCGATCTCTTTGGCACCATACCAGGGAAATGACAAGCAATGAGAAAGGTTTTCAGAATCCGAACATTGAGGCTCATGTCAACGCTGTCAAAAGTACGACTCTTTTCCTGTTTTGTTCTATTTTGTATTTTGTATGCATGAGTGTGTTATTCTCAGATGTGAGACATGACAGCAACCCCTGGAAGATGGTCAACCTAATTATAATATTTGCCCTTCCAAGTGTCCATTCGGCATTCATCATCATCTCCAGCAACTTTAAACTAAAACAGACACTTACAGAAATGTACTATGGCTTTATAAAGTGCTTTTAAGGTAAAGTGTAGTAAAATGTATGAAATGAATAAAGGTTTGGGAATTTTTTAGGTGCGAAATTGCGACAAGATATTATATGAAAAAATATTTATTTATAAAAGTTAAAAAGACAGAATAAAAATCCATCCAATGATACAATAACTTGCACACTCTTGAAACTGTATTGTATCAGCGGATGTATTTTTATTCTGTCTTTTTAACTTTTATAAATAAATATTTTTTCATACTGTATAATATCTTGTCGTAATTTCGCACCCTAAAAAATCCCAAACCTTTATTCCTTTCATATTGTTACCAATTAAGGGGATGTGGTGCTGAAATTATTTATAGGTGATGAGTAGATAACTTTTTTCCTGTAGTAAAATGTAAATGAACGTGAAACTGCAGTCAAAATGTGTCTCTAGTTTTGGATAGAAAGGAGAAGAATTGGAATCCCTGTCAGGTTTTTCTTACTTGAGGAAAAGGTGAGAACAGGAGCACCTCAGTGAAATATCCAAAAGTCTTTATACCAATAATTTTTATGTAAAACTATTCTGATGTTATACTCTTACCTCTTCCTCTAGATTCAGCCAAAAGAATAAGAATAAATCATGGGGTTCCATAGTAAAAGTCTGATGAGGTCCTCTGGCGATCTCCCTACTGTCCTACTAAATCCTAAATTCATGAAAAAAAAAATCATAATAAAATATCAGCATATGGGACATACTTACCTTCAGTGAGATGTGTCCCTTGTGCTGCTGTATCCTCCTTTTGCTGCAATTTTCATATCTGATGCCCCCGACCCCACCACCATAATCTTCCAGTGCGGTGGGAGTTATTAGAACTAAGGGGCCTCATCAAAAGTGCCAACTAGCAATCTTTGAAATCCTCAATAATGCATCAAAAGTTTTGCGTTATCTTCATATGCACACAGATTTTCTAAGTTTCACCACTTGCCGCCCGCCCACCCACCGTTAAATGACGGAGGGAGAGTGTGGCTCTCGTTTTAGTTGGACGTCATGTGACTCGCACCGGGCGGCATGCAGCTGTGCCGTGTGGCTAGGACACAATTTGACCCCGATCTCTGTAAAGAGCCGCTGACGTGGCTCTTTAACCATGTGATCGGCTGTGTCCAATCAAAGTCAGTCAGGAAGTGCCGGTGATCGGCTCTCATCGCCTCACACTGACAGAGTATGCGGTGAGGAGAGTCGATCAGTGGCATCTCCTCGCAGGGGAGAACAGGGCATGTAATCAGGGCACTGATCATCAGTGCCCTGACCACAGTAAATCCCCAGAAGTGCCACCAATCAATGCCCATGAGTGCCCCCAATCAGTACCCATCAGTGACACAAATAAGTGCCCATCAGTGACACAAATCAGTACCCATTACTGGTGCCAGTCAGTGCTGCCTTTTAGTGACCATCAGTGCCTGCTCATCAGTGCTGCTCATCAATTCCCATCATTGCTGCCCATCAGTGCCGCCCATTGGCGCCCATCAGTGCCGCCTATCCGTGCTGCCTATCAGTGCCCCCCCAGTGCTGACCATCAGTGCCGTCTATCAGTGCCGCATATCAGTGCGGCATAATAGTGCCTCCTCATCAGTGCCACCTAATCAGTGCCCATAAGTGCCGCCTCATCAGTGCCCATCAGTGCCGCCTCCTCAGCACACATCAGTGAAGGAGAACAATTACAAATTTACTAAATTTGCTGACAGAATCTAAGAAAAACTTTTTTATTTTTCCAAATTATCAGTCTTTTTCTATTTTTTGTAAAAAAAAAAAAAAAACAGCAGTGATTAAATACTAGCACTGTTTGTGTGAAGAAAATTATTAAAAATTTATTTGGGTACAGTGTTGCATGACCGCACAATTGTCATTCAAACCGCGACAGCGCTGAAAGCTAAAAAATGTCCACGGCAGGAAAGGGGTGAAAGTGCCATGTATTGAGATGGTTAAAGTGTAATTCCAGTCAAAGTGTAATTAACCTAAAATCTACTCCCACCCATGTTCTAAGCCTATTCTATCTACCCTATAAAAGGAAATATGTCTATACTTAAAGTGGAGGTTCACCCAGAAATAAAATGTTTTAACCTTAGATTCATGCTCATTTTGTCAAGGGGAATCGGCTAGTTGTTTTAAAATCGAAGCTGTACTTACCGTTGTAGAGAGCGATGTTCTCTGCCGCTTCCGGGTATGGGCTGCGGGACTGGGCGTTCCTATTTTGATTGACAGTCTTCCGACAGGCTTCCGACGGTCGCATCCATCGCGTCACGATTTTCCGAAAGTAGCCGAACGGCGGTGTGCAGGCGCAGTATAGAGCCGCACCGACGCTCGGCTTCTTTTGGCTACTTGTGACCCGATGGATGCGACCGTCGGAAGCGTGTCGGAAGACTGTCAATCAAAATAGGAACGCCCAGTCCCGAAGACCATACCCGGAAGCAGCGGAGAAGATCGCTCTCTACAACGGTAAGTACAGCTTCGATTTTAAAACAACTAGCCGATTCCCCTTGACAAAATGAGCCTCAATCTAAGGGTAAAAATTTTTTTATGGGTGAACTCCCGCTTTAACTATTGTAACTTTTTGTAGAGGAGAGAGCAGCGATAATGGCTGCAGAACTTGGGCGATGATGTCGCCATGGGCGTCCGCAGAACTTTTTCCAGGGGGGGGGGGGGGGGGCATAATTTTACAGTCACCTATTCTCCGCTTCTTTGACAATGTCATGAAGGGGAGGGGCTTAGTCATTATCCCATAAAGCGCAGGCATGTGCCCATGATATGCAGCCTCACTGTGCTGATCAAATGTACAGTACAGAGGGTGTACAGTATGTGTATATAGAAGGAGTGGATGGTATTGGTATATAGAGGAAGGAAGGTGGGTATATACAGCTCTATATACAGGACAGATGATGTATATCTGCAGTCAGTGATGATGGAGGAATACAGGAAAGAAGATGGGTGTATATAGCTGTATACAGGACAGGACAGGACAGATGATATGATCTTTCCTATATCTGGCACCCCCTTCACTGATCATACCTGTATGCACTCAGCTGCCCCCCTCATCTGTATATATGTCAGCCCCCCCCCCCCCCCGTACACAAACAGCCTCCTCCCTTTACTTGTACTCACAGCCCCCACTTGTAAGGTCACGGTGGTCTTTCTTTTCCCAAGTCCTGTTTCCACATGTCCCTTTGAAAATACATTACAGGCAGCAAAGCAAACATGAGGGTGCACATACAGGAAGCAGCCAGAGGTGGCAGTAAAGAGCTCTGTACTGTAACTCAGTGACACTGATCTTGCAACAGCTGTGGAGTCGACTCGCACAAACACAGAGAGAGTCAGCAGAGCTACAGATGCGAGCATGGCAGACCCTTGCCGATTCCAGGGGGGGTCACTCGCCCCCCCTTACCCCTACGAGCGGACGCCCATGCCTATTTTGTAAATGCTATAAACTTTGCGCAAACCAATCGATATACGCTTATTGTGATTTTTTTTACCAAAAATATGTAGAAGAATACGTATCGGCCTAAACTGAGGAAAAAAAAAATTATATATTTTTTGGGGATATGTATTATTGCAAAAAGTAAAAAATATTGTTTTTTTTTTAAATTGTCGCTCTATTTTTGTTTATAGCGCAAAAAATAAAAACCGTAGAGGTGATCAAATACCACCAAAAGAAAGCTCTATTTGTGGGAAAAAAAGGAAGCCAACTTTGTTTGGGAGCCATGTCGCACGACCGTGCAATTGTCAGTTAAAGCGACGCAGTGCCGAATCGCAAAAAGGGGCAAGGTCCTTAACCTACATAATGGTCCGGGTCTTAACCAGTTAAGACGGCTCCCATTCACTTCACTGTAATTTGACATGTCGCGCGACTTGGGGCGACTTCAAGTCGGATCCCAAGTCGCCCCTCTGTGAACCGGCTCTTAAGCATCAATAATGTTCATGACCTTAAAAAATTCATTTAAATGTAATGACTATACAAAGCTATACAGATTTGAGTATCCAAATGTCATGCAAATCCTGAAGTAAACAGATCTATGTTTAACATATCGTTAAGACTATCATATCTCACATACTGCAGCCTGTGTCACACTCTAAAAGCCTTCTGCCGGGTATCGACAAAGAATCCAGATTCTCTGTTAACATGTATTCTGCTTTTTTTATTTTTTCATTTATTATTATTTTTTATTTGATCTTCATCGGGTTCTTTCTAAATGGATTCATTTTCATGAAAAATGTCATTGACTGGTTACAAGGTAAAAAGCTACAAGGTATTGACATAATCATGGCAGGTCTGGGTGTGGTGAGGATTCTTCTTCTCATGCAGTCAGCATTTCGAATTTCTGTGGTTATTTCCATTGACTTATGGAATTTGGCTAAGACATATGTTGCCTATATTCTTACTGCACAAGTATTTCTAGAGTTCTGCAGCCTGTGGTGGGGCACTGTGCTCTGTGTCTTCTACTGTGTGAAGATCACCAACTACAGCAACAGATTATTCATAAAACTCAAGATGAGAATCTCTGCGATGGTCCCTTGGCTTCTTCTGGGGTCCATGATGGTGTCTCTTTTTTCCAGTCTTCCATATGGTTGGTGTGTCTATTCATTTCACAAGGAAAATTCCACCAATATTTACAATGGAACAATCACTGAAGATATAAAATTGAACATAAACTATGTCAACATACACATTATCACCAGTGCTGGATCTTTTGTCCCTTTTCTCATTTTTTGTGTAGCCATTTTCTTCTTGGTGGTACCGCTCTTCAAACACACTCGTAATATGAACAATAACAACACTGGATTTACCAAAGATCAACTTCATGTCCTTTTAAGTGCTATCAGGAATATGTTTTCTTTTTTAATCTTTTATATCCTCTATTTTATAAGTGGAGTTTTGTTTCCCTTAAGTGTGCAGTTAGGCAACTCTGTTTTTGTTTTAGCATGCCTTATTTTCCTGGCTGCCTACCCAAGCCTGCACTCTCTTGTGTTAATTTGTAGCAATGTAAAACTGAAACAATCCATCATTGATGCTCTCCACTGCTTTAAGTAAAGTCATTTTACATTAAAGCCTCGTACACACGACCGAGTTTCTCGGCAAAAACCAGCAAGAAGCTTGCTGGGAGATTTTTTTTTTGCCGAGGAAACCGGTCGTGTGTACACTTTTCGACGAGGAAACCGTCAAAGATCTCGTTGGGCCAAAAAGAAAGCATGTCTTCTTTTTCCTCGACGGGAATGGGAAAATTTGGCTCGCCGAGATCCTTGACGTTTTGCCCAAAAACGAGCTCCCCCCGTCGCGTAAGCCGCGTCACGATTGGCGAAAGGAGCCGAACGGCGATGCGCATGCGTAGTATAGCGCCGACTCGCCGCTCGGCTCCTTTCGCCAACCGTGACGTGGCTTACGCGACGGGGGGAGCTTGTTTTTGGGCAAAACGTCAATCACAGACATGTTAGGAACGCCCACTCCCGCGGGACTCGCAACCCGGATGACACGGGTGAATATGCTGTACAAAGGTATGTAAAGCATCAAAAAAATAATAATAGCCTTAATTGTATTGTAATGTGGGGGGCCAGTGTAATAAAAAAAAGTAGTTTTTAGGTGGAACCACCCCTTTAACAAATACCCTATTGGCTAAAGGGGAACAATTTTTACAGACACACTCCAAAATCTTGTGGAAAGAAGGTTTCAAAAGGGGGAAAACTAAGTTTTAACAGTCATGATTTTGGAATGCAATCCAAGAGTTGGCAATTGGTACTGACAAGTTTATGCAGGGATTTATGGGAACACCATATCATCATAATAACTTTTTTCTTTTAGTTTTTTTCAATATATTTGTGTTGCTTCAAATGTAAGAACTATGGGCCAGATCCACAAAAACCTGGCGCAACTTAAAAAATCCCATTTAAGTTACACTGCCTTAAAATTTCTACCTAAGTGCCCGATCCACAAAGCACTTACCTAGAAATTTCAGGCTGTGTAACTTAAATCCGGCCGGCGCAAGGCGTTCCTATTCAAATGGGGCAAGTCCCATTTAAATGAGGCGCGCTCCCGCGCCAGCCGTACTGCGCATGCGCGAAGTTACGTTACGCCGAGTTTTGTGGATCGCGCCGGCTTAAAAAAGTTGCGTCGGGAAAAAAAAAAAAAATTTGTCAGCGTCGCTCGGCATGCATTCCTGAGGGAGAACTCCATGCCAATTTTCAAAGAAAAAACCGGCATGGGTTCCCCCCCCAGGAGCATACCAGGCCCTTAGGTCTGGTATGGGTTGTAAGGAGACCCCCCCTACGCCGAAAAATCGACGTAGGGGGTCCCCCTACAATCCATACCAGACCCGTATCCAAAGCACGCTACCCGGCCGGTCAGGAAAGGGAGTGGGGACGAGCGAGCGCCCCCCCCCCTCCTGAGCCGTACCAGGCCGCATGCCCTCAACATGGGGGGGTTGGGTGCTCTGGGGCAGGGGGGCGCACTGCGGGCCCCCCCACCCCAGAGCACCCTGTCCCCATGTTGATGAGGACAGGACCTCTTCCCGACAACCCTTGCCGTTGGTTGTCGGGGTCTGCGGGCGGGGTGCTTATCGGAATCTGGGAGTCCCCTCAAATAAGGGGGCCCCCAGATACCGGCCCCCCACCCTAAGTGAATGGATATGGGGTACATCGTACCCCTACCCATTCACCTGGAGGCAAAAAGTTAAAGTTATTAAACACACAACACAAGGGTTTTTAAAATAATTTATTAGTCTGCTCCGGAGGCCCCCCTGTCTTCTTTATTAGCTCTAATACCAGGGGGGGCTTCTTCTTCCACTCTCCGGGGGTCTTCTCCGCTCTCCGGGGGGGCTTCTTCTTCCGCTCTCCGGGGGGGGGTCTTCTCCGCTCTCCGGGGGTCTTCTTCTATCTTCGCCGCTCTCCGCTGTTGACTCGGCGCACCCCGGTTCTTCTGCAGCTGTCCGGTGCCTTCTCCTTCAGCGCTGGCTGCCTGCTATCTTCGTGTGTTAGCTCAATTACTAGCAGGCAGCCAACGCGGTCTTCTGTGACGTCATGTTCTTCTCTTCTGTTCTTCTCCCCTCTTCCGATGTTGACACGTCGCCTCTTGTCACTGCAATGATGGAAGCGCGCCTTGCATCCCATTTATATAGGCATCACCGTCCCATCATGCTCCGGCAGGTACCCACGTGGTGGGTGCCTACCCACGTGCACCCTCCGTCGTATCTCTTTTGTGGATCTGGCCCTATGTATGAGGTAGGTTTAGAAAACGTAACCAAGAGCATTTCTCAGATGCTCTACAACCCTCCCCCAGAGACCACGCTTAGTGGAAAATGGTGATTGAGACCCACTGGGTCTCAATCACGTTTACGTTTTTATGTTTTTTTCTTTTTTTCGTTTCAATGATTTTTATTGAAATTTACCAGACAGTTGGAAGGTTAGACGGTAACAGACAGCTGTATCACAATACAGAAAACTTTTTGGGAGGAGTGCTAACATTGTGCGACATACACATACACAATAACTGGTTACCCCATATCGGGGAGTCTGGAACATAAAACAGGTCAAAAATGAAAACGAAAAAATAAAATAAAAAAAAACATCCAAAAGAAACTTTGACTTAGGACCTTCCCATGGCCCTCCCCCCTAAGTGGGAGAAGGGAGGGGAAAGACCATGGTGCCACCACATTGAAGTTAGTGTCAACTGTCCCGTTCTTCATAGAAACTGAGTGGTGTGGAAAAACTTTTATACCATGTATTATGACCTTCCCTTGTATGATGTATTCATTGTATCACATTTTGTAACGTCCCTCTCCGTGCCGGAGAACGGGAGAGTACAGGGGGGAGAGGTTAGTCAAAGAAAGGAGGGAGAAGAGGATAGGAAAAGAGGGTGGGATACCAGAGAAGAAAGTGCACACTATATTATGGAATTATCGGAACCCTTGCTACTCACAAAGGGTCAGACAAATATTTAATCCAGGGTTCCCAGATCGTTTCAAACCTAGCTTGTTTGTCTAGCAAAATCGCCCAAAGGGCGTTCTTTTTTTTGTAAATATTTTGAAGGTATACGTGTGTTTCTCGTTTGCGTGTTTGCGGTAATGTGTAACCAAAAAAAATAAAACTTTTTCATTTGTAAATAACTTTAACATGCTGTGTGGCATCAGTGTTAACATTATTTTGGAGTCATGATAACCAGAACAAATTATAGAAAATGTGTGTATTTTGTGTCTAGAATAACAACAGGTGTTTTAAAAAATTAAAAATAAAATAATAAAAGTAATATGTACAAACCAAAAAATTCTAGAAAACAATACTAGCAAAAAATAAAATCTAGCTCACACCCTAAAACAAAGCAAAAGAAAAGACAAAAAATTAAATTATGTTTGTAACATGTCAATATGATAAGTTATGACACACAGCTGAAATCCAGAGGTTTGACATGTGCCTTCATATTATTATATTGTCTATTTGATGTATTTTCTTTTGTCTTTCCTGTTTTCTATATCATTCGATCTGTTGCAAACCTATTTTTCTATTTAAATAATATTTAAAAAAATAAATATCTATTAAAACATATTATTTAATAGAATCAATTGTTTATTAGATGTAGCAAATGCTCCACTATTTTTGTGTCTATATTCTTACATGTCTATTTGATACCTTTTATTTTTGTTTCCTGTACCTTTTCCATCTGTTGTGAACCGTCCCTTTTTTCCTTGCTGCATCCTGTGAAATGTTATATGTGTATATGTTAAAATAATTTTTTTTTAATAAAATTATTGCTGTAGCTCCCTCCTTTAGTTAGGTTTGTCAGGGTAAATTTAGTTTTTTGGCTTCATTGTGGTGAGTGGAACAGTGACCTTGTCTTGTCAAGGTTTCCTGACTGACCACCTATAAGGGCTTTATCTCCTGTAGCTATACAATGCTCCTCGGCCTTTTCCATGGGGACTCCCCTCTTAAAGTGGTGTCGCGGTGGGAACGAGATGTTGGAGCTTTCGAGGAGGAGCAGTGGGAGGAGGCTTTGCAGGCTGTTTCCCTGTGCTCTCTGAATGTGGCCCAGCGTGTCTCGCAGCTGTTTATTTTGTTGAGGGTTCATTATACGCCAGCTAGATTGACTCGTATGGGGGTAAGGGCGGATGCCGAGTGTACCAGATGCAGTAGGGACCACGGAGATTTGATCCATCTCCTCTGGAGGTGCCCAAAGCTCCATCTATATTGGTCACAGGTCCTGGATACACTTACTAGAGTCTTTCAGACTACGATCCCTGCCGAACCTAAACATTGCTTGCTTGGTATACTTGACACACTACCGATGGAAGACATCCATAAACAAGCTGTGGCGAGGGCTCTCTTCCAGGCTCGAAGTTAATCTTGAGGTACTAGAAATCCACGGAGCCCCCTACGTTGCAGGAATGGGTTACCCAAATAGGTGACACTATTCGCTTAGAAAAGCTGGTATATCAACACAGGGGTAGGAGAGGCAAGTTTGATAGATTATGGGCCCCATGGCTGGGAGTTCCCGGACTAGCCCCATTGGATCTGGTTTATGACCAATTAATCTAGGATCTGTTATTGTTCTCACGTTTCCACCTATGTGTATGGGGAGTGGTGGGGTGGTCAGCTCTGGGCGGTGGAGAGTGGTTTTCCAATGTTCTTTCAGTTTGTTTTGTTTATTCTTTTGCTCTTATGTATGCTGAAACTTGCAGATCTTTTGCATTTGCTTTGCTCTGAACCATGTATGTGTGTATACCATTTGTGCTCAATAAACACATTTTGTTTGATATGGCTGGGTGTTTAATTTCTCCCACCTGCTTCTGGAAGAATCTTCTAGAACAGGGGTCTTCAAACTTCCATGGTCTGCATTTGGAAAGGGTCCTGTGCATCTTTCAGGTACGAATTCAGACACAATTTTGGACCTACTTTGCACCTGTATCGGTGAACAGGGATGCGTGAACCCAGCCTTAACTCCTACTGAATACCTTTGGGTGAATTGGGATGCCATGTCTACCCAAGTCTTCTAGTTTAACCTCCCTGGCGGTATGATTCTTTCTGAAAAAACATGCTGAAAGCGGTACAATTATTTGCAAGGAAATTTGGTGTTTTATACTGTAGGCCTGTAATTTTTAGGAATAACTCACTTAAATCTGACCAAATAAGAATCTAATAGGCATCCTGGGTATGACATTTTTTTAAAAACAAAATTTTTAATTATAATATAATAAATAATTATAAATAATTATAGCAAGTAATAATATAATTAAAATAAAAATTATTCAATAATGTAATCAACTCAAAATCACTGAAATTTGCTCAGTTGCAGAATTGTTGCTGTCATTATTTTTTTTTTTATGACGAATTTCCCCGCAAATCGCTATCGCACAATTCTGCAAGTGATTCTAATTTATTATCGCTGTTTTCTAGCTGCTCTAAAACCATTTTTGACATAAAAAGACACTTTTGGTTGCTATGGACAATCTACAGTTTGCAGGGAGAAAGAAAGGTTTTTATTATATAAAATGACATGTAGGACACTGGGCAGACCACTAGGGACAAGGGGTGTGTGTTTTTTTTACATACAGTACTGTAATCTATAAGATTACAGTATACTGTATGTATAGTGTTTGTTTACTTTTTTGAATTTGGCGCCGATCTCCGCTCCCGTGCGTCGTAACGTCGCAGGGAACGGAGATCGGCGGCACAGGAGGACGCTGTGTGAATCGAGCGAGGTCCCGCTCGCTCACACAGCATGGTGACATCGCTGGATCCAGGACAAGGTAAGCCAGCGCACGCTGCAGGCTCTGCATATCTACCCCGAGCGTGACTCGGGGTTACCGATTTTGGTAGAAATAATCAACCCCGAGTCACGCTCGGGGATACCGCCAGGGGGGTTAACATTAGTAACTGACTTAATAAATACCCTTTAGTAAAGGGGGACAATTTCTACATAACTTCTCCAAAATCTTGTGGAAAGCCTCCCCAAAAGGGTCAAGGTTGTTATAAACACTAAAAGGGGAAAAACATTTTAACAGCCATGGTTTTGGAATGTAACCCACTAGTAGGCAAATGGTGCTGGTGATCTTGTGCAGGGCCTTGTGGGTTTATTACCCATATTTACTTAATTGTTTTATAAATTTGTGCTCCTTCAAATGTAAGAACTGTATGTGGTAGGTTCCCTAAACCCTGACAATACCCCCTAGAGATAACACTGTGTGGAAAATAGTGATTGAGACCCACTGGGATTTTCATAGCTGAAGTCATATTATTTTCTATTTAACCGTTGATGAACCTGTAATTGGCTCCAAATTACTCCATTTACCTCTCTTTACTACCTTTATTTTAATGCATTTTTTTTTCATATAAATACACAAATACGAAATTAAATATCTTATAAAAAAAAAATCCCTTTGCACAAACCTATCATGCTCAACAATCAACACCGACTCAAAAAATTACCCCATTCATGAATTGACAAATTTGCTAGTTAAGGCTGGGTTCACACCTATGTGAATTGGATGCAGGGTTTCCCTGCATCCAATTCACATAGCAGGAGAATGTGACCGGCTTTCTATGGAGCCGGTTGACATATCTCCAGGGTGGCTGTGGAGCGCACTGCGTCTTTGGCTCAGTTTCAGGGCCAAATTCAGGCAAAGATTCGGCCCTTATTAGTCGCTGAAATGGAAAACATGGACGCACAGCATTCCTATGCGATCCATGGCCGGTTTAGGTATGAACTGAGCCTAAAACAGATGAAAGCTGCAAAAAGACAAAAACTTTTTTCATGTGGAATATTATTATACAGGATTTATAAAAACGCCGACAGCTCACACATCACTTTACAACAGTAGGGCAGACAGTATAATTACAATACAATTCAATACAGGAAGAATACAGGGGCCCTGCTCATTAGAGCTTACAATCTAGGGGGGATGGTCAAGTGATACAAAAGGATACTGTGGGGGGTGAGCTGATGAAGAAAATAAAAGAACAGTTATTAGGTGGAGGCAGGGTAGGCTTCTCCATTTTTAGGGATCGCCTAAAAGTAGATAGATTTGGAGATAGACTGACAGATTGGGGTAGGGAATTACAGAGCATGGGAGAGGCTCCGGAGAAGTCCTGTAGGCGAATATGGGAGAAGATGATGAGGGAGATAGAGAGCAGGAGGTCTTGGGAGGAACGAAGATGATGATTAGGTTGGGGTTTTGAGACTAGGCAAGAGATGTAGTTGGGGGCAGAGTTGTGGATGGCCTTGTAAGTTGTTGTTAGTATTTTGAATTTAATTTGTTGAGGAGGGATTGGAACACAGGGGTAGCAGACGCTGAGCAGTTCGTAAGGTGGATGAGTCTGGCAGCAGAATTCATGATGGACTGAAGGGGGGATAGTCTGTTTAAAGTTAAGCTAATGAGAAGGGAGTTGCAGTAGTTGGGGCGAGAGATACCCAGAGAGTGAATCAGGAGCTTTGTGGTTGCATTTGTTAGGAAGGGACATAGTTTGAAGATGTTGCGGAGGTTGAGATGGCAAGCTTTGGAAAGGGATTGGATGTGGGGCCGAAAGGAGAGTTCAGGATAACACCTAGCACCCTGGCATGTGGGGATGGGTGGATGGTTGTGCCATTGCTCTTGACAGAGAAGTTAGGAGAAGAGGCACATAGGGGAGGGAATATTATGAGCTTGGTTTTGGACAAGTTGAGTTTGAGGAAGTGGTGTGACATCCAGACAGATATGTCAGTTAGTAAGTTAGTGACGTGTGAGCAGACTGATGGAGTGAGTTGAGGGGTAGAGAGATAGATTTGGGTGTCATCAGCATACAAATGATATTGAAAGCCATGTGAGGCAATCAGCTGACCCAGGGAAGAGGTGTTAATTGAAAATAAGAGAGGTCCAAGAAGAGAACCTTGGGGCACCCAGACAGAGAAGAGGAGAAAAAGAAGTAGAATTGTAATTGACACTGAATGTGCGTTGGGATAGGTAGGATTAGAGCCACCGAAGAGCGCAGTCACGGAGACCTAGGAAATATGTATGCAGTGATTGGGCATATGTAATGTAAAGTGTAACTTATGAGGTTATGAAATACAGTGGTAAGCCCCATGTACTGTTCTGTACAATAGCAGGCAAGAGTATAATTCAAAATGCCACTTATATTACAAGCAGGGGTCAAGTCCTGGGGAAAAAAGTGTGGGAACTCCCACCCAAGATCCACTCCCCCACCAAAAAAATAAAAAATAAAATTATACGCTCATATGCATAATTACTAAACCGCATGTTTTTTTTTCCGATCCACTGTACCTTAGTAATCCTTTATTTTACTAGCCGCTTCCTGTATATCGCGGGATTTAGAACTTGCTTCTTTCTAAATCCCACGATAACTCGCAGCAGACCTCCGCAATGTCTCCTGGGAACAATGACAAAAGGTCCCTAGGAAATATTGTGGTATCGAGGAGGTGACGGAATACCCGCACACTACCCGATGAATCCATATACAGGAAGCGGCCAGTAACAAAGGATTGCTAAGGTTCGCCTGCCCCTGACAGTGACTCGAGCTGGGCATCGCCGCTTAGTGAAGGATTGGCTCGGGCGGCTCGGCAGCTCTCGGCTGCTCTAGTCCTGCAAAGGGAACTGCGTTCCTGCTGTGAAAAAAGTGCAGGAACTCCGTTCCCATGCATTCCCGCAGGACTTGAGCCCTGATTACAAGTCAGTTGGAGAATTAAATGCTTAGGGGCAATGGGAGGAAGTAAAATATTTAGAGTCGCTGGTCAGCAGGAGCTCAGTTATCATAGAAAAAAAATCTGTCAGTGGAAGGAAATAATTGAATGATACCATTGTTGACCTGACCTGCTTCTAAAACTGCTGGTTGCCTGTATGTCTTTTGGCCTCAATACTTTCTTAGTGACTGAGTCCAGTGGAGACATCTTTGGATCGGCCTAACAGATGGACATTCAGCAATTTTTTTTTTATAAATTCTTTATTTTTCCACAAAAATAGTGAGACAGTTTACATAAACATAACATCTCATCCATATAACATAGCCTCTATTTTACGCCTGCCAATCTCTTAGCTGGCAAGAATTACTATTATACATACTGCCAGGTTATCTTATCCTTAGGCCTTGTACACACGGTCGAACATGTCCGCTGAAACTGGTCCACGGACCAGTTTCCGTGGACATGTCCGACCGTGTGTACGGCCTAGCAGACAGGTTTCCGGCCTAGCGGACAGGTTTCCAGCGGACAAAAGTTTCTTAGCATGCTAAGAAACTTGTCCGCTGAAAACATGTCCGTCGTTCGTACCCCTAATCGGACATGTCCGCTGGTTATGACGTGTAACCAGCGTCCCGAAATCCCGCATGTGTCGAATTGATTCGACGCATGCGTGGAAGCATTGCACTTCCGTGATTGAGAACGTCGGTGTCTTCTACCTCACCGCGTTCTCTGTCAGCAGGGATTTTGGTCTGATGGTGTGTACACACATCAGACCAAAAACTCCCAGGAGACATATCCGATTAAAATGGCCTGCGGACCGTTTTCATCGGACATGTCTCCTCGTGTGTACAAGGCCTTAAACGATTTAAGATTGGATCTTTCAAGTAATCGAGACAGAAATATCGCACTTTCTATTTTTGTTATATTTTCCCTAACCAAGATGAGCCCTGGTTATCATCAGAAAATCAAGAAAACAGAAAAAAAATTAAGAAAAAAGAAAGAGACAGAGAAGAGATAGAGAACCCCCACCCCCTCCAAACTGCCAACTCAACCCTCCCCTGAGATATTTAGGAAGTCTGTTCCCTATACATACATACAATAAGGAGCCCAGACCCTCCGGTACTTCTCTTCTTGCTCTCTCATCATCATAGTAAGTTTTCCATTTGTTGTATTTCTGTTATTCTGGCGAACCACTGTAATCTAGTTGGGGGGGCAGTACTTTTCCACAGTGCTGGGATACGCGCCTTTGCTGCCGTAAGCAAATGTTTTAAGAATGAGTTTTTATATTTTTTAATGGATAGAGGAATGTCATGTAGTAGAAAGGCAGCCGGGTTTTCTCCAAGAGACACATCTGTAATTATTTTAACCGTTTCAGAAACCCTCGTTCAGAACTCTTTCAGCCCCGGACATTCCCAGAATATGTGTAACATAATGCCCTCAGATTCCTGGCATCGCCAACAGATATTTGATACTTGTGGAAATATCCGATGCAATACTGCCGGTGTTCTGTACCATCTAGTATGGATTTTATACCCTCCTTCTTGATACCTACTCTCTAATGATGCCTTATGAGCAAACAATAAAATCCTGTCTTTCTGGCCCTGAGAGAATGTAACCCCCAGATCTCTTTCCCAGGCTTGTAAGAAAGCAAGTTCTTGTGGCGCTTCCAGCCCAATCAGTAGGGCATACAGAAATGAGAGTAAGTGTCTCAGTGGTTCCCCGGTTAAACATACTTGCTCAAACCTAGAGGGAGTACGTACTGCAATAAGTGTTGATGACATTGATTGAAGAAATGCATTAAGCTGTGCTCGCCGAAGAAAGTCTAGATCTACTGAGAAATCACGTTCAATCTCCCTAGTTGACATCAGACGATTGTCTACCGGGAAATGTAAAAGCCTACTAAATCCCCGCCTTGATAAGTTATTAAAACTCGGGTCTGTTAGGCCCAGCTGAAAAGCCGGTGTACCAAAAATTAGAATCAGAGGGCTCAGATATGGCAATATCGCAGTATTTTTTTAAAATCTTTTTAGTAGATTGTAAGGTGGCACCCACCATTGGATGTTTCCTCACAGCCTGTGGGATATCTGCATCTGAAAGCCATGTCAGTCTCTCCAAAGATAGGGCAATCATTGCTTGTTCCATATGGACCCAAGGCTTCTTCTCTTGTAGCCCACACCAATCCACTACCCGTGCCAAATGCGAAGCTTCATGATATCTAACCGTGTCAGGGAATCCCATACCTCCTCTTTCCTTCGGGAGCATCAGTATATCTATGTGCACCCTTGCTGGTTTCCCGGCCCAGATACACCTCACAAAGCTCGCTCGGAGGTTCCTCAAAAAACCTGGGGAGATCCTAATAGGTAAAGTCTGAAATAGGTACAGAAGCCTTGGCATAACATTCATTTTCAGGATTTCTAAAGGGGAATTTCAGAAACGTCAACCTACATACTGTGATTCCCTGGGTAACAATCTATTTCAGCCATTCAAAATTTTCATACAACATTTAAAGTATTTTAATTTAAAACCGTTTTTTATACTAAAAATAAGAGGATTTTTATAATACACTACTTCCTGTCATTTTCTTGTTGTCCATGAAAACGTTAAATTGCTAGTACTGTATGCCAAGTAAAGCCTCAATACAGCTCATGATCTAAAAATACCTGAGGTGCTCCTGTTTTCAGTCAAATGTAATGACTCTAAAATAGCTTCACAGATTTAAGCATTCAAATGATATGCAAAACATAAAGCAAACAAATCTACAGTGTGTTTAATATATCCCTAGGACTATCATATCTCACAGAGCAGCCTTTGTCAGACACCAAAAGTCGTCTGCCAGATATCTACGGAGAAACTTCTCTGTTAACAGCACGTTACCTTGAGGAAAACATGCTTCCTCCTTTTGTGATTTGTTCTTTAACTTTTGTTTTTTCTTTGATCTTTGTTGGGTTCTTTCTAAATGGATTCATTTTTATGAAAAACTTCATTAGCTGGTTACAAGGTAAACAGCTACAAGCTATTGACATAATCATGGGAAGCCTGGGTTTGGTGAGGTTCCTTCTTCTCATGCATCTGGCATTTAGAATCGTTTTGTTGTTTTCTGTTGAGTTATTGGATCTGGTTGGCACATACATTGCCTATATTATCACCACATTTGTATTTGTAGAGTTCTGCAGTGTGTGGTGGGGCACTGTGCTCTGTGTCTTCTACTGTGTGAAGATCACCAACTACAGCAACAGATTATTCATAAAACTCAAGATGAGAATCTCTGCGATGGTCCCCTGGCTTCTTCTGGGTTCAATGATGGTGTCTCTTCTTTCTAGTCTCCCATATGGTTGGTGTGTAAATTCATTTCACAAGGTAAATTCCACCAATATTTACAATGGAACAAGCAGTGAAGATATATATCTACACGTAAACTTTGTCAATGTAATCATTATCATCAGCACTGGATCCTTTGTCCCATGTCTCATATTTTGTGCAGCCACTTACTTTTTGGTGGTACCGCTCTTCAAGCACACCCAAAATATGTACAACAACAACACTGGATTTACAAAAGATCAACTTGATGTTCATTTTAATGCTATTAAGAATATGCTATCATTTTTAATCTTTTATATCCTCTATTTTATAACTGGAATTTTGTTGCCCATATGTGCGCAGTTAGAAAGCCCTGTTTTTTTTTTATTAGGCCTTATTTTCCAGGTTGCCTACCCAAGCCTGCACTCTGTTGTGTTAATCATCACCAACGTAAAACTGAAACAATCCATTACTGATGCTCTCCACTGCTTAAAGTAAAGTAATTCACAGTAACTTATTTCAATATTAGCAAATCTATTGGCTTGTAGGTGGACTGTAAGGGGGTGGGTAAGTACAATATATATATATTTTTTTTGATGGACATTAAAGTCATCTCACCATGTTCTTTAAACTTTGAGCCATTCTACTCCCAATTACATGAACTGTTTCCACAAGATTACAGACAGAATTTTAAGCGGAGCAAATTATCAAACCATCATACGACTTTAAAGGCATGGACTTTTCAGTGTACAGGTGACCCTTCAAACTCGAAATAAGAGACAAATGAACCCCATAAAAGAAAAAGAGAACCCAGCATTTGGAAAAATGTTGCTATCATTATTTATAAAATAATTCCATTTGATCTGAGATAGTTAAAACATATAACTTAATCTCCAGATAATGCCAAACCAATTGGAGAGCTTGTAATATCCTATTTTGGCTACAAACTCTATTGCCCTGTACACACGATCGGTTCGTCTGATGAAAACGGACGATGGACCGTTTTCATCAGACGAACCGATCGTGTGTGGGCACCATCGTTTTTTTTCCCATCGGTGAAAAAAATAGAACCTGTTTTAAATTCTTCTTATGGTTAAAAAAACGATAGAAAAAAACGATCGTCTGTGGGGAAATCCATCGGTCAAAAAGTCAACGCATGCTCGGAAGCATTGAACTTAATTTTTCTCTGCACGTCGTAGTGTTTTACGTCACCGCGTTGGACACGATCAGATTTTTAACCGATGGTGTGTAGGCAAGACTGATGAAAGTCAGCTTCATCGGATATCTGATGAAAAGATCCATCGGTCCGTTTTCATCAGACGAACCGATCGTGTGTACAGGGCATATGAGACGCTGAGGGGAATCTAGCCATTCATATCTGTCTGCTTCATGATTGAATCAGTTCAGCATTCAAGCTAAAGGCTGTGGCTGGGTTATAGCCAGACGCTCTTTATGCTTTCTATCTGGTAGATATATTATATATATTATATTACAGTGTTGGGCACTTCTTACCTTTGTGTGAAGTCACTGTAGTGTCATTCTAAGAATACTCGATTCCGGATAGGACTTTCAGATTGTTTTTATTTCCATTAATTTCATCAATTGTGGACGGTTATACATATTACATATAGACTAATGGTTTGCAATCCTTCCTGCCTCTGTCATTAACGGAGGACTGTTGTTTCCATATGGAATTTGATTTATTTGGCGCAGATTTCTTCTTTTTTTGCCTATTTTGTTTATGTGTATATCCCACAATAAGCTGCTGCCTATTTTTGTGTGCATTAGTCTAGCACCGTTTTCTCCTTTACCAATTAGCAGGAACTTGGCCCTGGAATTGTTCATTAATTTCTCCTAACTATTTTAGGTTATTTTGACCCGCTATATCGAGCAAACGCTATCTTTTTCCATTTTCGCTTTAACTAAATATTACCTTTTAGATTCTCCTGTCTTGATTATATATGATTGTTATTATTGATAGCTAGAATTTTATATATATATGTTGTGATTTGCATATCACTGTTTCATTTATTACTTTATTTGCGCTGCACATACCCATTGTTTTTGTATTGTTCCTATAGGCTTGTGATTACCTATTTGTGTTCAGCTAGCATTTCATTTCGTTTATTCATATTGGTTGTTTGCGCTGTTTGTTTTTTCCTATTTGTACAGTTAGAATAACATCACTAAATTGTTATGATAATTGAAATGTTACACTGAAGCCTCGTACACACGTCCGAGGAACTCGACGGGCGAAACACATCGTTTTGCTCGTCGAGTTCCTTGTGAAGCCACCGAGGATCTCGGCGAGCCAAATTTTCCCATTGGTGTCGAGGAAAAAGAAGACATGCTTTCTTTTTGGCCCGACGAGATCCTCTGCGGTTTCCTCGTTGAAAAGTGTACACACGACCGGTTTCCTCGGCAAAAAAAAAAACCCAGCAAGCTTCTTGCTGTTTTTTGCCGAGAAACTTGGTCGTGTGTACGAAGCGTGACATGGCTTTCAGATGCAGATATCCCACAGGCTGTGAGGAAACATCCAACGGTGGGTGCCACCTTACAATCTACTTTTTGACGAGAAACTCGGCCGTGTGTACGAGGCCTCAGGCCCCTATCACACTGGGGCATCGATGGCGGTAAAGAGCTGCTATTTTTAGCGGTGCTTTACTGTCGTATTTGCGGGGGTAATCGGCCGATACCAAGGTACTTTTATCCCCCCGCTAGCAGCCGAAAAAGGGTTAAAACCACCCACAAAGCGCCGCTGCAGCAGCGCTTTGCCAGCAATATAGCCGTGGTGCCCATTCATTTCAATGGGCAGGAGCAATGGAGGAGCAGTATACACACCTTCTCCTTCACCGCTCCAAAGATGCTGCTAGCAGGACTTTTTTTACTGTCCTGCTAGCGCACCGCTCCAGTATGAAAGCCCTCTGGGCTTTCACATTGTAGAGACAGCAGCAGCTCTTTCAGGGTGCTTTGCAGGCGCTATGTTAAGCGTTATAGCGCCAGTAATGCACCTCAGTGTGAAAGGGGTCTTAAAGCGCCTGCAAATCGCCTCAGTGTGAAAGGGGTCTTATAGCGCCTGCAAATCGCCTCAGTGTGAAAGGGGTCCAAGGAATACTCCTTACATTTGGTTCTATATACTTCATGAGGGAAGCATAGTTATAACTGCTTTTTTGTATTTTATTCTTTTCATTGTATTGTACTAATATGAATGGTACTATTCTTATGACCTTTGTTATGCCTTATGAAAACATAATAAAATATTCAAACAGAAAATAATTTGTGATAACCTTTTTTTAAAACTGACCCGGAGGGTTGAAAAAAAAAATATATTAGTTAGAGTCTACGAACCTTGTCTAATGTCTACGAACCCAAAAACACTGATTTAGATCTGTTAACCGCTTAAGGGGCCGCCGCATGACTAAATACGTCGGCAGAATAGCACAGCTGGGCACAAGGGCGTACATGTACGTCCCCTTTAAGATCCCAGTCGTGGGTCGCGATCCGGTCCTCTTCTCTGTGACCGTCCCTGCGGGAACAGCAGACCCGATCTTCACCGGTGTCCCGCGATTGGGTCACAGAGCTGAAGAATGGAGAGAGGTAAGTGTAAACAAACCTCTCCCCGTGCTTCCTAGTGAGCCTGTCAGTGATTGTTTGTTCACTGTCATAGGGAACGACTATCAGTGACATCACACGTCCAGCCACCCCCCCCCACAGTAAGAATCACACACTAGGACACACATAACCCCTACAGTGCCCCCTCCTGATTAACCCCTTCCCTGCCAGTGTAATTTTTACAGTAGCCAGTGCATTTTTATAGCACTGTTCGCTGTAAAAAAAACAATGGTCCCAAAATAGTGTCAAAAGTGTCTGATGTGTACGCCATTATGTCACAGTCACGATAAAATTGCTGATCGCCGCCATTACTAGAAAAAATAAAATTATTCATAAAAATGCAATAAAACTATCCCCTGTTTGGTAGACGCTATAAATTTTGCGCAAATCAATCAATAAACGCTTATTGCGTTTTTTTTTACCAAAAATATGTAGAAGAATACGTATCGGCGTAAACTGAGGAAATATTTTTTTTTATATATTTTTTGTGGATATTTATTAAAGCAAAAAGTTAAAAATATTGCATTTTTTTCAAAATTGTCGCTCTATTTTTCTTTATAGCGCAAAAAATAAAAACCACAAAGGTGATCAAATACCACCAAAAGAAAGCTCCATTTGTAGGAAAAAAGGACGCCAATTTTGTTTGGGAGTCACGTCGCACGACCGCTCAATTGTCAGTTAAAGCGACGCAGTGCAAAAAGTGGCCTGGTCTTTAAGCTGCATAATGGTCTTGGTTAAACAATGCGTTTCAGGTAAAAAAAATCACTGACAAACAAAGACAAAACTCAGGTAGACCTGAGAGGTCTACCTGTTTAGATTTCTGTACAGTTAACCTCCCTGGCAGTATGATTCTTTCAGATTTTACAGTAGGTGCTGGAAGCGGTACTATTATTTTGCATGGAAATTTGGCGTTTTATACTGTAGGCCTGCAATTGTTAGGAATAACTCACTGAAATCTGTCCAAACAAGAGTCTAGTAGACATCCCGGGTATAATAACATTTGAAACACAAAATCATAAATTATAATATAACAAATAAATATAATATAATTATAACAAATAATAATGTAATTATAATAAAAATTATTCCTTTTAGTGTTTGATGACAAATTTCCCCACAAATCGATATCGCTTAATTCTGAAAGTGATTCTAATTTATTATCGCTGTTTTTTAGCTGGTCTAAAACCACTTTTGACATACAGGGACACTTTTTGGTTGCTATGGACAATCTACAGTTTCCAGGCAGAAAGAACAGTCTTTATTATATAAAAGTGCATGTAGGACACTGGGCAGACTGCTAGGGACAAAGGGGGTGTGTATGTATTTCATACAGTACTGTACAGTATATAAGATTACAGTATACTGTATGTGTACTGTTTTTTTTTTATTTGGCGCAGATCTCCACCCCCCATGCGTCGTAACGTCGCAGGGAACGGAGCTCGGCAACACACGGCACTGTGTGAATCGAGCAAGGAGAATACAGCTCGATCACATAGCGGGGAGACATCGCAGGATCCAGGGGACAAGGTAAGTAAACTCCACCTGAACACTGCGAGGCGATCCCGACTTGGGAATACCGCCAGAGTGGTTAAACAAGTGTTTACAAATTGTAAGTAATTTTATTCTAATTATGATTCTACTTACAGAATAGATAACACATATATACGGGTTGTTGGTGCTACACACCCCGATATGTTACATTTGAATAGAAGATCCCTCATGGGGTTTTTTAGCAACAAAGAGATGTTAAAGACAAGTGACAATAATTATTTAAAAAAAAATGATTTTACTTTATTTCTATCGTAGTATCAAAAATTAAATGGACATGGGTACATAGGAGTTATAAAAAGTATTTCTGGCCTTAACATAAAAACATATCTTGTCAACAACAGAAAAATTGCGCCGCCCGGGCTTTAAGGCATTTAAGCTATGCCGACGTAAGTTAGCGAGGCAAGTACATGATTCACATGATCCACCTAGCGGCCAGCAAAAATATTGCAACCTAAGATAGGACGGTGCAAGCTGTCGTATCTTAGATATGTTTAAGTGTATCTCTGATTGAGAATACACTTAAACATAAGTCGGCGTAGATTCTGAGTTAGGTCGGCTTGTCTACTGATAAGCCGGCCTAACTCTTTCTGAATCTACCTAAATGTATTTTAGTAATTTAATGCATTCATACAACATTCAGAACATTTACATTTAATACAGTGTAGTTTGCAATAAAAATTAGAGACTTTTATAATTTCCAAACCTTACACCACGGCTTGTCATTTTTTTGTTGACCATGAAAAAAGGTGATTGCTATTACGGCACACAAAGTTTAAACCTCAGCAAGACTCATGAAATAAAAATAACTGAGGCATGCAGGTTTTCATTCAAATTTAATGACTATAAAATAGCTTCACTGATTTCAGTATCCAAATGTCATGCAAAACATGAAGCAACCAGATCTATCTTTAATATATCTCAGGACTATCATATCTCACAGGGCATTCAAACATTAAAAACCTTCTTCTGTGTATCTACGGAGAAACCAGATTCTCTGTGAACAGTATATGTTACCTTGAAGGAAACATGGATTCTGCTTTTTTGATTTCTTTCTTATTTCTTATTTTTGCTTTGATTTTCATTGGGTTCTTTCTAAATGGATTCATTTTCATGACAAACGCAATTGACTGGTTACACGGTAAACAACTCCAAGCTGTTGACATAATCATGGCAAGCCTGGGCTTGGTGAGGATTCTTCTTCTCATGCATTCAGCAGTTACAGTTGTTTTGTTGTTTTCTGTTGAGTTCAGGAAGTTGGTTAAGTTATATGTTCACTCTATAGTCACCGTACAAGTATTTCTAGAGTTCTGCAGTGTGTGGTGGGGCACTGTGCTCTGTGTCTTCTACTGTGTGAAGATCACCAACTACAGCAACAGATTATTCATAAAACTCAAGATGAGAATCTCTGGGATGGTCCCCTGGCTTCTTCTGGGGTCCATGGTGGTGTCACTTTTTTCTAGTCTTCCATATGGATGGTGTGTCTATTCACTTCACAAGGTCAATTCCACCCAAATTTACAACGGAACAAGCAGAGAAGATATAATTGTACACACAAACCATGTCCGTGTACAAATTATCGTTGTTTCTGGATTTTTTGTTCCATTTCTCATCTTTTGTGTAGCCAACTTCTTTTTGGTGGTACCACTCGTCAAGCACACCCGAAATATGAGCAATACTAACACTGGATTTACAAAAGATCAACTTGATGTCTATTTAAACGCTATTAGGAATATGTTTTCATGTTTAATCTTTTATATCCTCTATTTTATCAATAGAATGTTGATGCCCTTAAGTGTGCAGCTAAACAACAATTTTTTTTCTTTAGTATGCTGTTTTTTCCTGGTTGCCTACCCAAGCCTGCACTCTGTTTTATTAATCATCAGTAACATAAAACTGAAACAATCCATTATTGATGCTCTCCACTGCCTAAAATAGGAAAATTGACTTTTAGATGGACTATAAAGTAATGGTTCAGTACAATATCTTTTTTTTTTTATGTGGACAATAAGGACATCTTAACCTAGGACTTGAACTATGAGCTATTTTTTACTCTTGATCAGGGCAGCCATCAGAAATTTTTGGGCCACTTACACAGCTTTAGGCCTGGCCCCCTCCCGCGACCCTGACCACAAACATTCCCCAGGGTTTGCCCACGGGCCATACTATCAAATTCACACATTGGCCACCTCACCACCTGTATGAACTCAGCCCCCCCCTCAATCCTGTATATATGTCACCCCCCCCCCCCCCCCCCACACACACACAGTGCTGTGTTTTGGCCTAGGTCGAACAAGGGACCTCGCACAACCACCAGGGACCCCACACAGCCACCAGAGACCCCGCACAGCCACCAGGGACCCCGCACAGGGACCCAGGACCCCACATAGCCACCAGGGACCCTGCATAGCCACCAGAGACCCCGCACAGCCACCAGGGACCCTGCACAGGGACCCCACACAGCCACCAGGGACCCTCGCACAACCACCAACCAGGGGCCCCGAATAGGAAGGCCTGATTTTAGTCTTTGAAAAATTGAATTCAGCGCCAAACAAATAAAATTAAATTACCTAAAATACAAAAGCTGCACCTCAAAAACAATACTGATTGTGATAAATGAAAAAATATATAGAGGGCGCTAGACCACTCAGTGATACCAATTAATATTAAACAAAGTGATCCTGTGAAAAAAAAATATATATATGTATAAATATAGATATATCACTATCTGCATTAACAAATAAATAATAAAAGTAATTGACAAAAAAACATTCGGAAGTGTCTCTGTGTCAAAAAACACATATAGTCCCAATAGTGTGTTCAATCAATGCATCACACATGTATAAACAAATCTTCTTTGTTGGTTTTTCTTTATGTGAAAAAGGAGAGGAAAGCCATCACCACAAATCAAATCTTCTTAATCACCCACTAATGGTGTTGGAGCAAAAAGATGCGCTTACCAGAAACATTGGACTATTATAATTAAACAATAGTCTGTTACGCTTATGCAGGATTGTGCCTGCATACACATCGGACAGGAAAACCAAATTAGAACCTCGGTACCAGGGATTCAGATAGGATATGAAACAACAAAAAGGCAATGGAGATGCCAATAGTGTGATATTGCTAAAAATTTATTGATTATAAAAGTAGAAAAAACAAGATTCAATGGCCAAGGTGGCCTCTTACTTTAAAAGTGCCTACCCGGCACTGGGGCTGCAGGCGTATCACCGCTACCTTGCGGTGCGGTACGTGTGTGGGTCGTCTGGTGCGGTGCCAGCTCCGTAGCACGGCTCGGCGTCCCAGCTGACAGCTTACACGGGCAGGGAGGCACGTCACGTGATCGGGTCCGCCTCCGACGTACGTTTCGTCAGGTACAACGTCTTCAGGGGGGCGTGCCTAGGGCAGGGACAGCACAACAAATCTGTACACACACAAGGCTCTGGCACCTCTCTGTATACAAACAGCCCCCCTCCCTTTCCCTCACAGCCCCTACTTGTAAAGAAGATCTTCCTACCTGACATGCTGAGAAGCACAGTACAGATCACATGAAGGGTGCACATACACATAGTAGCTAGAGTTGGCAGTAAAGAGCTTGATGTCTGAGCTCAGTGATAAGAATAGCAGAAGCTCGGAGATCTTTTGTGTAATGCACAGCATGGCTCCCTCAACCCATCCTGCCTTCTTCGGGCCCCTGCGGGCCCCTCTGACCCCGGGGGACCCTCACAATTGTGATGGCTGTACCCCCCTGCTCTCGAATTGCATGATCTGTGTTCCCACCAGCATATGGAAAGATTTTGAAGTATAAGAAATAACCTAAACCCAACTCTGGCCATCATACAACTTTATAGGTAGAGACTTCCACGTATTGAGTGACCTATCGCAGATGACTCCTCAAAGTCAGAGTATTTGAACTTTTCAAATTAAGATAAAGAATACCTTGCTATTGTACAGACATTGCTCTCCTTATTCATAAACACATTCCATTTGCAATTATGTTAAATCTAATCTAATTTAATCAATCAATAATGTTTGTCAATAATTCTTTTTTAGATATACAATCTTTTTTTTAGTGCTTGCAGCGCCATGTAAATAAAATATTAAAATTACATTTGTACACTTATTGTGATAATCGTTGCAAATAAAAAAAAAAGAGTGGCAATATACATCTAGAGTAACACCGTTTATTTTTTTATACTTAGTATGTATAGAAATTGTAAAAAAAAAATCGAGGATAATTTGATAGATATCTGACCCATAGATCCCAAATTTCTTTGAATAACCCCAGTTTATCATGTAAAATTGCAGTCATATGTTCATTGAGCATGATCCAGGAGAGTTTATTTTTAAGCTGTTCGAATGGCAATATGGCCGATTTCCACGATTTAGCTATTATGATTCTTGCTGAAATGAATATAAATTGTATGAAGCATCTTTGAGGTTTAGAAGCTGTTTTTATTTTACATCCTAGCAGCGCCTGTCTCAGTGATTTTATTAGATTTATTTGAGTAAGAGTATATATAAAATGATATACTCTAATCCAATATCGTCTCACCCTAGGACATTGCCACCATATGTGATATATTGTTCCCTCTTTTCCGCATCCACGGAAGCAAATGAGGAGATGCGTTAGGTACAAAAGATGCTAGTCTAGTGGGACCATCTTAAAAGTATCTTGTAGTTAGCTTCGATAATAGAAGTATTCATAAGTGACCACAATGCCTCTTGTGCTATATTATGCCATTCGTCAAACTCAATACTTTCCCGGAGGTCTGTTTCCCATTTTTCCATGTAACTCTGTTTAATGAAAGAATTAGTCAAAAAGGAATAAATCTTTAAAATATGACCTTGAATTTTGTAAAATTTCCGACATAAATATTCCATTGAGATATGGTTGTTATATTAGAGTCACATGGTATATTAGTTAAAAAAATGTTTTATCTGTGTATAATGAAATTGTTCTGAAACCGGTAGTTGATAATGTTCTTCTAGGAATTTACAGGTTAATATTCCTTTAGTATCGCAGATATCTGCTATACGTAATAGACCTTTGTTATTCCACCATTCAAAGTTTCCGGGGGTAAGGCCCGGGGTGAATTTTTTGTTTCCAAATATAGGGGCTAATGTGGAATGTAGAGATTTAAATTTGTATGTCCTGGATAATCTGTCCCAAATATTTAAGGAGAGTGATAATGTTGGACACAAAATTGGTGGTCTTTCTTTTGGTGATAACCAAATTATATGGGAAATCGACATACCACAACATGCATAATCTTCTATATCCATCCAAATTGGGTGGGGGTGAGTCGAATGAGATCTGGCCAATTCACCCTAGGTCTTTTGATTCCCCAGATATAAGATATTATTTTAGATTGAAAAGCGATTAATTCTGAATGAACCAACGTCACTGGTAGTGTGCGGAAATAGTATAATATTTTTGGTAGAATATTCATCTTCATAGAGTGTAATCTGCCAAACCACGACGGTGGATGGAGTAACCACTTGTCCAGGTCAGCTATACCTATAATGGGACTATAATGTACGCAACCTCACAAGGAGTGAGGTTGATTT